>NC_090439.1:747009546-747323757 GCF_031143425.1 Pleurodeles waltl
GGGAGCAGGCAGGCATCTCAAGGTTGATCTTGGGGGCGGGGAGGGTCGGGTTTGAGTTTGGCAGGGGTGAGTCTTCTGGGGAGGGGTGGGCTTCTTCTTGGTGGGGGGAGGGGCATGGGTGCCTGCAGGAGGGCAAGGGAGGCCTTGGAAGTAGAAGGGATGGCCTTGGGGAGGGAAACGATCCTTCTGGGCATTGTACGGGGGCAAACATGGGTAAGGTCACAAAGGAAAAATTTCTTAGACACTCAGGGACAGGCATCAAAAAGGGGTTGGGATTTGCTGGGTGGGTGGGTGTCTGTTGGGGTGGTGACTGCAGGTATGGTGGATGTGCTGCATGTAGGTGTGTGTGGTTGTGGTGTCTGCAGGTATGGTGACTGGGGTGGATGTCTGAGGGTCTGCTGGGGTGCTGTCTGTAGGTAGGATGGGTATGGTGGCTGTATCAGTGACTGTTGATGTGGTGTCTGTAGGTGTGCCAGATGTCATGTGTGTGATGCTGCGGGTGGAGGGGGTGTCAGGTAAGTTGTGACTGTTGCTGTGTCTGCGGATGGATGTTGCTTGTCTGAGTGCTGATGTGTCTTGTGGTGCTTGTGCGTGCTACCTTTGTCCGTTGAGGTGGATGCATGCAAGTCTATCTGTGTGCTTTGGGTGGGTCGGGAAAGGGGGGATTTAGATTGGGAAGAGAAAGGTGGAGGAGGGACGGAAGACAAGGGGTGACTGGCTGCCATCAGTTGGAGGCCAGAGCCTGAAAAGATGTCTGTAGGCCAGCCATTGCACAGGGAATGTCCTCCAGGAGTGCCTTGCTCTGCTGGATTTTGGTTGCCAGTCCCTGGGTGGTATTCACGATGGTGGGCTGACCCAAAGAAATTGACCTCAGTAAGTCAATAGCCTCCTCACTGAGGGCAGGAGGATTAACAGGGGCTGGGTCAGAGGTGCCTGGGGCAAAGGAGATGTCCACCCTCTTGGATGAGCAGGGACGGCCAACTGGGTGGGGAGCAACAGGGAAGGTGGTGATTGAACAGGGGTGGCAGACAAAGATGGCACTGGGTGGCCCCCGTTGGGTTTGCCACCGATAGAGAGTGGCCACTGGAGGAGGAATTCGAGGAGGTAGAGGCATCTCCGGTCTCCCCTGTGGCACTCCCCTCAACCTTCGGGCCACTGGGTCCCTCTGTGTCTGTGGTGTCTTGACCCAAGTTCCCGTGTCCAGATGCTTCCCTGCTCAGCTCAGCCCCGTTTCCCTCACTTGCCGATGCTGATGCTGCAAAAGGAAGTAAATTAGGGTCATGACATGGACATGAAAACACTCTGAGAGACACAACATACCATCATGTCAAGTGGTCCCCCTACATGAAGTGCCAGCAAAGTGGCACCATCATGTGCCAATGCAAAACCATGCATGTCATCCGGAAATACAAAGGTAACACAAGGGCAAATCTTGGTCTCAGACAACTACAATAGCATGGACGAATTCTAGCTACCACAGTAACCATTACAACTAGGTGAACATGCCTCCCCAAACCTGCGCCACATACAGCACACCCCAGTGAACAAGTAGCCAACAATTGGATCCTATTGTAAGGTACCCTACCAATTACACTGACACAAGCCTATGTACACATCCATCTTGCACTGATGTAATGTATCAACAATAACAGATGTTGCTAAAGAAATGCAGACAACACTGGTACAACCATGCCATATCTGGACCAGGAGACATGGAACCATCCATGTCACTATGGACACATCCCAACAATGTACAGTCCTACAAGTTACACATGCCCAAAATGAGTCCAGGGGGCAGTAGCACGGCCACCCAGACGTGCCTTACATGTGGTGTTGCAAGGAACAAGTCAGGTCCTAAACATCATGGAGAGATGTCTCCTGAATACACATAGGAATGGTCCTGTAAGGCCCAGGATAGGTCCCACAAATGTTTCACACCCATTCCCACATTTACTTCTGAGTTTGTTTGTAGTAGACAATTGTACTGTGCAGGAAAGAGGGACACTCCCTTGAAAACCCTAACTGAAGGACACCAAATTGATGTACAATGAGAAGATACATCACTACCCACATATCAGACATGGCAAGTATGGCATCTGTCTGTGGATGAATCCCTGAGCCCAAGCACATGTAATGCAAACATAACTGCAAGACAATCCATGATGCATCCCGAAAGTCAGTGCACAATTGCCAATCAACACACAGGTGCTGTGCATCTACACCAACATAGCACATAAAGGGTTAAAATGATCATAAAGTGGATCCACACCCTGGCCCTACCTGTCATATCCATCATGGCTACTCCAGTAACACATGACTAATGACATACTAAGAGGCATTAGTGTATCTGTCTAACAACATATGATGGTGACACAGTCCTGTCTGGGGCATGACAGTAAATGGATAACCATAACAGATGTACCTTTACGACAACAGGACCTCATTGACATATATGTTAGAGATTCCAGACATCATCCCATCTGCATAGCTAGCATGCGCCTACATCTAATGCATAGTTATGTATCCTAATGGTAATGGAGCACATGCAGACACGTAGGGAACTGGAATGGTGGCTACACTGATGACACATCACCAATGACAATGTACATTCCCCAATTGCCAAGGGAAAGTAGTATGTTACAGATGCCAAGGTCATGCCTTGTAAATCATCTCACATGTATGATGGACACCCATGCATCACAGCCTGCTGTGAGGCACCTGCACCCAACATGGAATGGAGAAAACGTGTCCATGGTTTGCAGATGTTCACCTGTCCACCTACACATATCCCCAGAAGACACGTAGCATTGGACAGTGAGCCACATCCTACCTACCTTTGGACTGTGACATTTGGGAGGAGTGATCTGTTGGTGGAAACTAACACCCACAGAGTAGGTAAAGTAGAAGATTTGTACCCTAAACTCAGTCATATGTGCTCCCTGCTGTGCATTTGGACTGAGGGTGCCCCTAAGTTAAGCCATAAATCCCAGCTCTGAAATGATGTGTACAACAATTGGAAACACATGGCCAGTCTACACCAATTTGATCCCAGATGACCTGTGACATATGACACATCCTACTTTGTCAGGAGGAGCAATCTGCCCATCACTCAATCACTTGGCAAAGGATCAGGCATGAATTTGCCTTGTACTCATCCCGTTGTGGCTTCGGTGCTACCCTCAAACGCCCATCCAACTCCGGGTTGGACACTGCCGAAATGCGGGCCATTAGGGGGGGTCATGGTCCGATGGGCACCCCGTCCTCGTTGGGAGGACAGCCCCAGCTGGGCCTCTGCAGTCTCCTGGGCCCTGCGTTTCAGGTCCTCCCACCTCTTTCTACAGTGCACACTCTGCCGCTCTGGACCCCCAGGGCCTCACCTTCTTGGTAATGGCTCTCCATATCCCCTTCTTCTGATGGGCCTTGACCTGCATGGATGCAAATGACAAGACAGCATATTGGCGGTCATTCTGACCGCGGCGGGCGGCGGTCGCCGCCCGCCATGCGGTTACCTCCGAATGACCGCACCGCGGTCAAAAGACCGCGGCGGTCATTCCAACTTTCCCGCTGGGCCGGCGGGCGACCGCCAAAAGGCCGTCCGCCGGCCCAGCGGGAAAGCTCCTGCAACGAGGAAGCCGGCTCCGAAGTTGCAGGGGTGCAACGGGTGCAGTGGCACCCGTCGCGATTTTCACTGTCTGCAAAGCAGACAGTGAAAATCTTTGTGGGGCCCTGTTAGGGGGCCCCTGCACTGCCCAGGCCCCACGGCACCCGTTCCCGCCATCCTGGTTCTGGCGGTGGACACCGCCAGAAACAGGCTGGCAGGAAGGGGGTCGGAATCCCCATGGCGGTGCTGCAAGCAGCGCCGCCATGGTGGATTCCCTGGGCCAGGTGAAAACCGGCGGGAAACCGCTGGTTCCCCTTTTCTGACCGCGGCTTTACCGCCGCGGTCAGAATAGTCCAGGAAGCACCGCCAGCCTGTTGGAGGTGCTTCCGCTGCCCTCCGCCATGGCGGTCATGGACCGCCAGGGTCAGAATGACCCCCATTATGTCCACAAGTCCCATACAAAATGGCAGAGTCATACATGTCAGTGCACCAAATTAATAACATCCTGTTTTGACCATACTGCCCACCTGTGGCACATAGCAGTCATTGGACACAGGGACATGACTACAAATCCTCTACAGTAGGGTTTCCTACACAGCCTCCAGCTCAGACCCTGCACTGACCAGATAGGCCAACTGTGACTTTTGTGAGACATAAGCTGGCAACATGACATTGTCCAGGAACACGATGTAACACATCACAGAAAGTGGCAAGTGATATGTAAACTACCCTGCAAAGAACGTACACAAAATCCACTACCAATAAATGTCACCTGCTGCATACAGTCCCTATAGCTCACAGCCAGCCTAAAGACTGACCCTTTGTGCTTGGACCACAATGAAGGGAGTGACATGTTGAGCACACAAAGAGTCAAGCCTGTCCATGTGTGGACATGTGCAAATACAGATGCAGGCACCTGATAATTCAGGGGGTCGGGGTCTGTGTGTCACATCAACATAACAATACACACTTCCACATTTGTGTGTTCACGAAACCTAGAGTACCTGAAGAAAAACTTGGCCATGCATTGTACATGCCCAGCTTTATTCCCAAATCACAGAGTCTGATATGGCAAATCAGTTAACAACACACTGTTTGCAGATGTGCAATGTCCAAAATGCATGGTGCATGCACAGGACACATCAGAGCTGGATAAAAGAGACAACAGGGCTGCGGGATCAAGGGACCTATCAAAGCTATGTGACACACATTGTCAGAGTTGAAAAGAGCACCTCAGTCACAGATCACCAGCCTACCCCTGGTGGAATTCCTATAGTAATCAGTGGACAGAGGCACAGTAGGCTACAGATTTGCAGTGAGGCATGATTTAGCAACATGACATGTTGTGGAGGGTTACAGGGTGTGGGCACATTGTCACACTTGCATTGCACAAGGGAATCAAGACCAGGCCAGATTTCAACTTTTGCTATGAGTATCGATGGACAGGCCCTGGTCTCTGCAGGTTTAGCAGGGAGACCTTCACAAAACACCATATCTGACAAATCACATGCATCACAGTACATCTTATAGCCTACAGCCAATCACCATTGGATCTCGTTGTACAGAACTGAGAGACACTGGGAATCATTACCTGGCTGCAGAAAAACAGTCCAACAAGTCTAAATGTGGCCAGAGATCACTATGCAAGCACAGAAAGAGCTCAAATAACGATCAACTGACACATAAAACATGCATTCACACCTCCTGCCATCATGCAATCACATGTGACCACACAAGAAACACATTTTATGGCAAGAGTTTCCTGGGATGGCTGTCATGACACCTCACTTAGTTATATGCATCCAACACAATATGGGTCAGGGAACACCCAATATACACTCACATTGTCTCAGCACTCCAAACCTGTCACTTGACATGGATACATGTCCATTGACTCAACCATTATTGCACACTGTCAGCCCCAACAGGGCTTTGAGGACACAATCCGACAAACTGGACCTAGGCCAACTAAAGTTAAGATAAGTAAAGGTATAAAGAAAATTGTGCACAAAGGTCACTTACCTGCTACTGTGGTGTACCATAGAGCTGTCAATACAGGGTAGGACCTCCTCCACAAGCTTCTCTAGTTCTTCTGGTGAGAAGGCAGGGGCCCTATCACCTGTTGGACAAGGCATGATTGCTCCCAGGGATGGTACACAGCAGCTCAAGTAGTGGAGTTTTGCTAGAAGCAGTGTCAGAAGCCAATTAGAGATTCAGCAGAAGATGGTGGTCACGTCCACCATGTACGTGACTGTCACCACCGTCGGACACTGTCATTGGCCCAAGAGCGCCACAGACAGCAATGTTAATCAGTGGCAAAGTCTGCTGCGGTAGCATCCACCTACCACCATGACGACTTCCGCCAGCGGTTGGGGCGGTTCCTAATGTCTAGTGGAGTAGGTCAGGAAGCCACCATTTTAGAGGCATACAATGTATTTCACACTATTTTAGATGCGTCACAATTTGGAAAAGTGTTGTCCTCCCGAACCTCGAGCGCTGGCTTTGTCTTATCATGTAGGTCAATCGTTTTAGTGAACATATAATAATGTGGTCCAGCACATATGACAACATAATTGGGGACAGAGCCACCACCCTCTACCCCATGGGCATTGCAGTATTTGGGGCACTGAATCAAAGTCAGAGTTGCAAGTTAGATGCACATATTGTTGCTGTCCCAATAGAGGATGTGTACACATACGCTGAAAAGCAAGGGGGTAATGTTACAAATGTGAAAATGTTAGTCTTGATGAGTGCTGTGTATCATGTTTTCAGTGACTCACATGATATGTCACAGTTCCTATTTGACAGATATTATGTAATATGCAAGGTACACATTGAAAGATGACCTTAACTTCCTTTTTTCACACATAGTTACCCTGGGAGGAGAAGGATCAGACAAACTCCTTTGTACCGTCCCCTAGCAGGCTTGCAGGATACGGGGAACAGACACGTCATCCAGATTTACCGCCTAGATAGGCAGACGATCGTGGATCTTTGTCATCAGTTGGAGCCAGATTTGATGCCAGCCATCCATCATCCAAATAGCATAGCACCCATTGCACAAGTCAGTGTTGCACTTCCTGGCCCCAGACTCCTTCCAAAATACAGTAGCCCTTATTTTTTTTTTTTAAATCTGTTTATTAAACGTTACTCACAAACAGCAGTACATTTCCCTTAGATTAGTAAGAGAGTGAACATTTTATCTTTTCATGTACATCTTCACGTATTTGTAATTTCTATACAATACGGTTACATTTTAGTGTACTGACATACAACTTAAATTGGTGCACTGTCTAACAATAGACATATCTTTAGTTTTGCTTAAGTATATATAAAGGTATTCTAAGTAATAACGGTAACATTCGGCTGTGTAGGCGTGAAAGATGTTTACACTTTGCTTGCGTATTATGTGATTAGTGATGAGGCAGGGCGGGGCTAACGGGTTAGTAGCACACACTCCTGACTCCCATGTTCACACCTGGGTGGATCTTCGTTTGTTGCCTACTTTTATGTTTTGGTCTGATATGATGGAGTCAGCGAAGATATTGCGGCAGGTATGATAGACCGTTGTCATGAATGCTAGGTATTTAGCAGGAGGACTTTTTGCGTGTGCCTGGCATTTCAGGGGGGGTACATATCGTCTCTGGTTTCTATTTTTACTGCAAAGTGATCCCAGTTTCAGGCACCTTCTTGTATCTGGCCCTTATGTTGCAGCTGCCTTAGTGTGTGAGCCTCTGCTAGTGTGGGACTGTGCAAGTCTTTAGGCCAGGCAGAATAAGGGGGGGCACTAGGGGCCTTCCAGTGTGTAGCGATCTAGCGCTTATATGTTACAAACGCAAGATTTATAAACTTGTGAGTGTGTTTTTCATTCGTGCCCTGGTGTCGTATACCCAGCAAACAGGATTCCGGAGTGGGTGCAAGCGCGCTATCTATTATGTCTGCTATGGTCTCAGCGATGCGGCACCAGCCAGTATTTATTGTGTGGCAGTCCCAGACCATATGATAGATATTAGCAGTGGGGTAGCGTATCTAGGGCATTCTGGATTAGAGTTTGGGTATATTTTATTGATGCGGGCCGGCGACAGGTATGCTTGGTGGATGTAGTTAAATTGTGTGTATCTCAGTCTCACGTTACGGGATACAGATTTAATCGTGGTGAGGGCTGCTTCCCAGGATTTCTGGGCGATTGGTGTAGGAAGGATGGCATCCCAGCAGCTTTTGACTTGAGTCAAAGAAGTGCAGGTACCTGTGAGGAGTATTTTATATAATTTAGTAATAATGCCCTTTGCGTTTACCATAGTGAGTAGTGAGGTAAGTCGAAGGGATTCGTCAGGTTCATTGGGATTGCAACCCCAGAGGTTATGTAGGAGTTTGATAATGGCGCTGAATGTCAAGAAGGCCCCAGGTTGCATTATTCCGGTAGACACAAGGTCTGCAAAAGTGCTTGCTTTTGAGCCCGAAAACAGGTCCCCCGTGTTCAGTGTTTTGGTTACACGTATATCATGATGATAGGAGAGAGCATGGACGCCCGGTACCTGAGCCAGTGGTATTGAAGGTGAGTAAGGGGGAGTTGGGGTTCTGCCCTGGACATATCTCCACCAGCAGTATCTGGCCATATCCAATAGGGGAGTTTTATTAGGTGGATAGGGAGGCCCCGCCATAAGAGATGTCAGTATCGTTTGTTTTGCCGTATAAGCCGTTATCGCTGTACACTCTGGGGTAGACGATTCGTTAAGCCACATGGTTACCAATTGAAGCTGGGCTGCTGCGTAGTATAATTCAAAGTTTGGCATGCCGAGCCCACCCTCTTCTTGTGGGTATTGTGTGATGGCTAGCGCTACCTTACGTCTGTCCCTGCCCCATAACAGATCAGTTAACAAAGAGTGTAATTTATGAAAAAACGAGCGTGGTAGGGATATCGGGAGCGCAGTGAAGTAGTATAAAAATGTTGGTAATATTAGCATTTTGGCAATGGCCGTACGGGCCATGGGTGATAGAGGAAGCGAGCTCCAAAATGACATGGATCCGCGAGTTGAGCGCAGTAGCCTATCAAGGTTGCCCTCCCGTAGGTCTGTCATGGAATGATATACATGAACCCCTAGATATTTAAAAGTCTGATGTGCCCATGTCAGTTGGTGTAATGGTAGTGTCATTTGCTGTTCATTAGGTATACGTGTAAGAGGAAAAATACCTGATTTTGCCCAATTGACGCGTAAGCCAGAGGAGAGGGCGAAGTTATCCAGGATTCGCATTACCCCTGTAAGGGAGGAGGTATAGTTGCGCAGGTATGTTAAGGCATCATCCGCATATAAGGATATAGGTGGTCATTCTGACTCTGGCGGGCGGCAGAAGACCGCTTCTGGCATTCTGACCTTCCCGCTGGGCCTGCGGGCGCTAACTATGTTAGCGCCCACCGGCCCAGCGGGAAGGAGGGCTGCAACACAGAAGCCGGCTACGAATGGAGCCGGCGGTGTTGCGGCCATGCGACGGGTGCAGTTGCACCCGTCGCGCTTTTCACTGTCTGCTCGGCAGACAGTGAAAAGCCGGCCGGGGCCCTCTTAGGGGGCCCCTGCACTGCCCATGCCAGTGGCATGGCCAGTGCAGGGGCCCCCAGGGGCCCCAAGATACCCGTTCCCACCAGCCTCTTCCTGGCGGTGACAACCGCCAGAAACAGGCTGGCGGGAAGGGGGTCAGAATCCCCATCAGCGCTGCCATGGCAGATTCGCCCAGCCGGGGGAAAACCGGCGGGAAACCGCCGGTCCCGGTTTTCTGACCGTGGCTTTACCGCCACGGTCAGAATGGGCATGGAAGCACCGCCAGCCTGTTGGCGGTGCTTCCGTCATTCGCGACTCTGGCGGTCAAAGACCGCCAGGGTCAGAATGACCCCCATAATATGGTATGTATTGAATTCTTGGATGCCCCATTTGTGGGCGCAGCTGCGGAGCTTAATTGCCAATGGTTCCATAGCTATTGCAAATAATAAGGGAGAGAGAGGGCAGCCTTGTCTGGTGCCTCTACCGATGGGGAACGCCTCCGATATCACTTGACCCGTTTTAACGCGGGCTGTTGGTTTGGAGTATAGTGTGGCAATCCAGCTGATGAAGCGGTTCTGAAAGCCGAACGCTTTAAGAGTGCGGAAGAGATAATCCCATCCGAGCATATCAAATGCCTTTTCTATGTCTAAGGATACGGCCACTGACTCTGCTTCTGTGGTACAATGCATTATGCGGATTGGACTTCTTATATTTAGAAAAGTGTTTCTCCCTGAGATAAATCCCGATTGGTCATGGTGAATTAAGTTTGGTAGATAAGGGAGTAATCTGTTTGCTAGAATCTTCCCTAGAAGTTTACAGTCAGTGTTTAGCAGAGAAAGTGGCCTGTATGATTTAACATCAAGTGGGTCACGTCCTGGTTTTGGCAGTACCACTATCAGTACTTCGCGCATGGAGTCTGGCAGCTGTTTTCTATTTCGCGCTTCGTTGAATACCTCGAGCAGAGGCTGCAGGAGGTGGGTGGATAGTGAGTTATAATATTCCATTGGTAGTCCGTCTGATCCAGGGGTTTTGCCACGTACCATTTGAGAAAGAGCTAAGCATAGCTCTTCAATAGTAATGGGACCATCTAGCGTATCAGTAATATTTAGGTTTTGGGGCATCAACGATAGGAGTTCGGTCAGTTGTTGCTCATTTGGGGAAACAGTGGTCTGATATATGGATCGATAATACGTGTGAAAGGATTTATTAATTTCAGCTCGAGTGTTAACCACATCTCCTGAATGTGTTCTAATCACGCATATGGGCGAGGATTGTGATGGCTGACGCACTAGCTATGCTAACAATTTGCCCGACCTGTCTCGTTCCGCATGCTGTTGCGCTCTAAAACGTCTATAGTTGTGTCTGCTGAGTCTGATGTCAGCCTCTCCATGTTTAGAATGCAGCACGTTTAATGTTTCAAGCGAGGTCACGTTTGTAGTGACCTCGATCTCTGCCTTACGCATTTTAGATTCTAACTCTAGTAGTTCCTTATTAAGCATTCTTTTGACCGCTACCAAGGCTGCTAGGCAGTGGCCTCGTATTACTACTTTGTGAGCGTCCCACTCCATGGCGCGTGCTGTTGTTGTGTTTTTATTTAAGGCAAAATAGTCTGATAAGCATTTAGCTAGCTCAGCATGAAAAGGAGGGTCTATGAGGGCATCTGGTTGTAGGCGCCATGTTGGAATACAAGTGTGTATGCGCCCCCCCATCAAGGTGGCTTGGAGCGGATTGTGGTCTGTTACGGGCCAGATAGCCTGATGTGGTTATTTTTGGGATTATGTCAATTGAAGCGAATAACATATCTATTCTAGTATGTAGTTTGTGCACTGGAGAGTAGAAAGAGTATTCGCGAAGTGTGGGGTGGCCGGTTCTCCAAATTTCTCTTAACCTGTTATTGGAGGCCCATTCTGCGAGCTCGAGTGAGGCTCGTTTAGCTGGAGTATTGTCTAATGGGGGGAATGAACGGTCTTTCTGAGTGTCTAATACACAATTAAAGTTGCCACTCCATATGGTATCTATCTTCGGATCACTGAGTTTGCTACTGTTGAGTGACAGTAAAAATTCCCATTGATTTGAATTGGGGGTATATATTGCTGCCAATGCTATGGGATTACCATCTAGGGCGCCCTCCAGGAGCACATATCGTCCATTTGGGTCGCATTGCACGTGAGACATAACGTAAGGGACCCCAGGGTCTATCCAGATCGCTACTCCCCGGGCGTATGTTGAGAAGGTAGTACCATATAATTGTCCTTTCCATTTTGCTTTTGTGTTCTTCAGAGAGGACTTAGCCAAATGTGGCTCCTGCAGCATGGCAAAATATATTTGGTGTCTCCTGAGGTATGCATAGATCTGTTGTCGTTTACACGAGATTGCCATGCCTCTTATGTTCCATGTAAGTATTTTATATTGTGGGTTATACTGTTGTCTTTGGGAAGCCATAGAGTATTTGCAATTTTGTGTATGCACTTTGTGAATTTACGGGTCCGTCCCTGTTTGTGCAAATAATATACTTCATGCCTATTACGCCTAGCCATCTTGTGTTGTAGTTACTTGGTATGTACCTGTTGCTAACATAATAATGACATTTACTTCGAACACTATGAGCTAAGATATGCATCGGGGTTGTGACTCTTTTAGTTAAAACGATAACATTAACTATATAGAACAATAACTGTGGTTGTGGCGAGGGCAGGGTTGATATGGTACTTGCCAACCAGGTGGAACGGTCCATATGGTGCGGGGGTGTTTCAAGTTAGTAAGTTCAAGTTAATGATGATCCCGGCCCATTGTACTCTTGTTGATATTGCTACTATCTGGGGGAAACCGTGGACCCGTTGATGCGGCCAGAGGTGACGATGAATCAAAGGCAAAGCCGGCGGACTGCAAAAAGTTTCACCGAGAGATTTGTGGCCACTTCTGTAGGGTGAAAAGCCATGTGCCGTTGCATCTGAGTCTAATAATCGCTAGCAGATGTCGTCTGCCGTCCGTGGAGTAAGATTGGGGCCGCAGGCGGAGTCCGTGGAGTCAGAATTTACCCCTAAGTCGGGTTCCATTTCCGATTGTGTTGACATAGACGCTGGAGATGCATTAGCAAAGAGGGATGTAGTCTGCAGTAGTAAAGAGCGTTCCTCATGAGCCTGCTCAGGGGTAGGTTTAGTGTCTTGTTGCCTACCGGATCTGCGTTTGTCTCTGGAGGGATGACTTTTGTCCGTGGAGCTTCTTGAGTTTATCGGATCGGCAAGTCCCTTTGCGTGTAGCCAGGTCCATGCATCCTCTGGTGAGGCGAAAAAAAGGGTGCAGGTGTCATCCTGTATACGGAGTTTGGCAGGGAACCTCAGAGCGTATTTGATGTTGTGATCTCTTAATCGCTCTTTGACCCAGAAAAATGAATTGCACTTTTTCTGTACTTCCGCTGTGAAGTGTGGGTAGGCCGATATTTTCGCACCTTCGAAGCGTATTGGGCCTGTTTTACTAAACAATTGCAATATGAGGTCCCTATCACGGTAATTGAGGAGTCTTGTTATTAGGGGGCGAGGTTGAGCCCCGGGTGGCAAGGGCCTTCCGGGAACCCTATGGGCACATTCTACTGAGAAGAACTTCGGGATATTGTCTTTCAATACCGTTTCTGTTAACCATTGCTCAATGAACAGTTCTGCGCTAGAACCCTCAACACGTTCGGGGAATCCCACGAAGCGGATATTGTTACGTCGAGATCTGCCTTCAGCATCCTCAGCTCTGCGCTTCAATTCTTCCACCTCTGTCGTTATAGCCCCCATTTGTGTCTGGAGTTTGATTACTGCTGGTGAAAGGTGTGACGTATCTTTTTCCAGACCTGCAACCTTTTCAGCCAGCACGTGTTGATCTGTGCGCAATAGATTAACATCTTCTATTACTGAGCCTATTTTCGCTTCCAAGGTGGCTTTAGTGTCTAGTATGGCTTGTAGAATCTTTTCAAATTGCGTTGTGATCGTTTGAAGTGTTATTTCCATCTTTTGTAGTGCTTGGTATGTGACCGAGGTTTCCACAGGTGGGGGTGGTGCTCCAGAGTCCATATTCCCTGGGGGTGCTCGTGGGGTCTTCGGTTTGCCCATTGATTGTTTTTGTAACGGTGTTGTTGCTAGCAATTGTGTTTTGCACGGCTTCAATTGATTAGCACTGCAGAGGTTTGTCCCTTTTATGTAGGAAGCTTTCTGCGTATTGGGCGGAAACGTTTTCCACATTCGAGTTCTAGAGCGCGGTGTCCAACAGGGTTAAGTGTCGTGGTGGGGGCATATGATTCATAAATTCGAAGCCACAGATACTATTTGGAGCAGGAAGGTCTGGGTGGGGGTACTTTACTTGCGTAGTGTGCGCTCTATCAAGAATACATGGTAAGTATCCAAAATCTCGGGCTGCTTCAGTAAAGTTAGCGGTCTAAATTAGACAGATCTGTTTTTAGATAGCTTTTTATCTGATGTTTTTATGTACTCTTTTTAATGGAGACCCCCAAGTCTTTTAAGTGTGCTGCGACTCGATTAATGTCGCCGATAAAGCACAAATGGGGGACATAGAATTGTGCCCTTTCGTTTAGTTTGCTGCTTGAGGAGCATGTTTCTCTGCTGTGGATCTGCCTAGGCGCTAGGTCTGGTGCGTTCCCAGTTCTTTTGCCCCTTGGTATTTGTGTCCTGTGCTGTCTCTGATCAGCAACACGATCCGGGCGCAATCAGAATTGCATGGGGCTACTTTCTCGTGTAGCGTCCTGAATTATGTGCAGCCTCAGCGCGGGGAGCCCTCGGGTCGGGGCGCAGAGAGCCAGGCGGCCCTGTCTCGATCGCACCACAGAGTCGGCCGCACCCTCCGGCGAGCGCGGTTACCTCAGGGGCGAGGCTCCAGAGCAGCGGCACCAGTTCACAGCCTCACCTGTTCCGGCATCAGCACTTTCATCCCGGTAGCCGGGACGTCCCCCGAGCGCGTGGGGATCGCGGCTCCAGCCTCCGTCCCGGCAGCGAAGGGCAGCCTCACGATCCAGCGGCGCAGGCAGGCAGGTCGCGCCCTCTCTCACTCAGCTCAGCATCTCCCAGGGTCACAGCCTATTTACCGGTGTTCGAGGCGCCTTGTCCAGGATTAATGTAGAGCGATGTTGGTGCCCCACTTAGAGCAGGCGGCGCCCTACACTTTTGAAGGGTGTAGGCGTCTGAAACAGGATATTTAACTCGGGCCGGGATCGGAGCTGCAAGTTATGCGGCCATCCCGGTCACCATGTTGGCCACACACCCCCAAAATACAGTAGCGCTAACTGCTGGAGTGTACCCGTCTATGTTCAGTCTGGTCTTGAAATATGTTCTCTCAGCAATGTTGAAGCACCTGTACAGCTACATCCGGTTTCCTCAGTGGGACGATTTTGTCCGTGGCAGAGTTCTATGGTTTGGCACACATCCCACATGCTGTGGGAACCATTGATGGTACCCATATAGCCTTGGTTCCACTGCATGGCCATGAACCGGTCTATCGTAACAGGAAGAACTACCATTCCATCAAGTAGTTTGTTTGGACAACCTCCACATTTGCCAAGTCTGTGCCCGGTACCCTGATTCTGTCCATGGTGCCTTCATCATGCGAAACAGAGTGATACTACAGCTGATCAGATGTCTGTACCCAGAGAGGAATATCAATAAAGAGGGACAGGGAGATTGATGGTCCAGTGTACTTTCTCCCAACAGACTAGTGACTCTTCCCGAGAGGCCTGGGTAGGTGCGATAAGGACGGACCGCTGCACAATTACAGCAACAGTCCTAGGCTTTTATCTTCCCAGGGAGCCTAATCCTAAAATCAGGGATGGGCGACCTTAAGTTTAGTTGACCGGACGGACAATAGACTTTAATGTAAGTGATTGGAGTGGTACCCCCCTCTTTTTTGTCCTTTACAGACCTTACTGGGTCTATAATTTAAGTACTTCAGGAGAAGTTTTTTTCTGTTTTTGCTGGTCCTGATAAAGCGTCATTGGATCCTTTCGAACCACCGGATGCGAAACATGTCGACCCATGTCTAGAGGTTTTGTGATAGTTTCCTTGCCCTGACTTATTTATAGAAAGTGGTTGAGCATCATTCCTCACATTTTCACTTTCACGTTGTTTTTAATCTTGGTCTAAATCCTCGGTTTTCGCTAGTAAATGACTTGGGTGTTGAGGTTTAGAACCAATTTTTAATTTTTCCTCTCCTGCTTGATGCGAGTCTGCCTTTAGGCACTCACCTAGATATTCTACCTTGGCAGCCTGCACAAAAGATCTCCGGCAAAGAGCCCCCTCTTGGGGAGCCCGCCAGACATTGCAGCGCTGGTCTGACGTGGAGCATCTCCCGATGATGAAGCATGACATCCTAGTGGGTGTGTGAGGGCTCTTGCTCCTAAACCTCCAGGTTCCCTGTGTGTCCTTTTGGAACAGTGTACTCTGTGTTCTGTACCCAGAGAGGACCTGGCTGGTTGGTAACATATGTCATGTGTGTATGCTATGTCTGCTGCTAGTGAGATGATGCTTTGGACTCATGATTGCACGCATGTTGCATTCTCATACAAGGGACTCTGCATACCCAAACTGTCTCTGGTTGTTGACACCAGTGAGGAAACCAACTACGCCGCTTCATCGGGGCACATCGAAGAACACGGTGTGTTGGGGAGCATGCTTTTGGGCTCCTGAAGGCAAGATTCTGGGCTATTGACAAGACAGGTGGAGCCCTCCTCCACTCACCCGCAAAAGTGTGTAAGATCATTGTGGCCTGCTGCATTGTCCGCAACCTTACCCTGAGGAGAAACCTCTCATACATTCCTGATGATGGGGAGCTAGCAGTGCCACCAGGTGAGGCTCCTTAAATGCCGAATGAGGATGACAGTGATGAGGATGAAGGTGGAGGCATGCGGGCATATCTCATCAATCAGTACTTCCCTTGACTGTAAGTATGTGATGTCCTGTGATTAGTGTGACTGCATGGGGTACTGTAGGGGGTAAGTATTTGCTGAGACAGCTATCTCTGTCACCATGAGACAGGGCATCTCATAATATGCATCATACAGCCCTGGGTTGCTGGCTACATCAGGCTTGAAGATGTGACTCTCTTGAGGATCTCCTTTGTTTGGGGCAGTCACATTGCAGTAAGACAACTGAAGTCTGAAATTAGTTTTGTGTCTTATGTATGCCTTTACCTGCCGAAACTCCTTGCATGTCACTTATTCCTTCCAGGTCTCGTCACCATGCCATCCTCAGGTGGGCATTTCAGAGTTGTGTTTTTGGCAGGTGGCTCTTGCTGGTCTGACAAGTGAAGTAGACATGGATTGATCCAGGTACTGTTTGTCGCAGATTTAGAGTGTATGAGTCCTATATTCAGGCTGCCTGGATAGTGGGAGGGCAGGAATCTGAACTGCACAATAGATCTGTTTGCTGTGGTGTGTTGGTCCAATGGTCTTATGTGTGTGATCATGTGGCCTTGTAACATGTCATCCTGTGCAATCCATTCCTTCTACCTTCACATTGTGTTGATACTGATTGATCCTGGATGACCTGTTAGTGGCTGTCAATGTGTTTCCTCATTGCAGGCAAGCGTGCCTGTGCCACAACGCTGAAACAGTTTTGTGACATTCCACCACATGCTTGCTCTTTGAGTATGTTCAGTTGGCAGGCCTGGTTTTGGTATGTGATACGGGTAAAACTGGAGACAAAATCCCATACCCTCATTGACTAATCTACGGGACAAGGTCTTACTAGTACTTTCTGGTATGGTCTGGTGCACATTAGTAATAGGAAAACTGGCCTGACTGGGATATTCTTGGCTATGACTGTGCAGACATTCTTAACACCTTATATGCAATATAGTGCTTTGAAATGTTTGATGTGACCACATACCTGTGACATTGTGACATTGTGTTGCTAGTCATCCTCAGAATGACACTACATTAGATATCTCCCTCCATCCATTGTCTTTTGATGTCTTAAGCATGTACATTACATGTCATTAGCATTCAATATTAAAAAAAGAGAAGTAGTAGGCAGTGTTTTAGTGATGGGTGTGTGTATTTACATTTGAACAAACATGAGTAGTTATACTGGAAAAAAAATAATGCTGAAGGTGAAGGGATCAGTAATGGTGGATGCAATCAATAGAAAAAAGGTCACACCATTTGGGGTCTATAGTCCAGTATCCCACAAGCATGGAATATGGAAACTGGTTAAGGGACAGGCAACAGAGTTAGTCCGTGGCACACAAAGGAGTGACATCAGGAAGTGGTAAGTTGCTGGCAGTGGTTGGTGTCTTGCCACCCACACCTCCTGGATGCTTGGCTCAGCATCCCCGCTTGTGAGGGGCTCAGTAACTACAGAGATAGGGGTGTCTGAGGCAGGTGCTTTCCCTGGCAAGGCCTCCTTTCCAGTGGCTGGCATCAGTGAAGGTCCTGGTGTGGATGCACCAAAGCAAGGGGTGTGATGTTGTTGCCTAAGCCTGCTCATCGTACTGTTCATGTCCCTCAGCACCCCTGTTAGGGAGGCCATGTTGGAATGGTGGGCCTCCCACTGTTCCCACATCTCACAATGGAAATCCCTCGGTAGCGCCTTGAGTTCGTTCAGTGCCTGGCCTATCATGCCTAGGGAAAGTTGGTAGGCACCCAAGACCTGGCTGATGGTATCTTGGCCAGAGGCCTCTTACTGCAAGGCCACACCGTTCCTCCCACGTGCCTGTACCCTTCCACTGGTTGCAGGTCCAGCATTATCGGGGTTGGCAGGTTGTGACTCAGCAACCTGGACTGGGGGGGTACAAGATGTAGGAGTCTGTTGCAGGGACGCAGGTCTGGGGCATCTTACTGCCTGCGATGTTGAGACCACGGGGCTGGCCGGAGTCAATGTGGTCAGGCTGACCTGTGTCATCTCCCCAGGTTGCCCAGAACTGTCCCCAACGTTCAGAGGTCCAGGAGTGTTTGTTTCACTGAGGGCTTCTATGGGGGTAGTGGCAGTCTCCTCTGTGGTGTTGGTAATAGCATCCCCAGTTGCAGTGGCAGCATGACCTGTTGATGTGGAGAGATAATGTTATTGGTCACATTGTGACATCTACCTCCAATAGTTGACAGTAACTATGGGCTAGGGTCATGTTCACATTGTATTTGCTGACTTCCCTCATGTGAAAGGAACACATATTGTCATTTGTACTAAGCTGGTATTGTAGCCACGTACCACTTCATGTTCAGTGACCTAGCTTCAGACTGTCTGGGATCCTTAACTGTTGGAGGGGTGGTAATAGACTCATGTCTTGCCAGCAGTGCAGGCTGGACATTGGCTGGGCAGGATGTTGTTTGAGTTATCTTGAAAGCCATGTTTTGTCAAGCAGGCATTGATGTGTGATAGTTGTCATCCTGTGGTTAGTGCATTGTGGAAGTGACTGTTGCCAATGCCATACAGCAGACACATTTTGGGGCCCTTCATCTGTATAGAAAGTTCCTACTAGACAATTTGAGCTGTCCTTACTGTCCACACTATTTTCATCTTGACATGTCAGCTCTAGATGGATCTGGGTGTTTTGCCACATCACAGGGTGTTCCATGACCTGTATCCTTGTCTCTTCCAGGTGTATCACGTTCATTATGGGTTCAGGGACTGTGGCACAATATCATCTGGACAGTAGTCTGGTGTTTGGGGTGCATGTCCTGGCTCTCCTCTTATTCTGACATTACTCTTGACACAACTCACAGTTCACATTGTCTGTCCTCTGAGGCGAGTGGACTTTCATAAAAAGTATACCAACAGGGATAATTGACCAAATGCAGTTGTACAGTGTACTGTTGCTTGGATTGTGAATAAGGGAAACTCCTATGAGTACTAACCCTTTCAGTCCCTGTATTCCACACACTGTAGAGTTGTTCTTGTTCTCCTGTCAGGTGAGTACATGTCAGAGGCTGATTAGATGGAGAATGGTCATGGTAACAGAGCACACAGTGGCTGAATGTAGTGAGAGTCCCGGTGCCGCCTGGTCTAAGCAGTCCTGTCATTGCATGTCCTACCCACACACTATACAGTTGTGGTCCCTTCAGGTGAGTACAGTTGTATGACTGATTAGATGGAGAATTTGGCATAGTAGCGGAATACACAGTTGTGGCTGAGTGTAGTGAGAGTCTCAGAGCCTCCTGGCCTTAGCAGTCCAATGGGGATTAGATAAACAAGGTAATTTTGATTAGGCTACACTGTTACGATTTTTAGTGATGTGGAACAGTGCCTTCTGGGACTTGTAGTGCTGTCAATCTCTGTACTACACCCACTATACAAGGAGGTATGGACTTTGTAGGTGTGCCAGGTGTAGTGTCAGTGATCTTGGGGTGGTAGGGGTGTCAGGGCAAGTCATGACTGTTGCTGTGTCCACAGGTGGATGTTGAGTGTGTTCGTGCCAGTGGTGTGCCTTGTTTTTCTTATGTTTGTGTGCGCTTCCCTTGTCTGTTTGTGTACTTTGGCTGGGTCAGGGAAAGAGGGATTTGGACTGGAACAGGATGGTGGAGGGGGTAACAATAGACAAGGGGTCATTGACTGCTGTCAGTGTTGAGGCCAGAGCCTGAAAAGATCTTTGTAGGGTATCCATTGTACCATGAATGCCCTTCATGAATGCATTGCTTTGTTGGACCTGAGTTTCCAGTCCCTGGATGGCATTCACGATGGTGGACTGACCGACAGAGATGTTTCACAGGAGGTCAATAGTCTCCTCACTACGGGCAGCATGGCAATCAGGGGCTGGGGCAGAGGTGCCTGCGGCAAAGGAGACACCCACCCCCCTGGGTGAGCAGGCACGGCCAACTCGTTGGGGAGCTACAGGGAGGGCAGTGATAAAACAGGGTGTGGCAGACAGAGATGGTACTGGAGAAGTCCACAATGGGTCCGCCACCACTAGGGAGTGGTCACTGGAGGAGGATTCCGAAGATAATTGTTGCAGATCCTGTCTCCCCAGTGGCACTGCCCTCGCCCTCCAGGACACTGGGTCCCTCGGTGTCTGTAATGTCATGACCGGAGGTTCCAGGGCCAGACATTTCCCTGCTCAGTTGTGCCCCGTCTCCTTCGCCTGTCGGTGCTAATGCTGAAAATAGATAGTGAAGTTGGGTCATAACATAGACATGATAACACTTCCATCACAAATCAGAAAGAAATTACATACCATCATGTCAACAGATCCCCTGCAGGAAGTGCCAGCAAAGTGCCAACATCATATTACAACACAACACAATGCAACGCATGTTTCTCACAATTACAAACGTAACAAACCTGCAAAGCAAGCTATCTGAAAACTACAATAGCAGAAATGAAGTTGAGCAACCACACAAACCGTACCATAACTAGGTGACTATTCCACCCAATACAGGTGCCACATTCAGCACAAAATAGTCAGGCAGTAGACAAGCAATGGATTCCCATTGTAAGGTACTTTACCAAATACACAGACCCAATCCTTACCTCACAAATCCCTTACCCTGATGTCATATATTATGCAATAACATATGTTACCAAGTAAAGGTGGGCAACCCTGATACAAACAAGTCATACCCTCATCAAGTGACATTCAATCAACCATATCACTATGGACACATATCATCCTATGACATATCAACATGTAACACCTGCCAAATGTTGGTCAAGCAGGGAGTACACATGTTACACACACATTATGACTATTATGATGTAGCAAGGATTAACAATGGACTCAGGTCCAAAATATTTAGGATAAATGTCTCCAGAATACAAACAAACAATAATAGTCATTTAAGGACCAAGTAAGCTCACACTAATGACAAGCACATCTAAATGTTATTTTTTTGTGTATGTATCAAATAGACTACTGTGCTGTGCAGGAAGGGGGGGACAGACCTTGCAAACACTAACATGAGTGAACATATTTGTTGAAGAATGAGAAGGGTCACACTTGCAGTGCAAAAGCTATTCAATAAGGATATCTGTTGTCAGTTAGAGCCAGATCTGATGCCTGCCATTAGTCATCCAAATAGCATCCCACCCGTTGTTCAAGTCTTATCAGAGCTGCACTTCCTGGCCACAAGCTCCTTCCAAAATACAGTGGCCCTAACTGCATGGGTCCCAGGCTATGTTCAGTCTGGTCTTCGAGGATGTACTCTCTGCAATGTTGAAAAAGCTGGACTAATGTTTGCACACATGTCACAGTTCCTTACAGGGGACACTGCCTACCCAAACTGTTGCTGGTTGTTGACACCAGTGAGAAACCCAATGATGCCAGGAGAAGTCTGCTTCAGTGGGGCCCATGGAAGGAAATGGCATGTTTTGGAGCATGCTTTTGGGCTCCTGAAGGCAAGATTCTGCAGCATCGATAAGTCTGGTGGAACCCTCCTCTACTCACCTGCTAACTTGTGTCTGATCATTGTGGCCTGCTGCCTGCTCCACAACCTTGCCCTGAGGTGACAGATCCAATACATCCCAGATGAGGGGGAGCTGGCAGCTCCATCAGGTGAGAATGCAGAAATGTCAAGTGAGGATGACAGTGATGAGGATGATGGTGGAGTCATGCGGGCAAGTAAGTGTGCTATGTTCTGTGACTTCACTGACTCCTTGGGGTACCGTAGGGGTCAGGATTGGTTGAGAAGCGTCTCTGTGTGACCATCAGACAGGTCATTTTTATGCTATGCGGTATACATCTCAGGTTTTTTAGGCAAATTTAGACTTGGAGTTGTGGCTCTCGTGAGGATCTCCTTTGTTTGGGGGCAGTCAAAATGCACAATCAAAGAAACAACAATATTTGGAACCCAATTTTATAGCTCATGTAAGCCTTTACCTACCTAAACTTATTGTTTATCACATTTTCCTTCCAGGTATCTTCACAATGCCATCCTCATTTGGACATTTCTAAGTTATGTCAATAGCAGGTGGCTTTAGCTGGTCTGACATGTGAAATGGACATGGATTGATCCAGGTACTGTGTCACATTTTTTAGGGAGTATAAGTCCCATGCCCAGGCTGCCAGGACAGTGGAATGGCATAGATCTGTGCAACACAACTGCTTTGTTTGCCATGGTATGTGGGTCCAATGGTGTCATGTGTGTAATCATGTGTCTTTTACACGTCATCCCATGCAAGCCATTTCCTTCACCCTTCACATTGTGATTCCCCTGGCAGGCCTCCATTCCACTGGCGGCCACAGACGTTGAAGGGGCTGGTGTATCTTGGCCAATGGAAGGGGTCTGGCGTTCTGGACTTTCCCTACTCAGGGTAGTGTTAACGTCTCACAGCACCCCTGTTATGGAGACAATGTGGGCATTGTGGGCCTCCTACTGTTGCATGACTTCCTGGTGGTTGTTTCTTTACAGCTGCTTGATCTCCCCCATCATGCCTTAGGATTGTGGGTAGGCTCCCAAGACTTGGGAGATGGTGTCCTGGCCCGAACTATCCCTACCAGCCACATGCTGCTGGCCCAATATCCCTTCCATGCACACTACTCCAAAGTGCCTGTGCCCTTCGCACAGTTTGCCAACTGCCACTGGTGCCGGGTCCATCATTGTCAAGGTTTTCGAGCTGTGACTCCAGTACCTGGACTGGGGTGCACATGATGGTTGCTACTGTCCTTGGGACACAGGTTTGGGGGCGACTGGTTGCCTGGGATATAGATGCAACAGGGCTGGGAGGAGTCGATGTGGGGAGGGTGAGTCTGACAGTTGTCCACAGATGGGCCAGAGCTGTCCTCAACGTCCACACATCCAAGAGTGCACTCCTTCATCCAGGGGGGACCTGTTGAAGATGAGAAACAGACAGTTATAGGTTGTATTGTGACATGTAGCACCAATTCTTACAGGTAGATATGCTTTGGGCCATAGACAGATTGGCTTTGCTTGATCTTCTAATGTGACAGTGACACCTGCTTTCAATAATATAGACCTGACAATTGGGGTACAGCCATTTCCTTTTTAAGTCACCTTGCTACAGGATGTCTAGGTATTTTGGGACTTTGATGTCTGTTCATAAACTCATATCTTGGCAGCAGTGGAACAGTATATGTTTCAGGGTACCTGCCAGTTAGCAAACTTAATTGTTGAGTTAACAGACAGCTGCAAAATGTCACGTGGACACTGACCAGGACATCAGATTTGGAGCAACCATTCTACCTGGCTATGTATGGCAGGTTACACCAAGCAACACACTGCATATATGTGAGATCCCCCAGGTGACTAGAGTCTAATATTTGAAGGGAGGTAGAAGGGACAGAGCAGGAGAGAACACAGTTGTAGCTGTGTGTAATGAGAATACCAGTGGCAGCTGTCCTTAGTGTTCCTGTCAATAGCTGTCCTATGCCAACAGAATATACAATTGTTATCCCCCTAGGTGAGTACAGTTCTGTAGGTGATGGGAGGTAGAAGGGACAGAGTAGCAGAGGACACAGTTGTAGCTGTGTGTTAGTGAAATTGTACTAGCAGTTGTCCATTGCTTTGCTGTCATTCCCACAGACTACCATCACAAATCATTCAGGTGAGTATACTCCATTGTTTAGTTTACATGCAAGGCTTTTTTCAATATGGTACACTGTTCTGATGTTGGTAATGGTAGAACCGTACCTGCTGGGAGTTGTAGTACTGTCAGTCCCTGTACTACCCAGAGCATACACAGATACTGTGCTCCCAGATGAGTTAACTTCACAGGTGAGATGCCAGACAGGAGTATTCAGATAGTTGGACACAGCGGTGGTGAGTGGTGTGACAGTGAGAGTGGCAAAAGGTGATCAGTGAGCATGCATGACAATACATTTTGGTGACATCATTGGTGTTGTGACTTACCTGACTCTACTCCCCCAGGTATTCCTATCAAGCCCTCAGGACGCAGGATGGCTAAGACCTTCTCTTCCTATAATGTGAACTGTGCTTGAAGAGGTGAGGGGCCACCACCGGTCTTAAGGACTGCCAGCTGGTGCCTAGCGGACATGGGATGCACCTTCCCCTTGAGGTCATTCCACCTCTTCCTGATATCCTCCCTTGTGCGCGAGTGACTGCCTACAAAATTCACCCTGTCAACTATTCTTTGCCTCAGTTCCATTTTTCTCACAATTGTCGTCTGCTGGATTTGAGCTCCAAATAAGTGTGGCTCTACTCTGATAATTACATCCACCATGAGTCTTAACTCATCGCCTGTGAAACGGGGATGTTTTTGTGGTGACATGGTGGTGGTAGACAATACAAAAAAAGAATGATGGGATGTAGGTGCTGTATGTTGAGGGGGTGACGGTTAGTAACTGATGTGTGGGGGTGCTATAATGTTTGGTGGGTGTGGGATTACTGCTATGTGAAAGTTGGAGGAGTGCCTAATCTATGGTACTGTGTCTCGGATTTTGGGCTCTGGGTTCTATGTGTGGCGCTGTAGATGCAAAGGATTAAGGTATGTGAAGGGGTGTGTTTCATAGTGAAGTTTGTAGGTGTGTTGAGTGTGTGAATGTGTGGATTTTAAATCCATCCAATGTGGTGTTGTGTATTACTGTGGGAACCGATGATTGCCGTAGTTCGCACCACCATTGGAAGACTGCCATGGAAGAACAGCCATTGTGATTTGTGAGTCATAATATGGTCGGTGGTTGGTTGTCAGGCTGATGGTGCTGGTGGTTGGAACTCCTATTTCCCGCCCTCCAGAGTCCTGGCCGTGTCAATTTATTGGTTGTATTTTAGAGGTCCTGGCTGCTTAACTCGTAATACAGTGGTCCGTGAGACCACCAAACTCGTAATGAGGCTCTCAGTCATTGAATTGTAGTTATTGTTGATATAAGCTGGGGATTAAATCAATAACATTCAGGAAGTTATAGGCCTTCATCAGTAACCTTGATCTACATGTAGAGGAAGTTCCTCAAACATCACATTATCAGCTTTTAAACTGATCATTGTTAATGATATGAACATTTAAAAGCATTATTGCAGGCCTGTTTTTTACAAGCAGAAAAAATCACCTTGTATATACTTAAAGATAGTCTTCAAAGTTGTGAAGAACACAGAATTGGAAAATGTTCTTTTGCTTATGTCTCAGTCTGCATTTTGTATGACACTCAACTATTTAATCTCTTAGATGTTCTAGGGATCAGCCTGAACAGGGTTTTCATTTGTGGTCCCCCTCTAAGGGCCAATAAAAGAATCAAGGATAAACAATTTCCTGGAGATTATGATCATAATTATAAAAATGAAGACATTTCCAGGAAGGCCCCTAAATTCATGAAATAAGGGAGTCCCTGGTGATGTGAAAAATAACGGCGTTATAACTAGAACCAAACACAGTACAATGGAAAATATCAACATTAATACTGTCACTAAAAAGAATTCTAAAAAAGTGCAATTATGCAATTTTGGACAAATATCAGAGTCATGTGATGACATGTGGCCCAGGTCGCACACAATCCACCCTGGATCATGTGCAGATCAGCCCGGTCATCCATATTATTGTGTTCACTAACTAAGGCAAAATGCAAAATTAGGCAAAGAGTGCAAATGACACTGCAGGAGTTTTATTTATGGTTTATTTAAAATCATAGATTGATCTGACTTTTTAATAAACATTTTATTGTCATTTACATTTGTTGTGTTATTTAAAATATACATTTTGTATATATTTATGTTAAAATGTTAATTCATGTGATCTAATTTTTTAATACAAAATTATTATAACATTTTCATTAATGGGGTGTTGAGTTTATAGGGGTATAGGGTGGAAAAATTATTGACGTATTTTCTATTAGATGTATATTTTATTTATTATTTTTCATTTCAAGCATTGTACTTGTAAATATCTGTTTAAAAATGTTGCACTTTGGAATGTAAGGTTTAATACAATATGTGTCAGTTGGTAAAATTGTAATTATAATTTTAAACATGTTATTAAATAAGGTTTACTATTGAAATTCATTTTAACTTTGTGTTGTATTAAAAGTGTTATTTTATGTGTATATGTTCTTAATTTCTGAATAAATTAGGTTATGTCATTAATGTTTTCATGTTATATAATAATATATATATATAAAATACATAATTATATATAATTATATAAATATATAAATATATAATTATATAAAATATATAAAACTATGGGGGTCATTCCAAGCTTGGCGGGCAGCGGGAGCCGCCCGCCAATCGGGAACCGCCAGAAGACCGTACCGCGGTCAAAAGACCACGGCGGTGATTCTGGGTTTCCCACTGGGCTGGCAGGCGACCGCCAAAAGGCCGCCCGCCAGCCCAGCGGGAAACACCCTTCCACAAGGAAGCCGGCTCCGAATGGAGCCGGCGGAGTGGAAGGGGTGCGACGGGTGCAGTAGCACCCCTCGCGAATTTCAGTATCTGCTAAGCAGACACTGAAATTCTAAGTGGGGCCCTCTTACGGGGGCCCCTGCAGTGCCCATGCCATTGGCATGGGCACTGCAGGGGCCCCCAGTGGCCCCACGACACCCCATACCGCCATCCTGTTCCTGGCGGCCGAAACCGCCAGGAACAGGATGGCGGTATGGGGGTCGGAATCCCCATGGCGGCGCAGCAAGCTGCGCCGCCATGGGGATTCCCCTGGGCAGCGGAAAGCCGGCGGTACACCTCCGACTTTCCGTTTCTGGACCGCCACGGTCAGAATGCCCAAAGGAGCAGCGCCAGCCTGTTGGCGGTGCTCCCGCGGACCACAGCCCTGGCGGTTTTTACCGCCAGGGTCAGAATGACCGCCTATATATTTTAAAATTTATTGAAAAAAATACTCTTTGTTAGTTTGTCGTTTTGAATGTTTTTATTGTTAGTAACATTTTTTAGAAGATTAAAATTTAATTTAGAACATATTACATATAACATATTTACATAATCTTTATTTATTTAAATTATGCACTGTTTACACTTTTTTAGATTGTTAATATTTTTTGTTAATTTGTTTTATATTATTTTCTATCATTTTATGTTTGTATTTTGAATATATGTAAATGTTAAATATCTTCTTTAAATAATATTTATTGCTGGTTATGAATTTGAAAAAATAATGTACTGTTGTGAAGGAATATTAAATGTTACCACTTTAGTGACCAATACCTTTAACAAAATTAATTAAATTGGAGCAGGAATAGTAAACCTAACTTCTTTATTGTCCTACTCCTTCCCCAAAATGGTTTAAATTGGAGTGGGACTAGTAAGTCTCACCCTTTTATATTTTAACACCTTCCCCAAAATGATTTGTAGTTTGTACTTTTGTGTAATGTGTGACTTTTAGATTAATAACCAATGCAAGTCAAGGTTCTTACTTATTTCTTATTTATGTATTGTATTTATTTTATTTAATGTAGATTTTTTATTTGTATTTTCGATACATACATTTTGCAAAGAAAATAAAATACATAATGTTCGCATGTTATAGGGGTACAGCAGTTTCATACAGTTCTGTGGTATAGTATCAGATGTACTTTATTTTTTATATTCATCTATGATGTTTCATGTATGCATTTTCTATACATAAAACATTGCATTTTTACATTTGATAAAGAATTTTTAGTACATAAACAATATTGTGTTGTACGTTGTTTAAATTTTAATTTATGTTTTTTAACATATACTTTTTAACACCATTTAATAACTTCTTGTAACATTTCTATTGATTTCTATAGGAAGATATTTTTTTTTTCATTTATTGGGTATTTGTGTTTTACTGCTAACTTATTTTGTGCTCTGCCAGTGTCATTTTAAGGTGGGCTTTTTTGCGTTTGTCAAGGTTCCTTGTTATTGTTCAACAGACAAGAACTTTTTAACGTTTTTATTTAGGGTTTAGGGGTAGGGGGATGTGCGTAGCTCTAGTTAGTGTGGGTTACTGTGTTTTTTATTTTTTGGTAGGATTATCTTGTGACAGATTATGCTTCATTGTTGAGTAGCGTAATGAGGTGGGCAACTATTATAGTTAATACCATGGTAGTGATAGTATGTTATTGTACCTATAATCATCTGCTGTACTATGTTTGTACATTGTTAAGGTTATGTTTTTATTGCTTTTAGGCTATATCTATTGTGAGGGTGGATACATTATTTTTTTTACATGTTAAGAAGTCGTAGTGCTGCTATTTTAATGGGATTTTTTTGAAAATCTATTTGGTTATATTTAAACCAACATTATTTTTTAATTTCTTTTGATTTTTGTGGATTTCCTAAACAGTGTTTACTTTCTATTTTTTGAGTTTTTATGGCTAAAAATGACAGTGCATTACTTTGGTGGATTAAATATGGAGGTTCATTTTTTTGTGGGGGGTTCCTAGTTTGTATTTTTGACTTTTTGGTTACCTGGATTTTTGGGAGGTAGATCAATTAAACAAACATAGCACAACAACACAGATGTGCGATATTCTTATTTATTTTTGGGTGGAAATGTTATTTTTTTAAATGTATATATATATATATATATATTTCTTTTACTGCAATTGCAAATGTTTACTTTGTGTGTCCGTGTTGTAATTTATGAGCTGCTTTGTATAATTTTTATATTGCATGTGTTTGGTTTTCCTATGAATACCTTTAATTAAATATTACAATTAATTTATTTTATTAATCAGTTTTAGTTTTGTTGAATGATAGGAAATGCTGACCATAAAATGTATACCGAATTTATGGTTTTAAAAACACAATTAGCTTAAACAATATTTCTACTGTCTTTAAGTTTGAAAGGTGGCTTTAAAGCTATTCAATGTTTTTGAAATGTCTCTCATCTATAATCATTCCAAAATTATAATGGAAATTTTAAAATTGGGTTCAAGGTTTGGTAGTATATAATGCCTTCGAGATTTCATTAGAAAATACGAGTTAGTTGTTCCCGAACTTTCGGTCTCGTTATGAGTTTGGCGGTCAGACCGACAGATCGCCATGTTGGCAGTCTTTATGACAATGTGGTGGTGTTTTCTTAGGTTGTGTGTATTTTGAGTGCGGCGGTATGTACTGCCAATGGTTTAGCACCACTGAATGTCTGCCGCAGTGATTCATGGGTCATAATGATGTGGGTGTAGTTATGGTGTTTGGTACCGCTAGTTTATCACTGACCTTTAGTTTGGCGGACTTGTGCGTGTGTCTGTATAGTGACGGATAGCTATGTGTGGGTCATAATATGGGTGGTGGTAATCCGCTGTGGCGGCAGTCTGTAGGCGGCAGTCAGCATGGCAGTAAGTGGGATTTACCACCAAGGTCATAATGAGGGCCATAGTGTTTTAACAGATAATGTTGTTTATGTAAATGAGAAGAAATATTAGAATATTTAAAGTGTTTCATAATCAAAAATTACTTTCGTTATCAATTATCTTTCAATTATCTTTCTACCACCCCAGTGGTAATGAAGCAGTAGAAAGATTCAACTGCGTAGTATAAACATAATTCAACTGACTAAAAACAGATAGAAAACAATGGAAGATGAACCGTTGAGAATGTAATGGGCATATTGTGTGACATCACATCAATCTACAGGGCAAGGTCATTTGTGGATCATGGGAAGAACAAGGGTAGCTTATTGGACACCAGAAGATGTGAAATAATGCATCAAGGATGCTGAGGAAAAATATAAATAATATTAGGAAAGTATTATGATAATAAGTATGGTGTGAGAGATTCCAGTTGAAAAGTTGGACAATGGGCATGTGAACTGACTAGCTTTAGCAAGAGGAGGTAAAGCATCTGGTGGTGGTAGCATAGTTGGAAGTGACAGTGATGGTAAAAATTACTGGTGGTTGGAAGCAGAACCAGGAAGTTGCTTTGACAATTTCTAATAGTCTAGAGGAATCTGGAGCTAAATTTGGAGCTGTAGTTGTTCTTTCTAGGGACATCCTTAGACAATCCAAACAACGTTTTTTCCTAGAACTGTAATTCATATTCAAGATATAACAAAGTGGATTTGGAAGAGATGTAACAACTCCAAGTAAAGTGAAAGGTTATAATTGTTCTTAATTCATTTTCTCTTACTCCAAGATTTAAGTAGTCTGTCTTTATTTATTTTGCCTAGTTTATATTTTGGATAGTTACCTATTCAGATGTATAGTGTATGTAAATTATGTTTCCTATTTTTTTTAAAGAGACCTATACCATTGGAGGCTAGAAGTGACAGAGACAGATGGCCTGGGAAACAGAGGTTAAAGATAGTGACAAAAGACCTCATTGTGACATTGGCAGTCCCACCACGGGCCCACCAATGCCGCGGGGAGGATGCCACTGTCATGTCAGTGGCGACCCCCCCATCGCATTACAGTGTTCCGGCCGGGTCCCCGCTAGGAAAAGGCTTTCAGAAAGTTGAGCTATAATCAGCACAGCAGCACTGAGTGCAGCACCGACATGGCTGACCACAACTCAGTCCACCATAAGCTCATCGGGAACAATGTTCTTGGCAGGGACGGTGATCTTCAGGTAATCCCACCAGACTGTGTTGTAATGTGGCGGTCGGACTGCCTGGAGTGAGGCGATCTGACCATCACCACAGAACGGCAGTCTCATGACTGCCAGCCTCGTAATCAGCCCAAAGTCTACAATGACAAAGGAATGATAGGAGAGCATACACAGGGATGTGACAAGAAGAGGCTTCAGAGGCACAAAGGCATGAGATAAATCAGAGGGAACGCAGTCAGTTAAGAGATAAATCACAGAGGTGACTAATATGTGAAAGAGATGAGAGACACAGATATATGATAGAGGTGCCCAACAAACAAGATTTGAGAATGAGAACCCAATAAAGTGAGATGACAGAGGAAGCCTAAGGGAGATCCCAGCGGAACAGAGTGGATAGAGATAATAACTGTTTTGAAGTGTGTGTGTGTGTGAGAGAGAGAGAGCGAGAGAAAAAGAGAAAGACAAAGAGAGATTTAAAAAGGCACAAGAGTGAAAGAAAAGAACAGAGATATAAAAAGGTGTGAGAATTAATCAGAAACAAAGAGACAGGAAGAAAGATGCCTGTGAGATTCATATGCAAAAAATGAAGACAGACAGATGGAGAAAGAAATCAGAGGCAAGTACCAGCGACACATATGTGAAAGAGATAGAGACATATAGCAAATTTTGTAAGCACTATTGAAAGCAGTGGAAGACATGAAGAATCACAGAGACAGACATAAAGCAAGAAGTGGCATAATCACTGATAGAGACTGCTGAGAGACACAAGCTCACATGTTTATTTCTGGTCCATGAACTTACAAGGAGGAAGATAAGGAACTAGCTATAGATGACTGGCACCTGCAGACTATGGTCCCAAGTTAGAGTTTGACAGAGAGGGTAGTGCATTACAATGGTGACAAAGTACCCTTGTAACCAAAATGAAGGTCCGCCCACCCATTTAGAGGTGAGTGAAACTTCAATATGTTGAGGAAATGCATTTTACGTACATCTCACATTGCCAAGCTGAGTAATGGCCGCTGGAAAGTTTGCCATTTGTCCCCCCTCACCCTGTTTTGAGTGGATGGACAAATGGCAAGTTTTCACTGTCCATCACCAGTAGCTAAAACCTAGTGGTAAGAGACAGTAAAAACTGCAAAATGATCCCATGCCATGGGAGAAAGCTCCCATGGCAAGGGGATCATTGTGTTTTTTCAGAAACAAACTCCTGCTTTGGGATTTTGTTTTTGAAAATAAAAAAAAGGAAAGTTTGATGTACGGCTCTGTCATGTGCATGGCAAACTTTCAATGCATTTACAGAAACTGCTGTGATGATGGCTCCTGGAAATGCAAGAAATTTCCATTGACCTGGTGGAGATCTCTAAATTTAGTGGACAGACTACCCTCACCATGGTGGGATTAAAGTACTCCACAATGGCAATGGTACTTAACCTGCCTGACAAACTCTAAATTAGGCCCTATGATACTTATTGGCATACTTGGAAAGAACTGGTGAAGCGTGGTGCTGCGCCAAAATTGGCATCCCCGCAGCAGTTCTGAAATGAAGGAATGCACCATATTTACAAAAATAAGACGCATCCCTTTGTTTCCCTCTGTGCCGGCCTTAAATTAGCTGCCTAGCACCAACGCAGCCACCCTCGCACCTGCCTTAGGTCAGCCAGTGAGTGAAGGCAGCAGTCCCAACTTCGTCACAGAGTGGGATGGAGTCAGCGAGACTGCTGACCCCACCCCTCTCTGTGATGAGGGCTTAAAGCTGAAGCGCCCAGGTCGGAGTCAATGGGTGACGCTTCCCCTTATCACCGAGAAGGAGGGCCTCAAGGGACCTTTGCTGAGCCGAGGATGTAACGCCCATTGGCGCTGCGACCTCTTCAGCCCAGCAAAGTTCAGCTGAGGCAGCCAGGAGTCTGCGCAAATCACGCATGTTTCGCTCCTGGCTGCCTGAGCTGAACATGAAGAGTGTCTGTCAGGGTGACCTTTGCTCAGCCTGACAGACACTCTTCTTTAGGGGTTAAAAGGTATGGGGGCGTGGCCCCTCTGCATTAAAGGACGGGCCGCGGCTGCCCAATACTTAGCAGCACCAAGCAGTCCCCCAGGAGATTTCTTCTGTCCAGCATATACATATATATATACACACACACACACACACACACTTATGGTATTTATATTTTGAACATTCCCATCTGTATTTATCCACATTTATTTTTGCCCATTTTATCTGTTTTTATTGATATTTATGTTGTTTTATTATTCAAAAATGAACCTGCAATGCTCGTTTGAATGGCCAATGGGTTTTAACCATTTGCAGTACAATGCAGTTATCTGAAATCATTTGCAGTGTCAACAGCTTAAACAGTTGTACTGCTGCAGTTATTTAAGCTTATCAGTCAATTTGTTTTAATTTTTTGACTCCCATAACCCCTAATCGGCACAACTATATACTTCGTTCTCATCATTGACAGTAGTGAGAATCATTTAAGAAAAAAATATTTTCAGTATTTATCCATATTTAAAAATAAATGCAGAGAGTAAATAGATCGTTTACTGTCTGTATTTATCTGTAAAAAACAGTAAAAATTGAAAACGTAGAGTCTTAATTATACATAGTATTTTCTCACAAGGTTACCAGCTGCCAGTACTCTTTTGGGTCTGTAGTGCGAGTTCACCATGCAAATATATGTCGAAGTTTGGACGAGGTGTTAATCCGTCCCAAATGTGACGGATATACCACCAGCCGTATTACGAGTTCCATAGGATATAATGGACTCGTAATACGGCTGGTGGTATATCTGTCACTTTACCGTCACTTTTGGGACGGAATAACACCTCCTCCAAAGTTGTAATAACCCCCTATGTTGTAAGGAGATTTCTGTGACATATCTATCTTTATGTTTGCTAAAACATTTACCCAAGTACCCAAGTACATGGCAAGCATTGAATAGATATATCTTTATCTACTCATATCAATTTAGAAGCTTTAACTGATAAAGCATTGTATTTGCGTCATACTTTTTTGAAATGTTGAACAACTATAACCAAGCCTATTTAAATACACATGAAAAATTCTGTCTTCAGAAAATCTATTATGCAAGCCTTGCTGTGGATTTTCATCCTAATTCATCACCAGCAAGTGTTTCTGTTGATTTTACTTTCTTTGAAAATGAAATATGTCTGGCTTATAAAGATCATAATTTCTTAAAATTTAGGGCCTGATTACTAGTTTGGCGGTCTGAGGACTGCCATGTTCGCTGTCCGATCATCAACGGGCTGGCAGAGCGTACTGCTGCATTATGAGTTTGGCAGATGAGTAAATAGAAGACCGCTAGCTGTCCACCTCTACCTCCAGGCAGCACAGACCGCCGCAGTCCTCTGGAAGCACAAACAGGCCGGCAGAGACCATGTTTTCGCTGAACCTATTAGGAGGTTGCACACCGCCAATGTGACCGTGACGGTCCAACCACCACATAGCAGAAGGTGGAAACAGACAGTGTAATGGGAGACACTCACCTGCAGACAGCCATACACGCACAGAAACACCATAGAGCCATTCCAAAATGTCAAGCCGCTGCTCCTGCTCGCCGAAAGACAACAGATCCAATGCCGATGTGGATGACAGCAACCAAAAGTACAAAAATCTACTTGTATTATTGACATAATAAAAACATTTGTACCACTAGCAAACACATCATGGGGCGGGGACACCAGGAGCAGTAGCTACACCTAGCATTCAACACACACACACTCACATACTGCAAAACAGACACCCACACATTCACAACAAGCACACTTCAGCCAGCACACATACATTGCACGGCAACACTACACATTTACGCACAGCTACACAGCACATGCTCAGGGGCACAGAAGGCCACACACCATTCACACACACAGCAACAATAACACAACTACTGCACATATACAAATACATTCCACACACTCACACCCAACACTGGACAGGGACTGGCTACACATACAACATACCTATACATCCTTGTGCCATGGCACATACACAGCATCACTATCAAACAACCCTACAATCAACACACACATCACACACTCACATAGCACAATGGAAGCACAATGCCATGCACAATACACACAGAGACAAATAGACAAAAGACACAAAGTGCATCACCACAACAATACCTGCACAGCTAGGATGGGAGCATCAGGACTATACATAGAAGGAGGCTGCACTGGGATACTTATCACGTTGAACAGGTCCACAACCAACATGCGCACAGTAATTGGCCCAGTTTGATCTTAGGGACAAGCAATACCAATGCCAATTGTGATGCACAGTCACACAATGGGAAAGGGCAAGGCAACAAAGCACACACAACTTGCACTCCATGGCACATATCCTTACACCTGCCAGCTCCGAGGGATACACACCTAAATGGACACATGCACACTTTAATGCAAAGCAAACTAGCACAACTCAACACACTCCATGTCTGCACTGACAAAACTCAAGAACACACACACCACATGTAGACAATAGCCATCTCAGGGGGGCTAGTCCTACACCATACATGCCCACATAGCACAATACAAAAAGAAACACATACCACAACAAACACAACACGATGCAATGACACCAACATTTAACCTCCATACTCATACCCATCACACAACAGCACTGCAGACAAACTCACATACTGCATAAAACACCACATGGATCAGCAAGCAGCCCATATACCTGTGTCTATCAGGAACCACAGAAAGCTAGGGAAGGAAATGCAGAACAAAGGTATATCCAACAAACCAACAGCTGGTTGGGTTAATTAGTAAATAATGTCTTCCAACCAAAGTTCAAGGCCATAGGTCAGTCCAAAAATCTTAAGCCAAAAGGCACAGGCCCTCATTCTGACCCTGGCGGTCTTTGACCGCCAGGGCGGAGGACCGCGGGAGCACCGCCGACAGGCCGGCGGTGCTCCAATGGGGATTCCGACCGCGGCGGTAAAGCCGCGGTCGGACCGGCACCACTGGCGGGGTCCCGCCAGTGTACCGCGGCCCCATTGAATCCTCCGCGGCGGCGCAGCTTGCTGCACCGCCGCGGGGATTCCGACCCCCCCTACCGCCATCCAGATCCCGGCGGTCGGACCGCCGAGATCCGGATGGCGGTAGGGGGGGTCGCGGGGCCCCTGGGGGCCCCTGCAGTGCCCATGCCACTGGCATGGGCACTGCAGGGGCCCCCGTAAGAGGGTCCCTAAATGTATTTCACTGTCTGCTGCGCAGACAGTGAAATACGCGACGGGTGCAACTGCACCCGTCGCACAGCTTCCACTCCGCCGGCTCGATTCCGAGCCGGCTTCATCGTGGAAGCCTCTTTCCCGCTGGGCTGGCTGGCGGTCTGAAGGCGACCGCCCGCCAGCCCAGCGGGAAAGTCAGAATTACCGCCGCGGTCTTTCGACCGCGGAACGGTAACCTGACGGCGGGACTTTGGCGGTCGGCCTCCGCCGCCCGCCAAGGTCAGAATGAGGGCCACAGTGTTGGCGCCCTACTTAACTCCTGACTGCCATGTAAACTCCACAAGTAGGGGCATCAAGGGGGCAGGCAGGCACCTCAGGGTTGATCTTGGGGGCGGGGAGGGTCGGGTTTGAGTTTGGCAGGGGTGAGTCTTCTGGGGAGGGGTGGGCTTCTTCTTGGTGGGGGGAGGGGCATGGGTGCCTGCAGGAGGGCAAGGGAGGCCTTGGAAGTAGAAGGGATGGCCTTGGGGAGGGAAACGATCCTTCTGGGCATTGTACGGGGGCAAACATGGGTACGGTCACAAAGGAAGACTTTCTTAGACACACAGGGACAGGCATCAAAAAGGGGTTGGGATTTGCTGGGTGGGTGGGTGTCTGTTGGGGTGGTGACTGCAGGTATGGTGGATGTGCTGCATGTAGGTGTGTGTGGTTGTGGTGTCTGCAGGTATGGTGACAGGGGTGGATGTCTGAGGGTCTGCTGGGGTGGTGTCTGTGGGTAGGATGGGTATGGTGGCTGTATCAGTGACTGTTGATGTGGTGTCTGTAGGTGTGCCAGATGTCATGTGTGTGATGCTGCGGGTGGAGTGGGTGTCAGGTAAATTGTGACTGTTGCTGTGTCTGCGGATGGATGTTGCTTGTGTGAGTGCTGATGTGTCTTGTGGTGCTTGTGCGTGCTACCTTTGTCCATTGAGGTGGATGCATGCAAGTCTGTCTGTGTGCTTTGGGTGGGTCGGGAAAGGGGGGATTTAGATTGGGAAGAGAAAGGTGGACAAGGGACGGAAGACAAGGGGTGACTGGCTGCCATCAGTTGGAGGCCGAGCCTGAAAAGATGTCTGTAGGCCAGCCATTGCACAGGGAATGTCCTTCAGGAGTGCCTTGCTCTGCTGGATTTTGGTTGCCAGTCCCTGGGTGGTATTCACGATGGTGGGCTGACCCAAAGAAATTGACCTCAGTAAGTCAATAGCCTCCTCACTGAGGGCAGGAGGATTAGCAGGGGCTGGGTCAGAGGTGCCTGGGGCAAAGGAGATGTCCACCCTCTTGGATGAGCAGGGACGGCCAACTGGGTGGGGAGCAACAGGGAAGGTGGTGATTGAACAGGGGTGGCAGACAAAGATGGTCCTGGGTGGCCCCCGTTGGGTTTGCCACCGATAGAGAGTGGCCACTGGAGGAGGAATTTGAGGAGGAAGATGCATCTCCGGTCTCCCCTTTGGCACTCCCCTCAACCTTCGGGCCACTGGGTCCCTCTGTGTCTGTGGTGTCTTGACCCAAGTTCCCGTGTCCAGATGCTTCCCTGCTCAGCTCAGCCCCGTTTCCCTCACTTGCCGATGCTGATGCTGCAAAAGGAAGTAAATTAGTGTCAGGACATGGACATGAAAACACTCTGAGAGACACAACATACCATCATGTCAAGTGGTCCCCCTACATGAAGTGACAGCAAAGTGGCACCATCATGTGCCAATGCAAAACCATGCATGTCATCCAGAAATACAAAGGTAACACAAGGGCAAATCTTGGTCTCAGACAACTACAATAGCATGGACGAATTCTAGCTACCACAGTAACCATTACAACTAGGTGAACATGCCTCCCCAAACCTGCGCCACATACAGCACACCCCAGTGAACAAGTAGCCAACAATTGGATCCTATTGTAAGGTACCCTACCAATTACACAGACACAAGCCTATGTACACATCCATCTTGCACTGATGTAATGTATCAACAATAACAGATGTTGCTAAAGAAATGCAGACAACACTGGTACAACCATGCCATATCTGGACCAGGAGAAATGGAACCATCCATGTCACTATGGACACATCCCAACAATGTACAGACCTACAAGTTACACATGCCCAAAATGAGTCCAGGGGGCAGTAGCACGGCCACCCAGACGTGCCTTACATGTGGTGTTGCAAGGAACAAGTCAGGTCCTAAACATCATGGAGAGATGTCTCCTGAATACACATAGGAATGGTCCTGTAAGGCCCAGGATAGGTCCCACAAATGTTTCACACCCATTCCCACATTTACTTCTGAGTTTGTTTGTAGTAGACAATTGTACTGTGCAGGAAAGAGGGACACTCCATTGAAAACCCTAACTGAAGGACACCAAATTGATGAACAATGAGAAGATACATCACTACCCACATATCAGACATGGCAAGTATGGCATCTGTCTGTGGATGAATCCCTGAGCCCAAGCACATGTGATGCAAACATAACTGCAAGACAATCCATGATGCATCCCGAAAGTCAGTGCACAATTGCCAATCAACACACAGGTCCTGTGCATCTACACCAACATCGCACATAAAGGGTTAAAATGATCATAAAGTGGATCCACACCATGGCCCTACCTGTCATATCCATCATGGCTACTGCAGTAACACATGACTAATGACATACTAAGAGGCATTAGTGTATCTGTCTAACAACATATGATGATGACACAGTCCTGTCTGGGGCATGACAGAAAATGGACAACCATAACAGATGTACCTTTACGACAACAGGCCCTCATTGACATATATGTTAGAGATTCCAGACATCATCCCATCTGCATAGCTAGCATGCGCCTACATCTAATGCATAGTTATGTATCCTAATGGTAATGGAGCACATGCAGACACGTAGGGAACTGGAATGGTGGCTACACTGATGACACATCACCAATGACAATGTACATTCCCCAATTGCCAAGGGAAAGTAGTATGTTACAGATGCCAAGGTCATGCCATGTAAATCATCTCACATGTATGATGGACACCCATGCATCACAGCCTGCTGTGAGGCACCTGCACCCAACATGGAATGGAGAAAACGTGTCCATGGTTTGCAGATGTTCACCTGTCCACCTACACATATCCCCAGAAGACACGTAGCATTGGACAGTGAGCCACATCCTACCTACCTTTGGACTGTGACATTTGGGAGGAGTGATCTGTTGGTGGAAACTAACACCCACAGAGTAGGTAAAGTAGAAGATTTGTACCCTAAACTCAGTCATATGTGCTCCCTGCTGTGCATTTGGACTGAGGGTGCCCCTAAGTTAAGTCATAAATCCCAGCTCTGAAATCATGTGTACAACAATTGGAAACACATGGCCAATCTACACCAATTTGATCCCAGATGACCTGTGACATATGACACATCCTACTTTGTCAGGGGGAGCAGTCTGCCCATCACTCAATCACTTGGCAAAGGATCAGGCATGAATTTGCCTTGTACTCATCCCCTTGTGGCTGCGGTGCTACCCTCAAACGCCCATCCAACTCCGGGTTGGACACTGCCGAAATGCGGGCCATTAGGGGGGGTCATGGTCCGATGGGCACCCCGTCCTCGTTGGGAGGACAGCCCCAGCTGGGCCTCTGCAGTCTTCTGGGCCCTGCGTTTCAGGTCCTCCCACCTCTTTCTACAGTGCACACTCTGCCGCTCTGGACCCCCAGGGCCTCACCTTCTTGGTAATGGCTCTCCATATCCCCTTCTTCTGATGGGCCTTGACCTGCATGGATGCAAATGACAAGACAGCATATTATGTCCACAAGTCCCATACAAAATGGCAGAGTCATACATGTCAGTGCACCAAATTAATAACATCCTGTTTTGACCATACTGCCCACCTGTGGCACATAGCAGTCATTGGACACAGGGACATGACTAAAAATCCTCTACAGTAGGGTTTCCTACACAGCCTCCAGCTCAGACCCTGCACTGACCAGATAGGCCAACTGTGACTTTTGTGAGACATAAGCTGGCAACATGACATTGTCCAGGAACACAATGTAACACATCACAGAAAGTGGCAAGTGATATGTAAACTACCCTGCAAAGAACGTACACAAAATCCACTACTTATAAATGTCACCTGCTGCATACAGTCCCTATAGCTCACAGCCAGCCTAAAGACTGACCCTTTGTGCTTGGACCACAATGAAGGGAGTGACATGTTGAGCACACAAAGAGTCAAGCCTGTCCATGTGTGGACATGTGCAAATACAGATGCAGGCACCTGATAATTCACGGGGTCGGGGTCTGTGTGTCACATCAACATAACAATACACACTTCCACATTTGTGTGTTCACGAAACCTAGAGTACCTGAAGAAAAACTTGGCCATGCATTGTACATGCCCAGCTTTATTCCCAAATCACAGAGTCTGATATGGCAAATCAGTTAACAACACACTGTTTGCAGATGTGCAATGTCCAAAATGCATGGTGCATGCACAGGACACATCAGAGCTGGATAAAAGAGACAACAGGGCTGCGGGATCAAGGGACCTATCAAAGCTATGTGACACACATTGTCAGAGTTGAAAAGAGCACATCAGTCACAGATCACCAGCCTACCCCTGGTGGAATTCCTATAGTAATCAGTGGACAGAGGCACAGTAGGCTACAGATTTGCAGTGAGGCATGATTTAGCAACATGACATGTTGTGGAGGGTTACAGGGTGTGGGCACATTGTCACACTTGCATTGCACAAGGGAATCAAGACCAGGCCAGATTTCAACTTTTGCTATGAGTAACAATAGACAGGCCCTGGTCTCTGCAGGTTTAGCAGGGAGACCTTCATAAAACACCATATCTGACAAATCACATGCATCACAGTACATCTTATAGCCTACAGCCAATCGCCATTGGATCTCATTGTTCAGAACTGAGAGACACTGGGAATCATTACCTGGCTGCAGAAAAACAGTCCAACAAGTCTAAATGTGGCCAGAGATCACTATGCAAGCACAGAAAGAGCTCAAATAACGATCAACTGACACATAAAACATGCATTCACACCTCCTGCCATCATGCAATCACATGTGACCACACAAGAAACACATTTTATGGCAAGAGTTTCCTGGGATGGCTGTCATGACACCTCACTTAGTTATATGCATCCAACACAATATGGGTCAATGAACACCCAATATACACTCACATTGTCTCAGCACTCCAAACCTGTCACTTGACATGGATACATGTCCATTGACTCAACCATTATTGCACACTGTCAGCCCCAACAGGGCTTTGAGGACACAATCTGACAAACTGGACCTAGGCCAACTAAAGTTAAGATAAGTAAAGGTATAAAGAAAATTGTGCACAAGGGTCACTTACCTGCTACTGTGGTGTACCATAGAGCTGTCAATACAGGGTAGGACCTCCTCCACAAGCTTCTCTAGTTCTTCTGGTGAGAAGGCAGGGGCCCTATCACCTGTTGGACAAGGCATGATTGCTCCCAGGGATGGTACACAGCAGTTCAATTAGTGGAGTTTTGCTAGAAGCAGTGTCAGAAGCCAATTAGAGATTCAGCAGAAGATGGTGGTCACGTCCACCATGTACGTGACTGTCACCACCGTCGGACACTGTCATTGGCCCAAGAGCGCCACAGACAGCAATGTTAATCAGTGGCAAAGTCTGCTGCGGTAGCATCCACCTACCACCATGACGACTTCCGCCAGCGGTTGGGGCGGTTCCTAATGTCTAGTGGAGTAGGTCAGGAAGCCACCATTTTAGAGGCATACAATGTATTTCACACTATTTTAGATGCGTCACAATTTGGAAAAGTGTTGTCCTCCCGAACCTTGAGCGCTGGCTTTGTCTTATCATGTAGGTCAATCGTTTTAGTGAACATATAATAATGTGGTCCAGCACATATGACAACATAATTGGGGGCAGAGCCACCACCCTCTACCCCATGGGCATTGCAGTATTTGGGGCACTGAATCAAAGTCACAGTTGCAAGTTAGATGCACATATTGTTGCTGTCCCGATAGAGGATGTGTACACATACGCTGAAAAGCAAGGGGGTAATGTTACAAATGTGAAAATGTTGGTCTTGATGAGTGCTGTGTATCATGTTTTCAGTGACTCACATGATGTGTCACAGTTCCTATATGACAGATATTATGTAATATGCAAGGTACACATTGAAAGATGACCTTAACTTCCTTTTTTCACACATAGTTACCTTGGGAGGAGAAGGATCAGACAAACTCCTTTGTACCGTCCCCTAGCAGGCTTGCAGGATACGGGGAACAGACACGTCATCCAGATTTACCGCCTAGATAGGCAGACGATCGTGGATCTTTGTTGTCAGTTGGAGCCAGATTTGATGCCAGCCATCCATCATCCAAATAGCATAGCACCCATTGCACAAGTCAGTGTTGCACTTCCTGGCCCCAGGCTCCTTCCAAAATACAGTAGCCCTTTTTTTTTTTTTTTAAATCTGTTTATTAAACGTTACTCACAAACAGCAGTACATTTCCCTTAGATTAGTAAGAGAGTGAACATTTTCACTTTTCATGTACATCTTCACGTATTTGTAATTTCTATACAATACAGTTACATTTTAGTGTACTGACATACAACTTAAATTGGTGCACTGTCTAACAATAGACATATCTTTAGTTTTGCTTAAGTATATATAAAGGTATTCTAAGTAATAACGGTAACATTCGGCTGTGTAGGCGTGAAAGATGTTTATGCTTTGCTTGCGTATTATGTGATTAGTGATGAGGCAGGGCGGGGCTAACGGGTTAGTAGCACACACTCCTGACTCCCATGTTCACACCTGGGTGGATCTTCGTTTGTTGCCTACTTTTATGTTTTGGTCTGATATGATGGAGTCAGCGAAGATATTGCGGCAGGTATGATAGACCGTTGTCATGAATGCTAGGTATTTAGCAGGAGGACTTTTTGCGTGTGCCTGGCATTTCAGGGGGGGTACATATCGTCTCTGGTCTCTATTTTTACTGCAAAGTGATCCCAGTTTTCAGCACCTTCTTGTATCTGGCCCTTATGTTGCAGCTGCCTTAGTGTGTGGGCCTCTGCTAGTGTGGGACTGTGCAAGTCTTTAGGCCAGGCAGAATAAGGGGGGGCACTAGGGGCCTTCCAGTGTGTAGCGATCAAGCGCTTATATGTTACAAATGCAAGATTTATAAACTTGTGAGTGGGTTTTTCATTCGTGCCCCGGTGTCGTATACCCAGAAAACAGGATTCCGGAGTGGGTGCAAGCGCGCTATCTATTATGTCTGCTATGGTCTCAGTGATGCGGCACCAGCCAGTATTTATTGTGTGGCAGTCCCAGACCATATGATAGATATTAGCAGTGGGGTAGCGCATGTAGGGCATTCTGGTTTAGAGTTTGGGTATATTTTATTGATGCGGGCCGGCGACAGGTATGCTTGGTGGATGTAGTTAAATTGTGTGTATCTCAGTCTTACGTTACGGGATACAGATTTAATCGTGGTGAGGGCTGCTTCCCAGGATTTTTGGGCGATTGGTGTAGGAAGGATGGCATCCCAGGAGCTTTTGACTTGAGTCAAAGAAGTGCAGGTATCTGTGAGGAGTATTTTAAATAATTTAGTAATGATGCCCTTTGCGTTTACCATAGTGAGTAGTGAGGTAAGTCGAAGGGATTCGTCAGGTTCATTGGGATTGCAACCCCAGAGGTTATGTAGGAGTTTGATAATGGCGCTGAATGTCAAGAAGGCCCCAGGTTGCATTATTCCGGTAGACACAAGCTCTGCAAAAGTGCTTGCTTTTGAGCCCGAAAACAGATCCCCGTGTTCAGTGTTTTGGATACACGTATATCATGATGATAGGAGAGAGCATGGATGCCCGGTACCTGAGCCAGTGGTATTGAAGGTGAGTAAGGGGGAGTTGGGGTTCTGCCCTGGACATATCTCCACCAGCAGTATCTGGCCATATCCAATAGGGGAGTTTTATTAGGTGGATAGGGAGGCCCGGCCATAAGAGATGTCAGTATTGTTTGTTTTGCCGTATAAGCTGTTATCGCTGTACACTCTGGGGTAGACGATTCGTTAAGCCACATGGTTACCCATTGAAGCTGGGCTGCTGCGTAGTATAATTCAAAGTTTGGCATGCCGAGCCCACCCTCTTCTTGTGGGTATTGTGTGATGGCTAGCGCTACCTTACGTCTGTCCCTGCCCCATAACAGATCAGTTAACAAAGAGTGTAATTTATGAAAAAACGAGCGTGGTAGGGATATCGGGAGCGCAGTGAAGTAGTATAAAAATCTTGGTAATATTAGCATTTTGGCTATGGCCGTACGGCCCATGGGTGATAGAGGAAGCGAGCTCCAAAATGACATGGACCCGCGAGTTGAGCGCAGTAGCCTATCAAGGTTGCCCTCCCGTAGGTCTGTCATGGAATGATATACATGAACCCCTAGATATTTAAAAGTCTGATGTACCCGTGTCAGTTGGTGTAATGGTAGTGTCATTTGCTGTTCATTAGGTATACGTGTAAGAGGAAAAATACATGATTTTGCCCAATTGACGCGTAAGCCAGAGGAGAGGGCGAAGTTATCCAGGATTCACATTACCCCTGTAAGGGAGGAGGTATAGTTGCGCAGGTTTGTTAAGGCATCATCCGTATATAAGGATATAGGTGGTCATTCCGACTCTGGCGGGCGGCGGTTGCCGCCCCCCAGGCGGGAACCGCCATTTGGCCGCTACGCGGTCAGAAGACCGCTGCCGGCACTCTGACCTTCCCGCTGGGCCGGCGGGCGCTAACTACGTTAGCGCCCGCCGGCCCAGCGGGAAGGAGGGCTGCAACACAGATGCCGGCTCCGAATGGAGCCGGCGGTGCTGCGGCCGTGTGACGGGTGCAGTTGCACCCGTCGCGCTTTTCACTGTCTGCTAGGCAGACAGTGAAAAGCCGGCCGGGGCCCTCTTAGGGGGCCCCTGCACTGCCCATGCCAGTGGCATGGGCAGTGCAGGGGCCCCCAGAGGCCCCAAGACACCCGTTCCCGCCAGCCTCTTCCTGGCGGTGACAACCGCCAGAAACAGGCTGGCGGGAAGGGGGTCAGAATCCCCATGGCAGCGCTGCTTCCAGCGCTGCCATGGCAGATTCGCCCAGCCGGGGGAAAACCGGCGGGAAAACGCCGGTCCCGGTTTTCTGACCGCGGCTTTACCGCCGCGGTCAGAATGGGCATGGAAGCACCGCCAGCCTGTTGGCGGTGCTTCCGTCATTCGCGACCCTGGCGGTCAAAGACCGCCATGGTCAGAATGACCCCCATAATATGGTATGTATTGAATTCTTGGATGCCCCATTTGTGGGCGCAGCTGCGGAGCTTAATTGCCAATGGTTCCATAGCTATTGCAAATAATAAGGGAGAGAGAGGGCAGCCTTGTCTGGTGCCTCTACCGATGGGGAACGCCTCCGATATCACTTGACCCGTTTTAACGCGGGCTGTTGGTTTGGAGTATAGTGTGGCAATCCAGCTGATGAAGCGGTTCTGAAAGCCGAACGCTTTAAGAGTGCGGAAGAGATAATCCCATCCGATCGTATCAAATGCCTTTTCTATGTCTAAGGATACGGCCACTTACTCTGCTTCTGTGGTACAATGCATTATGCGGATTGGACTTCTTATATTTAGAAAAGTGTTTCTCCCTGAGATAAATCCCGATTGGTCATGGTGAATTAAGTTTGGTAGATAAGGGAGTAATCTGTTTGCTAGAATCTTCCCTAGAAGTTTACAGTCAGTGTTTAGCAGAGAAAGTGGCCTGTATGATTTAACATCAAGAGGGTCACGTCCTGGTTTTGGCAGTACCACTATCAGTACTTCGCGCATGGAGTCTGGCAGCTGTTTTCTATTTCGCGCTTCGTTGAATACCTCGAGCAGAGGCTGCAGGAGGTGGGTGGATAGTGAGTTATAATATTCCATTGGTAGTCCGTCTGATCCAGGGGTTTTGCCACGTACCATTTGAGAAAGAGCTAAGCATAGCTCTTCAATAGTAATGGGACCATCTAGCGTATCAGTAATATTTAGGTTTTGGGGCATCAACGATAGGAGTTCGGTCAGTTGTTGCTCATTTGGGGAAACAGTGGGCTGATATAGGGATCGATAATACGTGTGAAAGGATTTATTAATTTCAGCTTGAGTGTTAACCACATCTCCTGAATGTGTTCTAATCACGCCTATGGGCGAGGATTGTGATGGCTGACGCACTAGCTATGCTAACAATTTGCCCGACCTGTCTCTTTCCGCATGCTGTTGCGCTCTAAAACGTCTATAGTTGTGTCTGCTGAGTCTGATGTCAGCCTCTCCATGTTTAGAATGCAGCACGTTTAATGTTTCAAGCGAGGTCACGTTTGTAGTGACCTCGATCTCTGCCTTACGCATTTTAGATTCTAACTCTAGTAGTTCCTTATTAAGCATTCTTTTGACCGCTACCAAGGCTGCTAGGCAGTGGCCTCGTATTACTACTTTGTGAGCGTCCCACTCCATGGCGCGTGCTGTTGTTGTGTTTTTATTTAAGGCAAAATAGTCTGATAAGCATTTAGCTAGCTCAGCATGAAAAGGAGGGTCTATGAGGGTATCTGGTTGTAGGCGCCATGTTGGAATACAAGTGTGTATGCGCCCCCCCATCAAGGTGGCTTGGAGCGGATTGTGGTCTGGTACGGGCCAGATAGCCTGATGTGGTTATTTTTGGGATTATGTCAATTGATGCGAATAACATATCTATTCTAGTATGTAGTTTATGCACTGGAGAGTAGAAAGAGTATTCGCGAAGTGTGGGGTGGCCGGTTCTCCAAATTCTCTTAACTTGTTATTGGAGACCCATTCTGCGAGCTCGAGTGAGGCTCGTTTAGCTGGAGTATTGTCTAATGGGGGGAATGAACGGTCTTTCTGAGTGTCTAATACGCAATTAAAGTTGCCACCCCATATGGTATCTATCTTCAGATCACTGAGTTTGCTACTGTTGAATGACAGTAAAAATTCCCATTGATTTGAATTGGGGGTATATATTGCTGCTAATGTTATGGGATTACCATCTAGGGCGCCCTCCAGGAACACATATCGTCCATTTGGGTCGCATTGCACGTGAGACATAACATAAGGGACCCCAGGGTCTATCCAGATCGCTACTCCCCGGGCGTATGTTGAGAAGGTAGTACCATATAATTGTCCTTTCCATTTTGCTTTTGTGTTCTTCAGAGAGGATTTAGCCAAATGTGTCTCCTGCAGCATGGCAAAATGTATTTGGTGTCTCCTGAGGTATGCATAGATCTGTTGTCGTTTACACGAGATTGCCATGCCTCTTATGTTCCATGTAAGTATTTTATATTGTGGGTTATACTGTTGTATTTGCAATTTTGTGTATGCACTTTGTGAATTTACGGGTCCGCCCCTGTTTGTGCAAATAATATACTTCATGCCTATTACGCCTAGCCATTTTGTGTTGTAGTTACTTGGTATGTACCTGTTGCTAACATAATAACATATGGTGCGGGGGTGTTTCTAGTTAGTAAGTTCAAGTTAATGATGATCCCGGCCCATTGTACTCTTGTTGATATTGCTACTATCTGGGGGCAACCGTGGACCCGTTGATGCGGCCAGAGGTGACGATGAATCAAAGGCAAAGCCGGCGGACTGCAAAAAGTTTCACCGAGAGATTTGTGGCCACTTCTGTAGGGTGAAAAGCCATGTGCCGTTGCATCCGAGTCTAATAATCGCTAGCAGATGTCGTCTGCCGTCCGTGGAGTGAGATTGGGGCCGCAGGCGGAGTCCGTGGAGTCAGAATTTACCCCTAAGTCGGGTTCCATTTCCGATTGTGTTGACATAGACGCTGGAGATGCATTAGCAAAGAGGGATGTAGTCTGCAGTAGTAAAGAGCGTTCCTCATGAGCCTGCTCAGGGGTAGGTTTAGTGTCTTGTTGCCTACGGGATCTGCGTTTGTCTCTGGAGGGATGACTTTTGTCCGTGGAGCTTCTTGAGTTTATCGGATCGGCGAGTCCCTTTGCGTGTAGCCAGATCCATGCATCCTCTGGTAAGGCGAAAAAAATTGTGCAGGTGTCATCCTGTATACGGAGTTTGGCAGGGAACAGCAGAGCGTATTTGATGTTGTGATCTCTTAATCGCTCTTTGACCCAGAAAAATGAATTGCACTTTTTCTGTACTTCCGCTGTGAAGTCTGGGTAGGCCGATATTTTCGCACCTTCGAAGCGTATTGGGCCTGTTTTACAAAACAATTGCAATATGAGGTCCCTATCACGGTAATTGAGGAGTCTTGTTATTAGGGGGCGAGGTTGAGCCCCGGGTGGCAAGGGCCTTCCGGGAACCCTATGGGCACGTTCTACCGAGAAGAACTTCGGGATATTGTCTTTCAATACCGTTTCTGTTAACCATTGCTCAATGAACAGTTCTGCGCTAGAACCCTCAACACGTTCGGGGAATGCCTTCAGCATCCTCAGCTCTGCGCTTCAATACTTCCGCCTCTGTCGTTATAGCCCCCATTTGTGTCTGGAGTTTGATTACTGCTTGTGAAAGGTGTGACGTATCTTTTTCCAGACCTGCAACCTTTTCAGCCAGCGCGTGTTGATCTGTGCGCAATAGATTAACATCTTCAATTACTGAGCCTATTTTCGCTTCCAAGGTGGCTTTAGTGTCTAGTATAGCTTGTAGAATCTTTTCAAATTGCGTTGTGTGCGTTTGAAGTGTTATTTCCATCTTTTGTAGTGCTTGGTATGTGACCGAGGTTTCCACAGGTGGGGGTGGTGCTCCAGAGTCCATATTCCCTGGGGGTGCTCGTGGGGTCTTCGGTTTGCCCATTGATTGTTTTTGTAACGGTGTTGTTGCTAGCAATTGTGTTTTGCACGGCTTCAATTGATTAGCACTGCAGAGGTTTGTCCCTTTTATGTAGGAAGCTTTCTGCGTATTGGGCGGAAACATTTTCCACATTCGAGTTCTAGAGCGCGGTGTCCAACAGGGTTAAGTGTCGTGGTGGGGGCACATGATTCATAAATTCGAAGACACAGATACTATTTGGAGCAGGAAGGTCTGGGTGGGGGTACTTTACTTGCGTAGTGTGCGCTCTATCAAGAATACATGGTAAGCATCCAAAATCTCGGGCTGCTTCAGTAAAGTTAGCGGTCTAAATTAGACAGATCTGTTTTTAGATAGCTTTTTATCTGATGTTTTTATGTACTCTTTTGAATGGAGACCCCCAAGTCTTTTAAGTGCACTGCGACTCGATTAATGTCGCCGATAAAGCGCAAATGGGGGACATAGAATTATGCCCTTTCGTTTAGTTTGCTGCTTGAGGAGCATGTTTCTCTGCTGTGATTCTGCCTAGGCGCTAGGTCTGGTGCGTTCCCAGTTCTTTTGCCCCTTGGTATTTGTGTCCTGCGCCGTCTCTGATCAGCAACACGATCCGGGCGCAATCAGAATTGCATGGGGCTACTTTCTCGTGTAGCGTCCCGAATTATGTGCAGCCTCAGCGCTGGGAGCCCTCGGGTCGGGGCGCAGAGAGCCAGGCGGCCCCGTCTCGATCGCACCGCAGAGCCGGCCGCACCCTCCGGCGAGTGCGGTTACCTCAGGGGCGAGGCTCCGGAGCAGCGGCACCAGTTCACAGCCTCACCTGTTCCGGCATCAGCACTTTCATCCCGGTAGCCGGGACGTCCCCCGAGCGCGTGGGGATCGCGGCTCCAGCCTCTGTCCCGGCAGCGAAGGGCAGCCTCACGATCCAGCGGCACAGGCAGGCAGGTCACGCCCTCTCTCACTCAGCTCAGCATCTCCCAGGGTCACAGCCTATTTACCGGTGTTCGAGGCGCCTTGTCCAGGATTAATGTAGAGCGATGTTGGTGCCCCACTTAGAGCAGGCGGCGCCCTACACTTTTGAAGGGTGTAGGCGTCTGAAACAGGATATTTAACTCGGGCCGGGATCGGAGCTGCAAGTTATGCGGCCATCCCGGTCGCCATGTTGGCCACACCCCCCCAAAATACAGTAGCGCTAACTGCTGGAGTGTACCAGTCTATGTTCAGTCTGGTCTTGAAATATGTTCTCTCAGCAATGTTGAAGCACCTGTACAGCTACATCCGGTTTCCTCAGTGGGACGATTTTGTCCGTGGCAGAGTTCTATGGTTTGGCACACATCCCACATGCTGTGGGAACCATTGATGGTACCCATGTAGCCTTGGTTCCACTGCATGGCCATGAACCGGTCTATCGTAACAGGAAGAACTACCATTCCATCAAGTAGTTTGTTTGGACAACCTCCACATTTGCCAAGTCTGTGCCCGGTACCCTGATTCAGTCCATGGTGCCTTCATCATGCGAAACAGAGTGATACTACAGCTTATGAGATGTCTGTACCCAGAGAGGAATATCAATAAAGAGGGACAGGGAGATTGATGGTCCAGTGTACTTTCTCCCAACAGACTAGTGACTCTTCCCGAGAGGCCTGGGTAGGTGCGATAAGGACGGACCGCTGCACAATCACAGCAACAGTCCTAGGCTTTTATCTTCCCAGGGAGCCTAATCCTAAAATCAGGGATGGGCGACCTTAAGTTTAGTTGACCGGACGGACAATAGACTTTAATGTAAGTGATTGGAGTGGTACCCCCCCCCTCTCTTTTTTGTCCTTTACAGACCTTACTGGGTCTATACTTTAAGTACTTCAGGAGAAGTTTTTTTCTGTTTTTGCTGGTCCTGATAAAGCGTCATTGGATCCTTTCGAACCACCGGATGCGAAACATGTCGACCCATGTCTAGAGGTTTTGTGATAGTTTCCTTGCCCTGACTTATTAATAGGAAGTGGTTGAGCATCATTCCTCACATTTTCACTTTCACGTTGTTTTTAATCTTGGTCTAAATCCTCGGTTTTCGCTAGTAAATGAGTTGGGTGTTGAGGTTTAGAACCAATTTTTAATTTTTCCTCTCCTGCTTGATGCGAGTCTGCCTTTAGGCACTCACCTAGATATTCTACCTTGGCAGCCTGCACAAAAGATCTCCGGCAAAGAGCCCCCTCTTGGGGAGCCCGCCAGACATTGCAGCGCTGGTCTGACGAGGAGCATCTCCCGATGATGAAGCATGACATCCTAGTGGGTGTGTGAGGGCTCTTGTTTCTAAACCTCTAGGTTCCCTGTGTGTCCTTTTGGAACAGTGTACTCTGTGTTCTGTACCCAGAGAGGACCTGGCTGGTTGGTAACATATGTCATGTGTGTATGCTATGTCTGCTGCTAGTGAGATGATGCTTTGGACTCATGATTGCACACATGTTGCATTCTCATACAAGGGACTCTGCATACCCAAACTGTCTCTGGTTGTTGACACCAGTGAGGAAACCAACTACGCCGCTTCATCGGGGCACATGGCAGAACACGGTGTGTTGGGGAGCATGCTTTTGGGCTCCTGAAGGCAAGATTCCGGGCTATTGACAAGACAGGTGGAGCCCTCCTCCACTCACCCGCAAAAGTGTGCAAGATCATTGTGGCCTGCTGCATTGTCCGCAACCTTACCCTGAGGAGAAACCTCTCATACATTCCTGATGATGGGGAGCTAGCAGTGCCACCAGGTGAGGCTCCTTAAATGCCGAATGAGGATGACAGTGATGAGGATGAAGGTGGAGGCATGCGGGCATATCTCATCAATCAGTACTTCCCTTGACTGTAAGTATGTGATGCTCTGTGATTAGTGTGACTGCATGGGGTACTGTAGGGGGTAAGTATTTGCCGAGACAGCTATCTCTGTCACCATGAGACAGGGCATCTCATACTATGCATCATACAGCCCTGGGTTGCTGGCTACATCAGGCTTGAAGATGTGACTCTCTTGAGGATCTCCTTTGTTTGGGGCAGTCACATTGCGGTGAAACAACTGAAGTCTGAAATTAGTTTTGTGTCTTATGTATGCCTTTACCTGCCGAAACTCCTTGCATGTCACTTATTCTTTCCAGGTCTCGTCACCATGCCATCCTCAGGTGGGCATTTCAGAGTTGTGTTTTTGGCAGGTGGCTCTTGCTGGTCTGACATGTGAAGTAGACATGGATTGATCCAGGTACTGTTTGTCGCAGATTTGGAGTGTATGAGTCCTATATTCAGGCTGCCTGGATAGTGGGAGGGCAGGAATCTGAACTGCACAATAGATCTGTTTGCTGTGGTGTGTTGGTCCAATGGTCTTATGTGTGTGATCATGTGGCCTTGTAACATGTCATCCTGTGCAATCCATTCCTTCTACCTTCACATTGTGTTGATACTGATTGATCCTGGACGACCTGTTAGTGGATGTCAATGTGTTTCCTCATTGCAGGCCAGCGTGCCTGTGCCACAACGCTGAAACAGTTTTGTGACATTCCACCACGTGCTTGCTCTTTGAGTATGTTCAGTTGGCAGGCCTGGTTTTGGTATGTGATACGGGTCAAACTGGAGACAAAATTCCATACCCTCATTGACTAATCTACGGGACAAGGTCTTACAGGTTCTTTCTGGTATGGTCTGGTGCACATTAGTAATAGGAAAACTGGCCTGTCTGGGATATTCTTGGCTATGACTGTGCAGACATTCTTAACACCTTATATGCAATATAGTGCAATGAAATGTTTGATGTGACCACACACCTGTGACATTGTGACATTGTGTTGCTAGTCATCCTCAGCATGACACTACATAAGATATCTCCCTCCATCCATTGTCTTTTGATGTCTTAAGCATATACATTACATGTCATTAGCATTCAACATTAAACAAAGAAAAGAAGTAGGCAGTGTTTTAGTGATGGGTGTGTGTATTTACATTTGAACAAACATGAGTAGTGATACTGGAAAAAAAATAATGCTGAAGGTGAAGGGATCAGTAATGGTGGATGCAATCAATAGAAAAAGGTCACACCATTTGGGGTCTACAGTCCAGTATCCCACAAGCATGGAATATGGAAACTGGTTAAGGAACAGCCAACAGAGTTAGTCCGTGGCACACAAAGGAGTGACATCAGGAAGTGGTAAGTTGCTGGCAGTGGTTGGTGTCTTGCCACCCACACCTCCTGGATGCTTGGCTCAGCATCCCCGCTTGTGGGGGGCTCAGTAACTACAGAGATAGGGGTGTCTGAGGCAGGTGCTTTCCCTGGCAAGGCCTCCTTTCCAGTGGCTGGCATCAGTGAAGGTCGTGGTGTGGATGCACCAAAGCAAGGGGTGTGATGTTGTTGCCTAAGACTGCTCATCGTACTGTTCATGTCCCTCAGCACCCCTGTTAGGGAGGCCATGTTGGAATGGTGGGCCTCCCACTGTTCCCACATCTCACAATTGAAATCCCTCGGTAGCGCCTTGAGTTCGTTCAGTGCCTGGCCTATCATGCCTTGGGAAAGTTGGTAGGCACCCAAGACCTGGCTGATGGTATGTTGGCCAGAGGCCTCTTACTGCAAGGCCACACCGTTCCTCCCACGTGCCTGTACCCTTCCACTGGTTGCAGGTCCAGCATTATCAGGGTTGGCAGGTTGTGACTCAGCGACCTGGACTGGGGGGGTACAAGATGTAGGAGTCTGTTGCAGGGACCCAGGTCTGGGGCATCTTACTGCCTGCGATGTTGAGACCACGGGGCTGGCCGGAGTCAATGTGGTCAGGCTGACCTGTGTCATCTCCCCAGGTTGCCCAGAACTGTCCCCAACGTTCAGAGGTCCAGGAGTGTTTGTTTCACTGAGGGCTTCTATGGGGGTAGTGGCAGTCTCCTCTGTGGTGTTGGTAATAGCATTCCCAGTTGCAGTGGCAGCATGACCTGTTGATGTGGAGAGATAATGTTATTGGTCACATTGTGACATCTACCTCCAATAGTTGACAGTAACTATGGGCTAGGGTCATGTTCACATTGTATTTGCTGACTTCCCTCACGTGAAAGGAACACATATTGTCATTTGTACTAAGCTGGTATTGTAGCCACGTACCAATTCATGTTCAGTGACCTAGCTTCAGACTGTCTGGGATCCTTAACTGTTGGAGGGGTGGTAATAGACTCATGTCTTGCCAGCAGTGCAGGCTGGACATTGGCTGGGCAGGATGTTGTTTGAGTTATCTTGAAAGCCATGTTTTGTCAAGCAGGCATTGATGTGTGATAGTTGTCATCCTGTGGTTAGTGCATTGTGGAAGTGACTGTTGCCAATGCCATACAGCAGACACATTTTGGGGCCCTTCATCTGTGTAGAAAGTTCCTACTAGACAATTTGAGCTGTCCTTACTGTCCACACTATTTTCATCTTGACATGTCAGCTCTAGATGGATCTGGGTGTTTTGCCACATCACAGGGTGTTCCATGACCTGTATCCTTGTCTCTTCCAGGTGTATCACGTTCATTGTGGGTTCAGGGACTGTGGCACAATATCATCTGGACAGTAGTCTGGTGTTTGGGGTGCATGTCCTGGCTCTCCTCTTATTCTGACATTACTCTTGACACAACTCACAGTTCACATTGTCTGTCCTTTGAGGCGAGTGGACTTTCATAAAAAGTATACCAACAGGGATAATTGACCAAATGCAGTTGTACAGTGTACTGTTGCTTGGATTGCGAATAAGGGAAACTCCTATGAGTACTAACCCTTTCAGTCCCTGTATTCCACACACTGTAGAGTTGTTCTTGTTCTCCTGTCAGGTGAGTACATGTCAGAGGCTGATTAGATGGAGAATGGTCATGGTAACAGCGCACACAGTGGCTGAATGTAGTGAGAGTCCCGGTGCCGCCTGGTCTAAGCAGTCCTGTCATTGCATGTCCTACCCACACACTATACAGTTGTGGTCCCTTCAGGTGAGTACAGTTGTATGACTGATTAGATGGAGAATTTGTCATAGTAGCGGAATACACAGTTGTGGCTGAGTGTAGTGAGAGTCTCAGAGCCTCCTGGCCTTAGCAGTCCAATGGGGATTAGATAAACAAGGTAATTTTGATTAGGCTACACTGTTACGATTTTTAGTGATGTGGAACAGTGCCTTCTGGGACTTGTAGTGCTGTCAATCTCTGTACTACACCCACTATACAAGGAGATATGGACTTTGTAGGTGTGCCAGGTGTAGTGTCAGTGACCTTGGGGTGGTAGGGGGGTCAGGGCAAGTCATGACTGTTGCTGTGTCCACAGGTGGATGTTGAGTGTGTTCGTGCCAGTGGTGTGCCTTGTTTTTCTTATGTTTGTGTGCGCTTCCCTTGTCTGTTTGTGTACTTTGGCTGGGTCAGGGAAAGAGGTATTTGGACTGGAACAGGATGGTGAAGGGGGTAACAATAGACGAGGGGTCATTGACTGCTGTCAGTGTTGAGGCCAGAGCCTGAAAAGATCTTTGTAGGGTATCCATTGCACCATGAATGCCCTTCATGAATGCATTGCTTTGTTGGACCTGAGTTTCCAGTCCCTGGATGGCATTCACGATGGTGGACTGACCGACAGAGATGTTTCACAGGAGGTCAATAGTCTCCTCACTACGGGCAGCATGGCAAGCAGGGGCTGGGGCAGAGGTGCCTGCGGCAAAGGAGACACCAACCCTCCTGGGTGAGCAGGCACGGCCAACTCGTTGGGGAGCTACAGGGAGGGCAGTGATAAAACAGGGTGTGGCAGACAGAGATGGTACTGGAGAAGTCCACAATGGGTCCGCCACCACTAGGGAGTGGTCACTGGAGGAGGATTCCGAAGATAATTGTTGCAGATCCTGCCTCCCCAGTGGCACTGCCCTCGCCATCCAGGACACAGGGTCCCTCGGTGTCTGTAATGTCATGACCAGAGGTTCCAGGGCCAGAAATTTCCCTGCTCAGTTGTGCCCCGTCTCCTTCGCCTGTCGGTGCTAATGCTGAAAATAGATAGTGAAGTTGGGTCATAACATAGACATGATAACACTTCCATCACAAATCAGAAAGAAATTACATACCATCATGTCAACTGATCCCCTGCAGGAAGTGCCAGCAAAGTGCCAACATCATATTACAACACAACACAATGCAACGCATGTTTCTCAAAATTACAAATGTAACAAACCTGCAAAGCAAGCTATCTGAAAACTACAATAGCAGAAATGAAGTTGAGCAACCACACAAACCGTACCATAACTAGGTGACTATTCCACCCAATACAGGTGCCACATTCTGCACAAAATAGTCAGGCAGTAGACAAGCAATGGATTCCCATTGTAAGGTACTTTACCAAATACACAGACCCAATCCTTACCTCACAAAACCCTTACCCTGATGTCATATATTATGCAATAACATATGTTACCAAGTAAAGGTGGGCAACCCTGGTACAAACAAGTCATACCCTCATCAAGTGACATTCAATCAACCATATCACTATGGACACATATCATCATATGACATATCAACATGTAACACCTGCCAAATGTTGGTCAAGCAGGGAGTACACATGTTACACACACATTATGACTATTATGATGTAGCAAAGATTAACAATGGACTCAGGTCCAAAATATATAGGATAAATGTCTCCAGAATACAAACAAACAATAATAGTCATGTAAGGACCAAGTAAGCTCACACTAATGACAAGCACATCTAAATGTTATTTTTTTGTGTATGTATCAAATAGACTACTGTGCTGTGCAGGAAGGGGGGGACAGACCTTGCAATCACTAACATGAGTGAACATATTTGTTGAAGAATGAGAAGGGTCACACTTGCAGTGCAAAAGCTATTCAATAAGGATATCTGTTGTCAGTTAGAGCCAGATCTGATGCCTGCCATTAGTCATCCAAATAGCATCCCACACATTGTTCAAGTCTTATCAGAGCTGCACTTCCTGGCCACAGGCTCCTTCCAAAATACAGTGGCCCTAACTGCATGGGTCCCAGCCTATGTTCAGTCTGGTCTTCGAGGATGTACTCTCTGCAATGTTAAAAAAGCTGGACTAATGTTTGCACACATGTCACAGTTCCTTACAGGGGACTCTGCCTACCCAAATTGTTGCTGGTTGTTGACACCAGTGAGAAACCCAATGATGCCAGGAGAAGTCTGCTTCAATGGGGCCCATGGAAGGATATGGCATGTTTTGGAGCATGCTTTTGGGCTCCTGAAGGCAAGATTCTGCAGCATCGATAAGTCTGGTGGAACCCTCCTCTACTCACCTGCTAACTTGTGTCTGATCATTGTGGCCTGCTGCCTGCTCCACAACCTTGCCCTGAGGCAACAGATCCAATACATCCCAGATGAGGGGGAGCTGGCAGCTCCATCAGGTGAGAATGCAGAAATGTCAAGTGAGGATGACAGTGATGAGGATGATGGTGGAGTCATGCGGGCAAGTAAGTGTGTTATGTTCTGTGACTTCACTGACTCCTTGGGGTACCGTAGGGGTCAGGATTGGTTGAGAAGAGTCTCTGTGTGACCATCAGACAGGTCATTTTTATGCTATGCGGTATACATCTCAGGTTTTTTAGGCAAATTTAGACTTGGAGTTGTGGCTCTCGTGAGGATCTCCTTTGTTTGGGGGCAGTCAAAATGCACAATCAAAGAAACAACAATATTTGGAACCCAATTTTCTAGCTCATGTAAGCCTTTACCTACCTAAACTTATTGTTTATCACATTTTCCTTCCAGGTATCTTCACAATGCCATCCTCATTTGGACATTTCTAAGTTATGTCAATAGCAGGTGGCTTTAGCTGGTCTGACATGTGAAATGGACATGGATTGATCCAGGTACTGTGTCACATTTTTTAGGGAGTATGAGTCCCATGCCCAGGCTGCCAGGACAGTGGAATGGCATAGATCTGTGCAACACAACTGCTTTGTTTGCCATGGTATGTGGGTCCAATGGTGTCATGTGTGTGATTATGTGTCTTTTACACGTCATCCTATGCAAGCCATTTCCTTCAACCTTCACATTGTGATTCCCCTGGCAGGCCTCCATTCCACTGGCGGCCACAGACGTTGAAGGGGCTGGTGTATCTTGGCCAATGGAAGGGGTCTGGTGTTCTGGACTTTCCCTACTCAGGGTAGTGTTAACGTCTCACAGCACCCCTGTTAGGGAGACCATGTGGGCATTGTGGGCCTCCCACTGTTGCATGACTTCCTGGTGGTTGTTTCTTTACAGCTGCTTGATCTCCCCCATCATGCCTTAGGATTGTGGGTAGGCTCCCAAGACTTGGGAGATGGTGTCCTGGCCCGAACTATCCCTACCAGCCACATGCTGCTGGCCCAATATCCCTTCCATGCACACTACTCCAAAGTGCCTGTGCCCTTCGCACAGTTTGCAAACTGCCACTGGTGCCGGGTCCATCATTGTCAAGGTTTTCGAGCTGTGACTCCAGTACCTGGACTGGGGGGCACATGATGGTTGCTACTGTCCTTGGGACACAGGTTTGGGGGCGACTGGTTGCCTGGGATATAGATGCAACAGGGCTGGGAGGAGTCGATGTGGGGAGGGTGAGTCTGACAGTTGTCCACAGATGGGCCAGAGCTGTCCTCAACGTCCACACATCCAAGAGTGCACTCCTTCATCCAGGGGGGACCTGTTGAAGATGAGAAACAGACAGTTATAGGTTGTATTGTGACATGTAGCACCAATTTTTACAGGTAGATATGCTTTGGGCCATAGACAGATTGGCTTTGCTTGATCTTCTAATGTGACAGTGACACCTGCTTTCAATAATATAGACCTGACAATTGGGGTACAGCCATTTCCTTTTTAAGTCACCTTGCTACAGGATGTCTAGGTATTTTGGGACTTTGATGTCTGTTAATAAACTCATATCTTGGCAGCAGTGGAACAGTATATGTTTCAGGGTACCTGCCAGTTAGCAAACTTAATTGTTGAGTTAACAGACAGCTGCAAAATGTCACGTGGACACTGACCAGGACATCAGATTTGGAGTAACCATTCTACCTGGCTATGTATGGCAGGTTACACCAAGCAACACACTGCATATATGTGAGATCCCCCAGGTGACTAGAGTCTAATATTTGAAGGGAGGTAGAAGGGACAGAGCAGGAGAGAACACAGTTGTAGCTGTGTGTAATGAGAATACCAGTGGCAGCTGTCCTTAGTGTTCCTGTCAATAGCTGTCCTATGCCAACAGAATATACAATTGTTATCCCCCTAGGTGAGTACAGTTCTGTAGGTGATGGGAGGTAGAAGGGACAGAGTAGCAGAGGACACAGTTTTAGCTGTGTGTTAGTGAAATTGTACTAGCAGTTGTCCATTGCTTTGCTGTCATTCCCACAGACTACCATCACAAATCATTCAGGTGAGTATACTCCATTGTTTAGTTTACATGCAAGGCTTTTTTCAATATGGTACACTGTTCTGATGTTGGTAATGGTAGAACCGTACCTGCTGGGAGTTGTAGTACTGTCAGTCCCTGTACTACCCAGAGCATACACAGATACTGTGCTCCCAGATGAGTTAACTTCACAGGTGAGATGCCAGACAGGAGTATTCGGATAGTTGGACACAGCGGTGGTGAATGGTGTGACAGTGAGAGTGGGAAAAGGTGATCAGTGAGCATGCATGACAATACATTTTGGTGACATCATTGGTGTTGTGACTTACCTGACTCTACTCCCCCAGGTATTCCTATCAAGCCCTCAGGACGCAGGATGGCTAAGACCTTCTCTTCCTATAATGTGAACTGTGCTTGAAGAGGTGAGGGGCCACCACCGGTCTTAAGGACTGTCAGCTGGTGCCTAGCGGACATGGGATGCACCTTCCCCTTGAGGTCATTCCATCTCTTCCTGATATCCTCCCTTGTGCGCAAGTGACTGCCTTCAAAATTCACCCTGTCGACTATTCTTTGCCTCAGTTCCATTTTTCTCACAATTGTCGTCTGCTGGATTTGAGCTCCAAATAAGTGTGGCTCTACTCTGATAATTACATCCACCATGAGTCTTAACTCATCGTCTGTGAAACGGGGATGTTTTTGTGGTGACATGGTGGTGGTAGACAATACAAAAAAAGAATGATGGGATGTAGGTGCTGTATGTTGAGGGGGTGACGGTTGGTAACTGATGTGTGGGGATGCTATAATGTTTGGTGGGTGTGTTCTGTGGGTGTGGGATAACTGCTATGTGAAAGTTAGAGGAGTGCCTAATCTATGGTACTGTGTCTCGGATTTTGGGCTCTGGGTTCTATGTGTGGCGCTGTAGATGCAAAGGATTAAGGTATGTGAAGGGGTGTGTTTCATAGTGAAGTTTGTAGGTGTGTTCAGTGTGTGAATGTGTGGATTTTAAATCCATCCAATGTGGTGTTGTGTATTGCTGTGGGAACCGCTGATTGCCGTAGTTCGCACCACCATTGGAAGACTGCCATGGAAGAACAGCCATTGTGATTTGTGAGTCATAATATGGTCGGTGGTTGGTTGTCAGGCTGATGGTGCTGGTGGTTGGAACTCCTATTTCCCGCCCTCCAGAGTCCTGGCCGTGTCAGTTTTTTGGTTGTATTTTAGAGGTCCTGGCTGCTTAACTTGTAATACAGTGGTCCGTGAGACCACCAAACTCGTAACGAGGCTCTCAGTCATTGAATTGTAGTTATTGTTGATATAAGCTGGGGGTTAAATCAATAACATTCAGGAAGTTATAGGCCTTCATCAGTAACCTTGATCTACATGTAGAGGAAGTTCCTCAAACATCACATTATCAGCTTTTAAACTGATCATTGTTAATGATATGAACATTTAAAAGCATTATTGCAGGCCTGTTTTTTACAAGCAGAAAAAAATCACCTTGTATATACTTAAAGATAGTCTTCAAAGTTGTGAAGAACACAGAATTGGAAAATGTTCTTTTGCTTATGTCTCAGTCTGCATTTTGTATGACACTCAACTATTTAATCTCTTAGATGTTCTAGGGATCAGCCTGAACAGGGTTTTCATTTGTGGTCCCCCTCTAAGGGCCAATAAAAGAATCAAGGATAAACAATTTCCTGGGGATTATGATCATAATTATAAAAATGAAGACATTTCCAGGAAGGCCCCTAAATTCTTGAAATAAGGGAGTCCCTGGTGATGTGAAAAATAACGGCGTGATAACTAGAACCAAACACAGTACAATGGAAAATATCAACATTAATACTGTCACTAAAAAGAATTCTAAAAAAGTGCAATTATGCAATTTTGGACAAATATCAGAGTCATATGATGACATGTGGCCCAGGTCGCACACAATCCACCCTGGATCATGTGCAGATCAGCCCGGTCATCCATATTATTGTGTTCACTAACTAAGGCAAAATGCAAAATTAGGCAAAGAGTGCAAATGACACTGCAGGATTTTTATTTATGGTTTATTTAAAATCATAGATTGATCTGACTTTTTAATAAACATTTTATTGTCATTTACATTTGTTGTGTTATTTAAAATATACATTTTGTATATATTTATGTTAAAATGTTAATTCATGTGATCTAATTTTTTAATACAAAATTATTATAACATTTTCATTAATGGGGTGTTGAGTTTATAGGGGTATAGGGTGGAAAAAGTATTGACGTATTTTCTATTAGATGTATATTTTATTTATTATTTTTAATTTCAAGCATTGTACTTGCAAATATCTGTTTAAAAATGTTGCACTTTGGAATGTAAGGTTTAATACAATATTTGTGTCAGTTGGTAAAATTGTAATTATAATTTTAAACATGTTATTAAATAAGGTGTACTATTGAAATTCATTTTAAATTTGTGTTGTATTAAAAGTGTTATTTTATGTGTATATGTTCTTAATTTCTGAATAAATTATGTTATGTCATTAATGTGTTCATGTTATATAATAAAATATATATATAAAATACATAATTATATATAATTATATAAATATATAAATATATAATTATATAAAATATATAAAACTATATAATTTAAAATGTACTGAAAAAATACTCTTTGTTAGTTTGTCGTTTTTATTGTTAGTAACATTTTTTAGAAGATTAAAATGTAATTTAGAACATATTACATATAACATATTTACATAATCTTTATTTATTTAAATTATGCACTGTTTACACTTTTTTAGATTATTAATATTTGTTGTTAATTTGTTTTATATTATTTTCTATCATTTTATGTTTGTATTTTGAATATATGTAAATGTTAAATATCTTCTTTAAATAATATTTATTGCTGGTTATGAATTTGAAAAAATAATGTACTGTTGTGAAGGAATATTAAATGTTACCACTTTAGTGACCAATACCTTTAACAAAATTAATTAAATTGGAGCAGGAATAGTAAACCTAACTTCTTTATTGTCCTACTCCTTCCCCAAAATGGTTTACATTGGAGTGGGACTAGTAAGTCTCACCCTTTTATATTTAAACACCTTCTCCAAAATGATTTGTAGTTTGTACTTTTGTGTAATGTGTGACTTTTAGATTAATAACCAATGCAAGTCAAGGTTCTTACTTATTTCTTATTTATGTATTGTATTTATTTTAATTAATGTAGATTTTTTATTTGTATTTTCGATACATACATTTTGCAAAGAAAATAAAATACATAATGTTCGCATGTTATAGGGGTACAGCAGTTTCATACAGTTCTGTGGTATGGTATCAGATGTACTTTATTTTTAATATTCATCTATGATGTTTCATGTATGTATTTTCTATACATAAAACATTGCATTTTTACATTTGATAAAGAATTTTTAGTACATAAACAATATTGTGTTATACGTTGTTTAAATTTTAATTTACGTTTTTTAACATATACTTTTTAACACCATTTAATAACTTCTTGTAACATTTCTATTGATTTCTATAGGAAGATATTTTTTTCATTTATTGGGTATTTGTGTTTTACTGCTAACTTATTTTGTGCTCTGCCAGTGTCATTTTAAGGTGGGCTTTTTTGCGTTTGTCAAGGTTCCTTGTTATTGTTCAACAGACAAGAACTTTTTAACGTTTTTATTTAGGGTTTAGGGGTAGGGGGATGTGCGTAGCTCTAGTTAGTGTGGGTTACTGTGTTTTTTATTTTTTGGTAGGATTATCTTGTGACAGATTATGCTTCATTGTTGAGTAGCGTAATGAGGTGGGCAACTATTATAGTTTATACCATGGTAGTGATAGTATGTTATTGTACCTATAATCATATGCTGTACTATGTTTGTACATTGTTAATGTTATGTTTTTATTGCTTTTAGGCTATATCTATTGTGAGGGTGGATACATTATTTTTTTTACATGTTAAGAAGTCGTAGTGCTGCTATTTTAATGGGATTTTTTTGAAAATCTATTTGGTTATATTTAAACCAACATTATTTTTTAATTTCCTTTGATTTTTGCGGATTTCCTAAACAGTGTTTACTTTCTATTTTTTGAGTTTTTATGGCTAAAAATGACAGCGCATTACTTTGGTGGATTAAATATGGAGGTTAATTTTTTTGTGGGGGGTTCTTAGTTTGTATTTTTGACTTTTTGGTTACCTGGATTTTTGGGAGGTAGATCAATTAAACAAACATAGCACAACAACACAGATGTGCAATATTCTTATTTATTTTTGGGTGGAAATGTTATTTTTTTAAATGTATATATATATATATATATATATATATATATATATATATATATATATATTTCTTTTACTGCAATTGCAAATGTTTACTTTGTGTGTCTGTGTTGTAATTTATGAGCTGCTTTGTATAATTTTTATATTGCATGTGTTTAGTTTTCCTATGAATACCTTTAATTAAATATTACAATTAATTTATTTTATTAATCAGTTTTAGTTTTGTTGAATGATAGGAAATGCTGACCATAAATGTATACCGAATTTATGGTTTTTAAAACACAATTAGCTTAAACAATATTTCTACTGTCTCATTAAGTTTGAAAGGTGGCTTTAAAGCTATTCAATGTTTTTGAAATGTCTCTCATCTATAATCATTCCAAAATTATAATGGAAATTTTAAAATTGGGTTCAAGGTTTGGTAGTATATAATGCCTTCGAGATTTCATTAGAAAATACGAGTTAGTTGTTCCCGAACTTTCGGTCTCGTTATGAGTTTGGCGGTCAGACCGACAGATCGCCATGTTGGCAGTCTTTATGACAACCCTATTAGGAGTTACAGGGACAGGACCGTCAACTGCCAAGCAGAAAGTTCAGACCGCCAGTGGCGCAGTGGTACTGGAAATGGGAGGTCTGACCTCCCCGCCATCAGCACCACGACCAACCACCGGGCAAATTACAAGCACACATTCGCAGTGGCAGTCCCTTTATGTTGGTCCAAACCACAGCAGTTCTCGGTCAGCAAAGTAATAGACAACTGCACATTGGATGAACTTGAAAACAACACAGCTGACACACGTTGCACAGTGGACATACCTGCAAAGAACTCTATTAAACACACCCCTTCACAGACGACAATCCTTTGCACTTACACTGCAAGACACAGAAGGCAGAGCACCCTTTTTCCACATAGTACAGATATTAGGTATCCTTTTATCACCATCCACAACCTTTTGCACTTCCCCTATTTAGTAAGTCACTGCCACCAGTTTTTTTTATTCCCACCATGTCATGTTCTAAAAATCCACATTTTTGAGAAGATGAGTTAAGAGTCATGGTGGATGAAATCATAACAGTAGAGCCACAATTGATTGGAGCACAAGTCCAGCAGTAGTCCTCTCAGTAGTGAAATAGAAATGTGGGATAGGATTGTTGACAGACAGAATGATCCATGCACCACCCTGCACACAAAGGAGGACATCACAGAGACGTGATGCAACCTCAAGGGAAAGGTCCATTCCATGGTCTCCAGGCACCAGCTACAGGACATGAAGACTGGCAGTGGCCCTTCCAGTGGCCCATTACATCTCTTTCCCTGGGAAGAAAAGGTCTTGGCCATCCTGCATCCTGAGGGCTTGAAAGGAATACTTGGGGGAGTGGAGTTTAGTAAGTCACAAAACTAAAATATGTCAAGAAAATGCCATGTCATGCATACTTATAGCTCACCTTTTGCCACTGTCGTGTTCATGTACCCCACCAACATTCAATACCCAGATTATCTGGGTGTTGACAGTGTCAATCTGTATGGTTGGACCCAACATACATCACAGCTACTAAGGTCCATCCCATGCCATATGTCCAAATGGGGCCAGTAAGACTTTCAACATACAAAAATCATCCTAGGACCCATGGTGTGTCTCAACAGGTAAATATATGCCCAAACCTAAATGTAGTCTGCATACAGATATGTAATATCCAACATTTGGATAGTGTGTAGTAGAGAGAGAGTTACCTGACTGCCGCTCCCAGGAGACACTGCTGCTCCAACTCCAAATTCCAGACCAGTGTTTACTTGCCCATGTACCCCTGTTTGTTAACTGTCAATTGAAGTGTACTCGTTTGGGAGGATAACATTAGTCAAATGTTGGGAAGTAGAGGGAGTAACCTGACTGCAAATCCCAATAGCCCATGTTTCAGTAACTCCAACCATCAGCCCATTGTTCACTTGCCCATGTCACTGTTTGTGAATTTTCAATTGAAATGTACTCACCTTGGAGGATACCATTTGTATAGTGTGTGTAGTACAGGGAGATATGACTGCTAATGCCAGGAGGCTCTGCTACTGTTACTACACTTTCCAGCCCAGTGTTCTCTTGTCATAAAATACCCTCACAAATGAAGTGTACTCACCTGGGGGGATAACATTAGTGTAGTGTGTATAGTACAAGGAGAGACATGACTGCTAACACCAGGAGGCTCTGTAGCTGTACTTCTGACCACAAGCCCAGTGTTCACTTGCCCATACCCCCTATTTGTTAACTCTCAATTGAAATGTACTCACCTGGGAGGATACTATTTGTATAGTGTGTGTAGTACAGCGAATTACATGACTGCTAAAGTCAGGAGGCTCTGTTGCTCCACTCACCAGAACAGTGTTCTCTTGTTCAAGTACCCTTTTTGGTAACTCACAAATGAAGTGTACTCACTTGAGGGATTCCACTGGGTATAGTGTGTGTAGTAGAGCAAGTGACATAACTGCAACTCTCAGGAGGCTTTATTTCTCTAACTATAAACACCAGACCAGTGTTTACTTGTCCAAAGACCTCTGTTTGGCAACTTTCAATTGAAATATACTAACCTGGGAGTATACCATTGGCTAAGTGCTGGGAAGTAGAGGGAGTGACATGACTGCAAAGCCCAATGGTCCCTGTTACTCTGACTCCAACCATCAGCACAGTGGCAACTTTTCCAAATACCCCTGTTTGTCAACTCTCAAATGAAGTACACTCATCTGGGAGTGATGAAGCACAGATGATGTCCAAATCAGAGATGTGTCTGCCAACATAGATCCATCTCAATTTGCTAACCGAAGATGAAATATTTGAGGACAGGAATGACACCTTACCCAGTCTGTATGACAAGTATTCAAAAGGCCTCAAGATGCATCAGCAAATTGGTATTGGCAGAAGACACATTCACACTGCACTGTGCACATGATGACTCCAGTTGCATATTCAACACAGTTCTGGGTTTGCCTGCATCACACTAAACTAGGCCTTCAAATGGGCAAAGCCATATCTTGCCTAGCCACTGTTTTGGTTGCAGTGGTGGCAAGATATCATTTTCAGGCCATCCTTCCAAGTGCTAATGATCTGCACATTTCAGCAGCTGTTTGAATCAAACTAATCTGGCATGCCTTACACATGTCATGTCAATACACCCAATGCCATGGTTTCATGCCACAATAGGATTAACTGCAACGTAACTTTGTACAAGGTGTCTGTTTATTGTAACTCTAAACCATTGGAGGTAGATGTTGCAAAACAACCAGTAACATTGTACATTTTACATCAACATGTGGACCTGCTGCTGTGTACACAGAGGCCACAGAACAGACTGCCACTACCCTCTTCGATGAAGTCCTCAGTGAAGAAGACGCTCCCGGATGTCTGGACATGGAGGACAGTTCTGGACCACCTGGGCAACCTGGTCAGACACCAACAGTGAGTCTCACTGTGGCCACATCAACACCACATCAACACCACCCAGCCCGGTTGCCTCAACATCACAGGAAACCATTCACCCCCTACCCTGTGTCCCTAGCACAGTGTCTACCATCTTGTGCCCCCACTCCTGGATCATTAGTTGCAGCACAACACTTCGGACAATGAGGAACATTTTGGAAAGAGCACCCTGTGGCAAAGCTGGGGGTAGAGTGCATGGGAGGGATTCTGTGGGCTAGTGGAAAGAGGCCAATGGGGCTGCTCTTGGCCAGGACACTATAAGCCACATCTTGGGGGTCTATCAGGAGTCCCAAGGCGTGATGGGCCAGGTCTTGATGGAACTCCAGGAAATCAAGCAGCTACAGAGGGACATTCACAGAGACATGTGGGAACAGATGGAGACACGCAATAACAACATGGCCTACCTAACAGGGGTGCTAGGGAACATACATGCCACCCTGAACACGGCTTTTCAGCAACAGTCTACCCTTTCCTTTCACTCTTCAATACCAGGTACATCAACATTGGTGCCAGCCACTGGAAGGGAGGCCCTGCCAGAGGAAGAACCAGCCCCAGACCCTCCTGCCTCTGTAGCATCAGAACCCCCCCTCATGCAAGCAAGGACGTCCACCAAAGAATCCAGGAGGTAGGGATGGCAAGACAGCCATCACTGTCAGTAAGTTACTGCTTCCTAAAGGACCTCCTTTATGTGACACACATTCACTCTGTTGACTGATCCTGAACCAAGCACCAGTTCCCATTTCCCATGGGAGGAGTACTTTGGTTTTGGACTCCCAATGTTGTGGCATCTACTCCAATGATGGGTGGCAACGGGCAAAAGGCCCCCCTTGCTGCACCCCAAAAATAGAGGTGCACCTGTAGAGCACACATATGTCCAAGGGGCTTGAGTGTGCTATATTGCAATAAAAAGAAACACTTTGGGGTGCTTTTTTTAAAAATTGCAGCTGCTTACCATCGACTTTAAGTTGATGGTAATTGCATCTCCTAAATGCCCAAGTTGCATTTAGGAAACGCATGGTACATCAGAATTGGAATCGCAACTAAGAAATCCCTATTTGTGATTTGCTATTCTGAGAATAGCAAACTGAGATTTCTACAGGATAGAAATCGCAATTGCGATTCCCTAAAGGGCTTTGTACATGAGAAAAGCCCATTTTGCATTTCTTAACGGCCCAAAATAGAGATTTGGACCATTAAGAAATGCAAACTGGCTTAATACATCTGGCCGTTACTGCCCCATATTTATTTTCTGCATTCGTATTATAATGAATTCACCCATCATGAACTCATTGTGTGCTTGCTTAAATTTCACATTAAGCTATGTAGAGTTGTAAGACCATGTGAGCTGCAAGCTACTTATGCACAGGGGTGTGTTACAGGGACATAGGGGGTCATTACACCCCTGGAGGACGGTGTTAAAGCGGCGGTAAGACCGCAAACAGGCCGGCGGTAAAAAGGGAATTATGACCGTGGCGGAAACCGCCAACATAGACAGCCACTTTAACACTCTGACTGCCATGGCGGTACAGACAAGCAGCGCGGCGGTCACCGCCAACAGACAGGCGGAAGACAAAGTACCGCCCACAGTATTACAACAGGCCAATCCACCACCTTTTCCGGGGCGGATTCACCGTGGATAAAAACATGGCGGAAACAGCCATTTCAATGGGAAAATGCTCACCTCTACACACTCCACGAGGAAGGAGGGCACCATGGAGCCGGAACTCCAAATACTCCCTGCGATTGTCTTCCTGCTCCTCTACGAACATCAGCAACGCCGGAGCCGAAGACAACGGTGAGTACTGCACCTACGACATAGGGGAGGCAAAAGTCAGGGACACACACACGCAACACCCCCACCCTGACCCTCGCACACTACAACACACACCCCAATGCATTTCCAAACATCACAGTAACAACCCCCAACCCACCGGAAGAATGCAAAGACAAAAGGAAATGAGTACAACCATTGTAATGTATCAAAATACAGTAAGCTAATATATACAGAAATATATACACATTCCAAAAATATACATCACGATTAGTAGTGCAGGTGTTCACCATTCAATGTCCGTGGACCACTGGTCCCAAAATGCATGGGCGAGGCCCACACACAATACCTGTCCAGAAACTGAGAGAACACTGCTGGGGCATCAGATAGAAATACAACAGGCACCTCAGGGGGAAGGGAAGGGGGGACACCTCAGCCGGATGACTGCACCATGCCAGATTCACGACGGGGCTCCATGCCCATTCATGTATCCTGGGGAGTGCAAAGCCACAGTCTCACAAGTCTTTGCAGTGGGTGATTTGCCCACTGTACCATCCTGGGGAGTGCAAAGCCACAGTCTCACAAGTCCTTGCAGTGGGTGGTTTGCCCACTGTACCATCCTGGGGTGTGCAAAGCCACAGTCTCACAAGTCTTTGCAGTGGGTGGTTTGCCCACTGTACCATCCTGGGGAGTACAAAGCCACAGTCTCTCAAGTGGATGACAGTCTCCACTGGTTCTGGAGGGGGACTGGTGCCCAGAGTGCTTCATCCTGTTAAGGACTGAGGTAGTGGATGCTGTTGTCCACTGGTTCTGGAGGGGGACTGGTGCACAGAGTGAATCACTCTCCCCGTGACAGTCCCAGTTACGTCACTGCCCCTGCCGCACATGGGCTACCGGTGATTGAGTTGGCAGTGCTTGCCCTGTTCAGCGGTCTTTGCCATGTTCAGCGGTGCTTGCCATGGCGGTCTTTGCCCTGTTCAGCGGTGCTTTGACTTTGCAGTTCCTGACCTGTTCAGCGGTGCTTGCCATGGTGGTCTTTGCCCTGTTCAGCGGTGCTTGCCCTGTTCAGCGGTGCTTGACTTTGTCCCCTGTCTCTGACCTGTGCAGCGGTGTGTGCCAGGGCGGTCATTGCCCAGCGGTGCTGTGGCTGCCGGGGCCCTCCTGGGCACTGACTCTGGCGGTGGTCTCCTGACCAGTGATGAGTGGTCTCCTGACCAGTGACGATTGTGCTGCCCTCATGGGCACTGACTCCGGTGGTGGTCTCCTGACCAGTGACGATTGTGCTGCCCTCCTGGGCACTGACTCTGGCGGTGGTCTCCTGACCAGTGATGATGGAGCTGGCAGTGGCGTCCTGGGCCGCGGGGATGATGGCGGCCTTCTCCGCCGTGCTGCTCTTCCCAGAGTTTGGCGCTTTCCTCTGCCCCTTCCCCACCTTGGGAGGAGTCACAGCTGACTCAACACTCCCCACGAGACCCTTGTGAGCGGCTTTTCACCCTCTCCTGTCTGGCACTGTCCAACTTCTGGTGCTTCACAGGGGGGGGACTGGCTGTGCTTTGGCTCCGTGTCACACTGGCTGCCCTGGTGCCCGGTGCACTCCACATACCTCTAACAGGCACCACTGGTACCGGACATTTTTTGGCTGAGGTGCTACTACGGGTCCTATGAATTGGAGGGGGGGTGGTGGGAAAGAGGTCAACGTTGCTCAGGAAAAGTTTCTGACGAACACTGGGACGGGTAGCTGGAGGGGGTCTGGGAGTGGAGGAAGAGGAGGTGGTTGTAGGAGGTGTAACTTTTGATGATTTGGGTGCAGGTGCATGCTCTGGAGGCTGTCGTGAGGTGGATGGATGTTGGGTGTGTGTGTGCCCGCGTTTGTGTACTTTGGGAGGGGCGTCACAGACACACTGGGAGAGGACACAGGGGACGTGTAAATGGTAGTGGGGGTGGTGAGTGCAGGTGAGCGGGGTGTGGTGGTAGGTGTTCTGGTGCGAGTCCTAGTGGCTGTAGTGGTAGTGCATGCAAGTGAGAGTGTAGACGACACTGGGAGGGAGGAGGGAGACGACGAGGAGGGGGACACAGTGGAGGCAGTGGATGTTGGTGTGTCTGTATGTGTGTGATGCTTGTGTGAGTGCCTGTGGGATGTGTGGTGCCTATGTTTGCCTGAGCTGCCCTTGTGTGTTGAGGTGTGTGCAGGCTGGTCTGATGGTGTGCTTGGGATAGGCTGAGGTACAGGGGATTGGGTCTGGGTGAAGGAAGTTGGAGGGGGGAGGCTAGGCACAGGGACAATGGCTGCCATCAGTGCTGAGGCCAGAGATTGCAGGGTTCGATGATGGGCAGCCTGACCAGAATGAATGCCCTCCAGGAATGCATTAGTGTGTTGCAACTCCCTTTCTACACCCTGGATGGCATTCACAATGGTAGACTGCCCAACAGTGAGTGACCTGAGGAGGTCAATGGCCTCCTCACTGAGGGCAGCAGGGGTGACAGGGGCAGGGGCTGAGGTGCCTGGGGCGAAGGTGATGCCCACCCTCCTGGGTGAGCGGGCACGGGGCAAAGGCTGAGGGGCTGCTGGGAGGGCGGTGCTGGTAGGGGTGGTGGCGGCTGTACCTGTAGAAGTGGTGGGCACAGATGGTGCCACCACCACAAGGGAGCTCCCATCGGAGGATGAGTCCGTGTCGCTGGTTGGTGATCCGGTGACCGCCGTGAAGCTCCCCTCGCCCTCCGTCCCACTGGTGTATTCTGAGTCCGTGGTGTGGCCCTCTATGGCCATGTGGGATGTAGCCCCCTTGTGCTCTGGTGCCACTGTACCTCTGGCTGATGATGCTGATGCACAAAAGTACAGGGAGAGCACAAAAAGGGGTGGGGAAACAGAAGAAAGACAGGTTGAGTGCATGGCTTACCGCTACCGTTGGCGGACAATACAGACACAGCAGCCCCCTGCACTACGCTGCGCTCTTGGGCTCTACAGATGCAGTACCTGGTATATGACCTACATAGCTATGGTGGACATCTGCACACATAGATGACACAGGGGCGTGTATACCTGTCCTTGGCACTCTACAGAGGTGGGGTGGAGTGGCACATGGCCTACATTACGGAGGGGCCTAGGCTACAGAACTCGCCCTGGCCTAGGGAAACCCACAGCCCTCCTCCCCCACCCAGACACCTCCACTGCGTGCAAAGTCAGCAGAATGAGAGTGTACTCACCCCCTTGTGTCTGCTGTGATGCCCTCATGCCCCCATCCAACTCAGGATAGGCCACCGCCAGGATCCGGAACATCAGGGGGGTCATGGTGCGACGGGCACCCCTCCCACGTTGGGAGGCCATCCCCAGCTGAGCCTCCGTCGTCTTCTTGCTCCAGCGGTGAATGTCCTCCCATCTTTTACGGCAGTGGGTGCTCCGTCTCTGGTGGACCCCCAGGGTCCGGACGTCCTTGGCGATGGCACGCCAAATATCCTTCTTCTGGTGGGCGCTGACCTACATGACATGTACAGGGGGAGAAGAGATGTCATTAGCAACTGCACCGTCGAAGTGAGTGGCCCACATCCCTGCTCTTGCCATGTGGCACATGCATTCACAGTCCTTCATGCTCGCAGAACTCTGCCCCCTTCCTTCTTATATCCAGCCCTCTCCACCCAGGCATAGCCCATAGAACTTGCACCCTATATACTCACCTGTTGGTCTGGCGGACCGTAGAGTAGCGTGTACTGGGGGAGGACCCCGTCCACGAGCTTCTCCAACTCCTGTGCAGTGAAGGCAGGGGCCCTTTCTCCAGACGCACGAGCCATTGTCTCTTCCAGACCGAGGTCACAGCAGCACTTGCAGTGTAGGTCCTCTCCTGTCGAAGATCAGGTATCGAGTGATTGAACAGATAGAAAATGGCGGTCACGTCCGTGGCAGTGCGTATCATCACTGCCGGCGCACTTCGTCATTGGCTCCTGGGACCCATAGGGTCCAATGTTAACCAATGCAGCATTGCGCCGCGGTCTACGACCGCCTACCGCGACGGTGTACAACGCCAGGGCAGTTACCTCACATCCCATTGTCCCACTTTAGGGTTCAGGCACCCGCCATTTCAAAGGGCCCACATGGCTTCATTTTCAACTGCGTCACACATACCTAGGCCTGGACTCATCACACATACAGACAACTTTTTGGATTTTGTTTCGTGTTCTGTGTAGCTGTGGGTACATACCTCTGAATTGCTTGACTCTGTGGTGGCTGTTGTCCTTCCTAGGCACCGTCTGCTGGGACATGTGAGGAGATGGCGGAATCCTCCGGTGTACCGACCGCTGGTGGACCTGTTGACAATGGAGGAGCAACATTTAATCATCACCTACCGGTTTGACCGTGCCACAATCCAGGAACTGTGTACCCAATTGGAGCCAGACCTAATGTCACCAATCCGCCATCCCACAGGAATCCCCCCTCAAGAGCAGGTGCTATCAGTGCTCCATTTCCTAGCAAGTGGGTCATTTCAAACAACAGTGGCCATGGCATCAGAGATGTCCCAGCCTCTGTTTTCCAACGTGCTGTCCAGAGTGTTGTCTGCCCTGCTGAAACACATGAGGAGCTACATCGTTTTCCCTCAGGTGGAGGATTTGGCTACAGTTAAAGGTGACTTCTATGCCCTGGGACATATCCCTAACATCATAGGTGCCATTGATGGAACCCATGTAGCTCTGGTCCCCTCCCACAGGAGTGAACAGGTGTACAGGAAACAGAAGAGTTATCATTCGATGAATGTACAGATGGCATGTTTGGCAGACCAGTACATCTCCCAGGTAAATGCTATGTTCCCTGGCTCTGTGCATGAAGCCTACTGCCTGCGGAATAGCAGCATCCCTTATGTGATGGGTCAACTCCAGATGCACAGTGTGTGGCTATTAGGGGACTCTGGTTACCCCAACCTGTCATGGCTATTGACCCCAGTGAGGAATCCCAGACCAGGGAAGAGGAACGCTACAATGAGGCCCATGGGCGGACTAGGAGGGTGATCGAACGTACCTTCGGCCTCCTGAAGGCCAGGTTCAGGTGCCTCCATATGACAGGTGGTTCCCTATTCTACTCACTAAGGTAGGTGTGCCAGATCATCATCGCCTGCTGTATGCTTCACAATCTTGCTTTGCGACGCCATGTGCCTTTTCTGTAGGAGGATGGTCCAGATGACGGTGTTGTGGTAGCTGTGGAGCCTGTGGACAGTGATGAGGAGGAAGCAGAGGAAGAAGACATTGACAACAAGGACTCAGTCATACAGCAATATTTCCAGTGACGCACAGGTGAGAACACTTTCTTTACTAATACATTTACTTTCACACTTCTACCTCTATCCTGTCTGTCAATTTCAAGCAGTATTTGGCAACTGAGTTGTACATTTCCATTACGGTTTCACAGGTGTGGTTACCTACGTGTGTCATCTGCTTGCATCCTTCATGGACTTGTGATGTGTGACATAGGTATGTTGACATTACTATTGAGAACGGATTTTGTCATTGTCATAGCTAATACACATTTTATAAATCACAGACTGACTCCAGATTGTTTTGTGGTTTAAGGGTGTTTATTGAAGTGCAAATTATTGGAGGGGGTGGTAAAATGGTGATGGGTGATGGTGGGGAAATGTCCATGGCAGAGTCCAGTCTATTAGTCTCACAGGTGCACTGCCCATATGGGCATAGGAAGTGGAGCTGGGGCAGTTTAATTATGGACAGGGTTACAAAGTGGGACAGTGGGATGACAATCAGGGTGGTCTTATTTCTTGGCGGGGGTCTTGCCATCGTGCTCTGTCCTGTTCCTGGATCTCAGGGACCGCTTGCGGGGTGGTTCTCCGTCTGCAGGTGGTGGGGTGCTGGTACGGTGGTCCTGTCGGCGGGGCATGTTGTCCACTAGCGCCGGCGGAGGTGTTGGGCAGTTCATCGTCCATGTTAGTGTCAGGGGCCCTTGGAGTGCCACGGTGTCCCTCATGGTGTTCTGTATGTCCTTCAGCACCCCTACGATGGTGCCCAGGGCGGTGCTGATGGTTCTGAGTTCCTCCCTGAACCCCAAATACTGTTCCTCCTGCAGGCGCTGGGTCTCCTGAAACTTGGCCAGGACCGTGGCCATTGTCTCCTGGGAGTGGTGGTATGCTCCCATGATGGAGGAGAGGGCCTCGTGGAGAGTGGGTTCCCTTGGCCTGTCTGCCCCCTGTCGCACAGCAGCCCTCCCAGTTCCCCTGTGTTCCTGGGCCTCCGTCCCCTGGACCGTGTGCCCACTGCCACTGCCCCCAGGTCCCTGTTGTTGTTGGGGTGGTTGGTTATCCTGGGTTCCCTGTAGTGGTGGACACACAGCTGATTGATGTGTCCTGGGTATGGAGGTATGGGCCCGCTGGGTGGGTGCTGTACTGGTGTTTCCAGAGGGTGGAAGGTCAGTGTTGGGCTGTGCCTGTGTGAGGGGAACCGACTGTCCCGAGGCCCACGATGGTCCGGGCTGGTCATCTGGATCCAGTTGGCCAGAGCTGCTGTCATCACTGTGGGCCTCTTCTGTGGGTGGGGTAGAGATGTCTGGACCCTCTGTCTGGTGACGTTAGGTAGTGGTCCTGCAGGGATATAAAAGCATGATTATTGCATTTGTGTGTGGCATGGTGTGCAATGGGTGGGTGACAGTGTACCCCAGTGCTTGCATTCCTGTGTGGGACCTTGTGTGATGATGGTTTAGGGGGGTGTATGGGTATGTGCAGTGCCCATGCTTTGGTGATGGGTGTCCATGCTTTGGTGTTGCATGCAGGGCTTGGTGTTGGGATGTGTGGTTTGTTATATTGGGACATGTGTGAGGAGTTGGAGTGATAGGGGAGGGGGTGAGGGTGGGGGTGTGTGATAGCATGCAGGTAGGGTGGGGGTTATGATAGTTGAGATTTGAATTACCAGTGTCCATTCCTCCACCGACTCCTCCGAAGCCCTCTGGATGCATAATGGTCAAGACCTGCTCCTCCCATGTTGTTAGTTGTGGGGGAGGAGGTGGGGGTCTGCCGCCAGTCCGCTGAACCGCAATGTTGTGCCTGGAGACCACGGAACGCACCTTCCCCCGTAGGTTGTTCCACCTCTTCCTGATGTCCTCCCGATTTCTTGGGTGCTGTCCCGCTGCGTTGACCCTGCCCACGATTCTTCACCATAGCTCCATCTTCCTAGCTATAGAGGTGTGCTGCACCTGTGATCCAAATAGCTGTGGCTCTACCCGTACGATTTCCTCTACCATGACCCTGAGCTCCTCCTCCGAAAACCTGGGGTGTCTTTGGCGTGCCTTTGGGTGGTGTAGGTGATGTGTGGGGTGGTGTATGTGGTGATGAGTGTGGGGAAGTGTAGTGGTGTGGGGTGTTTTGTGCGTGGATGTTGTGTGTGTGATGGTGTTGTGTGCCTCTGTGTGGTGGGGTTGTCTATTGCTGTGCTCTCTCTGTCGCCTTCGTGTCTAATTTTTGGTCATAGGGGCTTGTGGGTGATGTGGGTGTGTGTTTTATATTGTGTTGGGTGTGTGGAAGTGGTGTTTGTATGTGTATCAGGTGTGTGTATTTTGAATTGTCCAATGTGGCGGTGTTTTGGAGATGTGTGTGTATTTTGAGCGCAGCGGTGTGTACTGCCAATGGAATACCGCGGTTGAAAGACCGCCGCGTGGATTCGTGGGTCGTAATAGCATGGGCGTGTTTCTGTTGGCGTCACGGTGGAGGATTTGTTTTCGCCAGTTTATCACTGACCTTTGGTGTGGCGGACTTGTGTGGGTGTCTGAATTTCGGCGGATTCCGAGATGTGGGTCATAATAGCTGTGGCGGAATTCCGCAGCAGTGTATTGGCAGTCTTCTGCACGGCGGTAAGCGGCTTTTACCGCCAATGTTGTAATGACCCCCATAGTGTCCAGCTCAGGAGTACAACCATTAAACTCCAACACATTAGTACAAGTCTGGTCAAACCAAAAATGTTATTACATTGCTCAGCACATAGAATATCAATATGTCTGGACTGTTGGAAACAAGAATCAGTGACTCATACTTAGTAAATTAACAAATTTACAGGCACAGGCCCCCATGGCCACAGAAGGCTGGGATTTGTTAGACACTGTCCTGTAGAATAGGCAAACATTACATTAGTTGGTGTCACCAGCCTGGGCCTTATCACATACCACACCAAATAATCCAACATCACATAATTCAAGATACAGACAGATGGTTGTCCCTGATCTCAGAGACATCAGAATCCAATCACCATGCACCTGATGGAATAACAAAACATATTTCAGTGTTGTGGCAGAGGCACTGTGGCCTGCAATGATGAAGCACATCTGCAGGCATATACAGGTCAGACAAAAAAGTGTTTAGCCAAAATAAAGGACAAATGATGTGGTCAAAAGCTTGGACTACATATCTTATGACCTCGTGATGACACACATGATGCATCAGGCCCACCACAAGACACAAAACACGTGCAGTGAGTACTTTTGTATCTCCACCCGAACACTGTGCAGACTGTCTTGGTACAGGTCTCATGCATACAAACTCTGAAAGCTACATCACCTGGAGCAATCCATGTCCACTTTGTATGTCAGAACAGTATCACATACCTGCAAATGTAACAACTCCGAAATGCCCACATGGAGATGTCATGGTTAAGGTACCTGTACAAAGAACAAAACAAAGAATGTAGGCTTCAAACGATATCTATGACACAAGTCGCATAGCAAGCAACTGGAAAAAAAGTACATTTCAAGGAAAATGACACGAACAAAGCAACATCACCAAGGTGGGGATGTGTCAAAAGCTATCTCATCAAGCATGAATATTGCAGAGTATCAGCTCCTTAGCTGTTTCCAAAACACTAGGCTCCACCCATTCTCACAACTACAGTTTATTGTAAAGTCACAGTCACAGTCACTACATCACATAACATACTTACACTCATGAGAAGTAGCTGTAGATGAGATCAAGTCAGCGCCTTCCTCTTCACCACTGTCATCCTCACTTGGCTTTTCAGAATTCTCAACCCGGTGGCACTGCAACCTCCCCCTCCTCTGAGATGTACGGGACATTCCTCCACAAGGCGATGCTGTGAGCATGCAGCATGCCACTGTGATCTGACACACTTTCCCGGGTGAGTAGAGGAGAGATCCGCCAGTCCTGTCCAGGCACCTAAATCTGGTCTTCAAGAGCCTAAAAGCCCACTCTACTGGTCTCTGTATTCTTTCATGGGCCTTATTGAAGCTGACTTCCCCTGGTGTAGTTGAATTCCTCAGTGACGTGAACAGTCAAGGATGGTTTGGATATTCTGAGTCTCCTGTTAAGAAATGGGACATAAGTGAAACATTGAGTCACTCAATTCATGATTGTAGCACCTGACATTGCACACACCCAATCAGGACAGATGTGACTTACCAAGCTGCCAGGCCCTCTCTGGGTGCAGTTGTGCCATCAGCTGGGGTATGGTGCTGTTCTGCATTATGAAGGAATCATGGGCTGATCCCGGATACAGGGAATAGATGTTTGAGATGTAGATAGCAGCCAAACAGACAACTTGCATGTTGATGAATGGAAATTCTTTCTGCTGCAATAGACTTGTTCGGTGGCCTGCAGTAGCACCTAGCCAACATGTGTGCCATCAATGGCCCCCACCACATTTGGGAGGTGGGCAAAACCATAAAAGTCAGCCTTCAAATTGGCTAAATCATTACTTCTCAGGAAAACTGATATAGCTGTCATTGTGTTTCAACATTGCTGAGAGGAAATCCTTCAGCACCAGACTGAACATAGGTTGGAACATACCAGCAGATAGGGTCACTGTATGCTGGAAGTATCCTGTGGCTAGGAAGTGTAATAATGACATGACTTGTACAATGGGTAGTTTGCATAAGGCCTGATTACAAGGGTGGCGTTCTTGTGACCTCCACACTCGTGGTGGCGGTCTGGACCACCGCCTCCTATGCGGCGGTCCAACCACCACATAGCAACCCTGGTGGAACCACCAGCTCTGCCAGGATCTTGGATCCCGGCGGTCTGGAGGTGGCGGAGATCCTAATCAACCAGGGCAGTGCTGCCCTGGAATGTATGACCTTGTTCTCCGCCAACCTTTCCATGGCAGTTTCACTGCCATGAAAAAGCTGGCAGAGAACAGGTGCAGGGGGCCACAGGGGGGCCTCTGCACTGCTCATGCACTTGCCATGGGCAATGCAGAGGCCCCACTGCCCAGCACCATCGCAATGTTCGCTGCCTGCTTTGCAGACAGTGAACAATGTGAGGGTGCTGGTGCACCCTGCTAGCTCCAGCATTGCCGCTGACTCAATTACAAGCAGGAGACAATGCTGTAGCCTGTTTCCCAGTAGGCAAGCGGGCGGAAACTTAGGTTTCTGCCTGCCGACCTAGCAGGAAACCCTTAATAACTCTGGCGGTGAGTTTGTCACGTAGGTGGCAGCCACCGTGTTGGGAGTTTGGCAGCCGGGGTTTTCCGTCTGCCAAACTCAAAAGGACCCATATAGTCTTGTATGTGGCTTTACCAAGAAAGACTTCTGAAAGTGCTTCTGTTTATTAGGCATTTTAAATGTGACTATGAGAAAGTATGAGAAAGTACTTGAAATCTCTTTTTGTACAGAATGGAATCCAGCTAGCCATTTTTGGCTATAATGTTTTGTTGTGAGGGGAGCTGCAAATGTTTTTGAACTACAGTTGCATTGTTTATGTAGGTGTTAACTAACAAATTAAAATAACACTAAATAATTTAATGGGCTGTGTTTAGAGTGTTCATTACGACAAACAATTACCCACATTTCCTGTAATGTGGGCCTGTGCACAGCTTATAGTATTGACTAACTGAGTGGGAGCTTTTATGTCTTTTGGGATGGGGTTGGGCAGACAGGGTGGGAGAGGACAAACAGGTCGTGTGCATGTATGCTGTGGTGGTGTCTGCAAGTGAGGTGGGTGTGCTGTATGTGGGTGTGATGGTGGTGGTGGTGACTGTCCACATGGTGAATGGGGTGCTAGTCTGCGTGTCTGCTGATGTAGTGACTATGCGCAAGGCTGTACAAGTGGCAGGATCTGGAACTGAGAATGCTGAGAGTGCTTGCAGTTGTGAGTGCTGATGTGAATGTGAGGAAGGAGGAGGCGGGGGAAACAGTGGAGGCAGTGGCTGTTGTGTGTGCTTCTGTGTGTTGGCTGTGTGTATGCATGTGGTGTGATCTGTGGTGCCTGTGCATGTCTTTGCGAGTCCTGTCTAATGTCCTGTGTGCATACTGGTCTGAGTGTGTGCTTGGGATGGGTGGGGAGAGGGCCTTGGGACTGGGAGCAGGTAGTAGGAGGTGGGACGGAAGAACCAGGGACACTGGCTGCCATCAAAGAGGAGGCCAGAGCCTGAAACTATCTCGGTAGGGCAACCATGCCACCATGAATGCCCTCCAGGTAGGCACTGCATTGCTGCATCTCAGATGCCAGCCCCTGGATGGCATTCACTATGGTTGACAGCCCTACAGAGATGGATCTCAAGAGGTCACTAGCCTCCTCAATGAGGGCAGCAGAGCTGACTGGGGCAGGGCCTAAGGTGCCTGGGGAGAAGGAGACGCCCACCCTCCTGGGTGAGTGGGCACGGGCAACTGGGTGGGGGGTTACAGGGAGGGAGGAAGATGATGTAGCTGGGGTGGTCCCAAAGGGGTCCGCCACCACTAGGGAGGTTCCATTGGAGGAGGAATCAGAGTCAGTAGTATCAGCTCCTGTCTTCCCTTTGGTGCTCCCCTCACCCTCCAACCCAGTGGTCCCCTCAGCGTCAATGGACTCTGCCTCCTGGGTCCCGTGGGCTGCAGCTCCCTCACTCGCCGGTGCCCCTGCTCCTTCGCCAGATGATGCTGATGCACACAAGGACAGGATGAGAAAAGGAGAGAAGGTGAGGGATAAAGAGAGAGCACAGGGCCAACTTCAGCAACAACAGCACATATGGCATAGACAGCACAAGGACTCACTGGGACTAACACTGTGCAGAATGAACCACTATACTAAACCATTAACTGGGAACTACAGCAGAAATGAACTCACACACTACCATCTGCACACCTATTGGGACTCACTGAGCCACGTCTGCCATGGTATGCCAGCTACTTGTCAATACCAAATGTGCATGACCTCCTGGTGGTGATCCCCCTGCAGCCGCTGGTTCTCCTGCAAGATAGTAAGTACCTGGCCCATCCTGAGATTTCTGGTAGGCTCCCAGGACATGTGTGAGTGCCTCCTGGGCAGTCGGTTCCCTGGGTTGGGCCTCCCCTTGGCACACAGCTAACCTTCCACTGGCCCTGGCCCCCTGTGCGTGTGTCCCCTGAACTGTGTGCCCACTCCTACTAACAACAGGACCTTCATTGTCTTGTCTGTGTGGTGTTAACTCAGGTCCCTGTACAGGTGGGCACACTGTTGATCGACGTGTCCTGGGGACAGAGGTTTGGGGACGTTGGGTGGCTGCAGTGGTATTGGAGTTGGATGGGGTGCCCTGTGGTGGACTGGGTGCTGGCTGTGGTACCCAACTGACCACTGGTCCCAGATGGGCCATGGAGATCATCCAGATCGAGACATCCAGAGTTGCTGTCATCACTGAGGGCTTCTTCTGGTGGAGCACTGGGTTGCTGTGGCACATGATCGCTGCTGACATTGGCTGGGGTACCTGTGGACATGTATGAGATTTGTTACAGTCATTCTCAGTTACATAGTCAGCATTTATGGCTTTCCCTATGAGATGGGTGTTGTTATTCCACCTTTGGTTAGTGTATGGTGATGGATTGTGGAATTGGTAGTGCTACATGCTGCCCATGCGTTACTGTTGTGTGTGCATGCAGAGCTGGGAGGGGTGTGCTTGCAGAGGGTAGGGCATGCAGGGGGAACACTTGAGGGGGGTGGTTCTCTATATGGAATGGAGTGGGGTGAAGGTAGTCAGGGTGAGGGGGTGGCATGCCATGCAGCTATCAGTGGTGGTGGGGTAGCAATGTTGACTTACCAGTGTCCAGCCCTCCAGTGATTCCAGTGAGGCCCTCTAGATGCAGGATAGCCAAGATGTTCTCCCATGCTGTCAACTGTGGGGGAGGAGGCGGGATCCAACGCCAGTCTTCATGATGGCAACATGGTGCCTGGAGGCCACTGCATGCACCTTCCCCTGTAGGTCTTTCCACCTCTTGCGAATGTCCTCCCTTGGGCATGGATAGGTTGCCCCAAAGTTCAACTTGTTCACAATACTCCATCATAGCTCCATCTTCTTGGCAATGAATATCTACTGGACCTGTGCACCGAACAGCTGTGGCTCTATCCTGATGATTCTTTCCACCATGACCCGCAGCTCCTCATCAGTGAAACGGGGGTTCTTGTGTGGGGACATGCCTATAATGTAGTGGGTGTGTTGTGCGGAGGGTGTTAGGTGTTGGGGTGTGGTGTGTGATGCGTGACGGTGTGTATAGGTGGCTGTGGTTTGTGTGTGCAGCTCTAGGGATATGTGGGCTGGCAACATGCTGCAGTCTTTTCGAGTTTGCAAAGAATTGTGGTTTGTGTGGGGGTGTGGTTTATTGTGCTGTTGGTCGGTGTGTATGGTGTGTATATGTGCCAGGTGTGGGTTTTTCAATCTGGCCAATGTTGGCTTCTGTTGGTGTGGAGTGGCCAATTCGACCGCAGCGGTCTGCACCGCCAATGGCTGACTGTCGTTATGTGTCTGCTGTGGTGGTTCGTGGATAATAATTTAGATGGTGGTGTGTTGCAGGCATAGCGGGGAGGGTGGTGGGTCCGACAGTTCTTACTCCAGTGGGTCTGGCGGAATTGTTGTTGTGACTGCTTTCTGACAGTTTTGTGCTTGTATGTCATAATCTGGCAGGTGGAATGCCGCCTCTGCAGCAGTCTGTTGACGGCCGTTACCACAGCCATCTTCGGAAAAGACCGCCAGTGTCATATTGAGGGCCCCTCTATTTCTGATTTTCGATTGGAGGTAGGTGTAACTTTTTAAAGCTTGTTTGGACATTTGTCTCAAATGTTGTCAATTTGTTTTATTGTTTTCTAGGATCTCTATTATATAGCCTTATCGCCTGCTGCAGAGGGCTATATCAACTGTTAGAGGCCCAGAACCTGAGATACATGCTGAAACCACAAATCTGTACCCATATGGTGTTATTGCTTTGTGCCTCAAACAATGTGTCATTCTGTCTTGCGAACAGTGTTTTGCAATAAATTCACTGGAAATTTACTAATTTGTAGCCTATCTAGTCCAAATCGTCCAGGACAGATAGCACTAAACATCGATCAAGACTTAGCATCTTCAAAATTCATGTCTCCTTGCTGCATGAAAAGATCCTTTGTTGTAACTTGCTATCCAATGGTCCCTGTAATTAAAATCGAGTTTCCACAGGAAATTGACCTTTTGTTTTGCTAATAACTTTACCACCATTTGACAAAGCTTCACAAAATATTCCAAAAAAGGTTCATCTAACTCAGCTTCTTTTTGAAAGAATTTAGCGGTAATTCATCAAGCGGGGACTGAAAAAGAGGGTGGTCCCAAAACGCTTTTTCTCCTTGCAATTTCCCATAGGAAGTTTAAACGATGCTAAAGGTCAGAACAACTGAACAGAATTACACTAATTTTGGCGGAAAGCTAGAACTTTGGGCCTAATTATGAGTTTGGCAGATGGGAACACCCATCTGCCAAACTCCCGACAGGGTGGCTGCAGCTGTAGTGGTGACCACACTGCTGGACCTATTACGTGTTTCCTGCTAGGATGATAGGCGGAAACTAAGGATTACAACCTCATTCTCTGCCAGTCTTTTCATGGCAGTAACACTGCCATGAAAAGGCTGGTGGAGAACAGGTGCTTGGAGGCCACGGGGGGGCCTGTGCACTGCCCATGCACTTGGCATGGAAAGTGCAGGGGTCCCCCTGACCAGCACTGTCGCAATGTTCACTGTCTGCTTTGCAGACAGTGAAAATTGTGAGGGTGCTGGTCCACCCTGCAGGCTACAGCACTGCCGCCGGCTCGATTACGAGCCAGGGACAATGCTGTAGCCGGTTTCCTGCTAGGCCGGCGGAAGGAAACCGAGGTTTCCGTCCAATAACCTAACGTGAAACTCCTAATAGGTCCAGTGTGGTGGTCGCAACGAAGGTGGCTACCACCTTGTCAAGAGTTTGGCAGACGGACTTTCCCATCCACCAATCTCAAAATGAGGCCCCTGGTTTCTATTGAAAAAGCGTTTTGTATTTTGTTGAGAACTTTTGCGTTATTTGATGAATCTTCCCAAAAACAATCATTATCACTTCAGCTGCTGTCTGGAAAGTTTTGCTATGATCCATCATGCGGGGGCCGAGATAAAGGGGGGACAAAACGCATTTTCTCCATTCATTTATCCATAGAGATTTTGAACTCAAAAACTCTCTTTATCTCTTCCTCTCACTCTCTCTCTCTCTCTAAGTTTCTCTTATTCAATCTCTTTCTCCCACTCATACACCCCCTCAGACCCAACATGGCTGCCAATACTTCCTGGTTGAAGTGTTGGGAGCCAATCAGATCTCAGCACGAGATCAGAAGAGTCGCAAATCCTTTGTGTCCTATATATACAAATTTGGATTTTCTTCCATTTCTGCCAAATTTTGTGTAATTTCCTCTAGTGGTTTTGGCGCTGTCACTGTTCAAAATCCCTATCCAGGTGAATTTCTATGGTTTGGTATGTTTAAAATTTGAGCCTAAATATAATGTCCCTGTATCCTTTGTTTTTTTTAAGTGAATATATATATATATAGATATATTCACTGCCTGTAGAGAACACAGATGAAAATATTGCTTTCTGACAGCGCGACTTGTTTGACAGTTCCCGCTGTCAGAAAGCGGAGTTATGTTTGCTGTGACTCAGCTGCAGCTGTCAAGACTGCAGCGGAGCCACAGCAAACACTTATGTCCCAGTGGTGGCACGTCTGGTGGGTGGTGGTCCCCAGGGTCATCAGTGCCTCCTCAAGGGGGCGGCGCTCCCCCTCTCCAATGCCCATACGCCAGGGAGGTGGTGATCCCCAGGGATTTGGAGGTCCAAAACAGACCCTGTTCATGCACATTGTTATGTCATTTCACGTCATGAGTGATGTCATCAATAATGTCACGGAACATGGCATGAGTGATGTAATATGTGCGGTCATAAGCAGTGCATGGCGATGGCACACGTCCAGGATACTCATCTAAGGGGTCAGGTAACCCCCAATGTCCCCCAATGTCCCCCTTACATCTTATTTTTGTAACTTTTGAGGACACAGGGACTGGGTTTCTGTGTCCTGAAATGGTGGCTCCAGCATTGTTCTTCATGCTGCAGGCAGCCAAGCAGAGTGCAAGCTCCCTCGGGAGTCAGAGGAGCCTCCTGCTCGCACAAGAGTGAGGTGGCTGACCAGAAAAAGCCCCCTCCGCCAATTAAATTACTCTATTTGTTGAAGTTGTGAGCCCAACCGTCCAGATATTTATAACATTTGAACCTTAATTTCACAAAAGCTACTCAACTGATTTACACCATATCACAAAAATCATACTTGCTGGGTAAAGGCCTAGCTTTCTACTAAATTTGGTTTAATGCCATTCAGCTGTTTTGGCTGTAGAACTGTTCACAAGTCCCTATGGAAATTGAATGGGGAAATTGCATTTTGGGACTCCCCTTTTTCCTACCCCATTTGTCAGATCACCTTGAAGCTTACCAAGATGTACAGATGAGGGGGATGTAGTTTTTATTTGAACATTTTAATAAAGATTTGTCAAATAGCACCAACATTTTTATCAAACGAAAAATCCCCTTTGCTATAATAAGGTCCTACTCTTACCCTTCCCTCTAATACCACTCAATAGTTATAGTTAGTTCTGCGTTTCCATATAAAAATGCCTTTTTTTAGTTTGCTAATAACTTTGGCATTGTTTGATGAATCTTTACTAAACTTTTTTTCTAAGTGCTTTTTTTGCCTTGTTTCTTCATAGAAAGTTTCAGGGTAATGCATCAAACGCGTGCTGAGAAAAATCAGGGGTCCCAAAGTACAAAACCCCATGCATTTAGAAGAGACCTTTCTGAAAAGGGCTACAGTGAAAATGGATGAATGAAATTACACCAAATTACACCGAAATTTAGGTACATCCACTTTCTGCATGTCCCACTTTTAAATAGCATGCACGGTACCTTGTTGGCTACAAAACTTAAAAGGGTGTTACTCACTAATATTTGAAAGGAAGGTTTTTACCTGTCATAAAGGGTTGTTTTAACAGGTTGCAGTGCAGATTTAACATTGCAGCAGGCAGGCTACAATGGTAGCTTGAAGGCATGTTGTCTTCTGTCACACAGGTTGATGCTGCTGTCCACAGGTGACAATTAACTTTTCATGCCAGGGGTGTATTTCCACACAATACGCTTTGGCTGTATGGAAATGTTAAATGCACCAATCAGGGATTAGCCAATTTCTCCATGTTTTAGGGGTCCAGCAAAAGGTGAAAACCAGGGACAACCATGCAGAAAAGGCAGATTTCATATATTCTTTTAAAAATGGGCTTCTGTTGCTTAATGGTAGACTCAATATACTGTTTGACTGGTGTCTTAATAGTGACTTAAGTGGTTTTAACTCCTCTTGCACCTGGTGGGATGATTCCATGTAGTATTTTACTAGTGACTTAACAGTGACTAATGGTTGAGTCTTATTGCGCCAGGGCAGATTCCCACCAAAGACCATCGGTGGGAGCTGTTTCTCTCTTGAGAAACGTAAACCTTGGAACACAAGACAACACATAGACAATAAGTAAGATAATTCTCAGACTCAGATTGGCAATCCAGATATGGATGCTCCTAAAATCTGAACACTGTTGACTACAAGTCATATTGGCTTGTATACATAGCCTGCAAAACTGTCCCTCATCCTCCCTTGTCACTCTGCTTCATGTGTAAGACACTGATACATTCTGCTGCTCCAAGTCTAGAGTACAATCTCCGACCTTCTGGCCTAACACCAATACTCAACACTAATAGAAGAGACTGAAATCAATACCTTTCCCCATCCATCTACTGGGAGAAAAGGTAATCACCAACTCCATCATTGGAGAGCTCCTTTGGTCTTGACAGGATGTGGGAAAGTGCTATAGAAAGTATTACTGGGTAGACTCCATAAAGTAATCTATGGGTAGTATATTGGTATCTCTATGATTTGGGCTTCCTATGTGTCCCATGTGGAATCCAGATTTTGGTTTACTGGTGGTCTAGCTGTTGGCTCCTATTCCTCTAGTGAAGACTACATAAGGTAATCTATTGAAGGTTTGACAATGCCCCCATGGTATGGATTCCACATTGCTTCTGTGTGGACTGCCTATAGTTGTTCACTGGACACCTAACTGTGCCTTCAGAGGTTAGACTCCTAATGCTCTTGGGTGTATTCCATATAGTGCTTTAATGGTCCACTATGAGTAATTCCTTCTGTGATAGTGCCACCAGAGGTTCAGGCTCCTAGTGCTTCTGGGAGTACTCTATAAAGTGATATACTGGTGTTACAATTGTCCCTCCAGAAGTTGCACCTACTTCCATAATAGTCTGTTGGTGCATCCCCTTCCCTTGCCCTTCTATGCAAACCTTCAAACTTTCCCCATAAATAATTAGTATTGTCAAAACGACCAGTATTCCTATCACTCCCAAGGCTTTTCTGACCTCAAAGAACACTGGTTTATATATGTGGTATATGCTCTATTGAAAGCTTTACACTCTTTCTTGCACGTAACACTTTCATTTCCGCAGTACTCCCTCTGACTACTACAGACTATGCAGAACACTGCAGCCGGGCTTGGATCTCCCTAGACAAACCCACGTCACCCCCTACCTCAGGTAACTCCATTGGCTCCCTGTACAGAAAATATGCTAGTTCATTCTCCTGACCGATGCAAATAAAGCCCTGCACAACCGTGGACCCGCCTTCCTGAACAACCGCCTGAACTTCCATAAGCCCAACAGATGCCTCTGCTCAGCTTCCCTTTCTCTAACCCTCACTACCCCTCAATTCTGCATCTGACGTAGCAGATGCAGAGGTCACTTCTCCTAACTAGCAGAGAAGGCATAAAACAAGCTACTCTTTTATTTCCGGACCTCCCCATCTCTTCCAGAGTTCCGAAGGTCCCAGAAAACCTGGCTATTCAGCTAATCAACTGGACCCTGCCAGCACCTGGATACCCTCATGGGTGACAAGAAGCGCTCTTCAAATCCATTGATTGCTTTACATGTACAGTGCTGCTACATACTGCTACAACAAGTTTGGAGTGCATTCTTTGGGCATCACACATGACATAAAAATGACACACTTTTATTGACACTGTAACCAACATCTTTCTTCAACAACACCCTGGAATGATTGTTCCTACCTGGTCAACCAGTCCAAGAGAGCTTTGAGGCCTCTACAAGATAAAAACTTAAACATGTTGTAGAAATTATGCAACACAATATAATGGAATACAGGGTAGAGGAGTCGTAACTGGCTAGTGATGCTCTGAGTGCAGGCCTTCTGAACGCCAGTTGTGTCTGTCCACCTCACCCACCTCTACTGTTTAGCACACAGGTGCATTGCTAGCAACAGTAGTATCTGCAGAGAGGATACAGGCAGCTCAACTCGATTGGTGAAGTATTTGGCCTCACCAAGGACATGAGAAGTTAGGAAGGATGAAATATCAGCCATGAAGCATCACTTTGGCATTCTTCTGCCTCTGCAACTTATGTATTTTAGGGTTGAGCAAGCCCGTGCATGCGCTAACGCATGCGTCTCGCTTGCCAGACTGTTGTGTTCAGTAAAGGGCTTGGAGCCTGTCTGCCATTCACCATTTGTTGGTTTGCCTGGCACTCTTCTTTACAGTCTGGTAATTTGTCAAGGCACGCCTGGCATCATTTCCGTTTCTCTGTGTGGAGCACGGATCAAGCACTAATTGATTCAACTTAATTAGTGCCCGTCCACTGCTCCTGACATTATCGAGGTACTATTTGGTTTTTTTAACTTATAGTGCCCCGCAAATGGAAGGCTTGTGACTGTCATAACGTGCCCAGCAGGACAAACAAAACTGCAAAGTTGTATTTTTTAAAGCTAACTTTTTTATTTTGTCAAGTCGTCTTTTCTCAGTTTCTGTGAATGTTTTCTTTTGTTTTTGCTTGTGGGTGTTATCGTCAAAAGTTGACAATTAACTTGTTCTAAATATGCGAGAACTATTGCATTGCAAATGCTTGTTCTTCATTTCCGGTTTATATTAAACTGTAGCACATGTGATTGTGTCCTGTTGCCTTCATCTGCAGAGTCTACTTCACCCTTATTTCCTCTACTACGTTATATGCAGTAACAGTACCGGAACTAGCTGGCACTCTCTGGAACACTTCCAAAGGAACATGAATTTTGGAAGTTAGATTGTTTTTTGACTGGACGCCCCTTCTCTTAGCCACAGAACCAAACAATTAACATTCTCACAGTACTCTCTCACCCCAGAAGGGTCAGGGGGCACATCTATGATAAATTTGGCCTTTCAATTGTTTTTATTGGTCAAACAAGTACGCCTTGATGTATGCCCAACGCAAGGAGTGCCTACGTTTGAGAAATACCCATGTGGTAATGCAAGCATGAAACCGCTCAAATCATGAGATCCACCCTCTAATCAGCGCATGTGGCAGTTTTATAACCACTTTCTGCCTAATTGTCAGTTCTGAAATCATGCACATGGCATGAGACAAAGTGAAATTAACGGAGAGTATTCTGTGTACTGCACATCGCCTCGTGGATTGATCATACTACAGTGAATTGTGGAACTGCATATTCCCATGATGTCTGTGTATGCCTTTGACAAATAAAATGTACACCACGGAATGACGCACACATGACTGTGAATAGCAAGCATAAGATGTGTTTCAGGGGCTCCGTTAGCTAAATTAACCATGGTTCAAGGTTCAGTGACTTCTGCTGTCGCCAGAACATGGACAGGCACTGATCCTTTGTTACGCTCATCTTGTAATATTTATTTCAATGTGATATTTGACTTATGAAGCAAATTGTGCACAGCCATGGGATTTTCTGGAAGCATCATTAAAAGAAGAAGTGAATCTTTTCATGTTTAGACAACGTTTGAACAGATGCCAGTCAGAGGATCCTTCTTTAATCGAGTTTGGCAGCCATTTTAACTACTTGGCCTCCAGAAAGCAACCCGCTGCCCAGCACGGACATTGTACGGTACAAATAACATAACACGATTATCATTCTGAATATTATCATTCCTCTGCATCCCTGGCTTTGCATCAACATATCAGTGAATGGGCCCAAATCTGAAAATCATTTTCTACAGTATTTTTATCTGTCTCCTCAACTGACTTTCATATGTCTGTAATATATAATTCAACTAGTCTGCAAGGGATCACTCATCTGAGTTAAGTAGCATGGAAAAGTAACGAAGACATGCAGAATCACAGCTGATTTATAGCCCTTCAGAATGACATAGAAGCAACATGCAATTGAGGTCAAAGTACAACTTAAAAACATGGATACCACAAAGGAGATGTGCTAAAAGGACTCTGCTACCTATTCTATAATAGTGATTTGAACTGGGTAAAAACAGGCTTTCCGCAGCTTTTTGGCAAATATGGCTTATATGAAGTAATAAAATTGGAATCAGTCGCTTGACGCAGTTGTACTCTGATTACTTACAAGCAGAGGAGCGATGATTTGTGAAATAGAAAGTACATCAATGTATTTTATTGCAGCAGATTTCTCAGCGCCTTTTATGTCTGACAAGATCCCAAAATGTTTCTCTTTGCTCAGGAAGAGGCTTCGCAATTTGTTTGTTGAGTTTGCTTGGTAGTGTTTTGATTGTGGTCTTGGGGTAACCTTTGCAGCATTTTACAGATATCACTGTATGGTAAGCAGAAGACATTAACAGTGAGGCTTTGGAATCCTCCTTTATGAGGTGAGGACCATACACCCATTCTTTGAATGAGAGCACAAGGGCTAATTCAGGCAAATGCAGAGGGTCCTTCCTGCATGTCAGTGATAATGAGTACAAATAAGGAGGTAGATAAGACACTTTTTGGTGTAAAAGGGGGTGGAAACTTATTGCACAGATTGGACATTTTGCTGACAACTTTAGCCCTGAGAAAAAAATATTGACCAACATTTGGCCCTGAGAAAAATGTTTTGAATCGTCTTCTGGAACCCTGAGTAAATTGATAGGTGTACAATCGTGAAATTACAAGAATGCAATGTGCAACTGCTGCAACCGTTGGCTGTTTCATTGACTTTCTAGTCGTCACTCAATGAAGAATGCTTTTTGATCATTCGTTAAAGCAGTAAACCCAGCTTATCATTTGGCCTGCTTTCTGCTAGACTGCACACGGATCTGCTATTAGCTGAACATTTGTTGTCAGCAGCCTTCTTTAATACATCTTTGTCGTAAGCAAGTTCAGCCATTTCAAATGCGCCCTTGTTAATATCATTCTAAAAATTCTGCTTTGGGCCCTGACATCTTGGACAAAAACCAGCCCATATCCCAGCTTCCATTTTTAGCCAAAATCTTAGTGCGTACTGTATCCTTACAGCCAATTCAGTACTGGCTGCAGTACAAAATTGACTGTTTTCTCTGTCTTGTATGAGTTGCACCACTGTGCAGGTTTAAATCTATTTGCCGACATGATTCTCATAGTGCTATCAGCAGCAAGTTCACTCGGTCGATCATCACATCCTCAAAAAAATAATGGAGATTGGGTTTAGAAACATGGGTACTCTCCAGTTTTTTAAAAAATCTTGCACCTTTTACCAGTTGTCTCTTTGTTCATTCATTTCTTCAGCTGGAGCTATGCATCAAGGTGTCACACAGCAATCTATTTTATTACCATTGTTGTTCAACATATAGAGGATTCCCTTAGCCAACCTTATACACTCCTGTGGTTTGATCTGTTTTTATACACTGAAGAGGTACCTATCATGATAAAGGAGGTCATTACAACATTGACGGTAAAAGGCGCTTACCGCCGTGCAGAAGACCACCAATACACCGCTGCAGCCGCGGTAGTCCGCCACAGCTATTATGACACACGTCTCGGAATCCGCCGAAATACAGACACCCACACAACTCCGCCACACCAAAGGTCAGTGTTAAACTGGCGAAAACAAAACCTCCACCTCCACGCCAACAGAAACACACCCATGCTATTACGACCCACGAATCCACGCAGCGGTCTTTCAACCGCGGTATTCCATTAGCGGTACACACTGCTGCGCTTAAAATACACACACATCTCCAAAACACCACCACATTGGACAATTACAAACACACACACCTGATACGCATACAAACACCACTCCCACACACCCATTACAATATAAAACACACACCCACATCACCCACAAACCCCTATGACCAAAATTTACGGACGAAGGCCACAGAGACAGCACAGCCAAGACAACACCACCATACAGAGGCACACAACAACATCACCCACACCACATCCATGCACAAAACACCACACACCACTACACATCACCACACACATCAACGCTCACACCGCCCCACACATCACACACACCACCCCATGTCACGCCAAAGACACCCCCGCTTCTCCGAGGAGGAGCTCAGGGTCATGGTGGAGGAAATCATCCGGGTAGAGCCACAGCTATTTGGCTCACAGGTACAGCACACCTCCATAACCAGGAAGATGGAGCTATGGCGCAGAATCGTGGACAGGGTCAACGCTGTGGGACAACACCCAAGAAATAGGGAGGACATCAGGAAGAGGTGGAACGACCTACGGGGGAAGGTGCGTTCAACGGTCTCCAGGCACAACATCGCAGTGCAGCGGACTGGCGGCGGACCCCCAATTCCTCCCCCACAACTAACAACATGGGAGAAGCAAGTCTTGACCATCATGCATCCAGAGGGCCTCGGAGGAGTCGGTGGAGGATGGGACACTGGTAAGTCAAATCTTAACTATCTAATCCCCCACTCTACATGCATGCTATCACACACCCCCACCCTCACCCCCTCCCCTATCACTCCAACTCCTCACTAATGTACTAAGAACACAAACCACCCATCCCAACACCAAGCCCTGCATGACACAACTAAGCATGGTCACCCCTCACTAAAGCATGCCCACTGCACATACCCAGAACACCCCCTAACCATCATCACACAAGCCCCCACACAGGAATGCTAGCACTGGGGTACACAGTCACCCACCCATTGCACAACATCACACACACACATGCTATAATCATGCTCTTATGCCCCTACAGGAACCCGAAGGACCGTCGCCACACCAGAGGGTCCAGACAACACCACTCCACCCCCAGAAGAGGCCCACAGTGACGATAGCAGCTCTGCCCTACTGGATCCTGATGACCAGCCCGGACCATCATGGGCCTCAGGAAAGTCGGTTCCCCTTGCACAGGCACAGCCCAACACTGACCTTCCACCCTCTGGTAACACCAGCACAGCACCCAACCAGCAGGCCCAAACCTCCGTACCCAGGAAAGGTCAATCAGCTGTGTGTCCACCACTACAGGGAACCCAGGAGAACCCACCACCCCAACAACAACAGGGACCTGGGGGCAGTGGTAGTGGGCACACGGTCCAGGGGACGGAGGCACAGGAACACATAGGAACTGGGAGGGCTGCTGTGCGACAGGGGGTGGACAGGCCAAGGGAACCCACTCTCTACGAGGCCCTATCCTCCATCATGGGAGCACACCACCACTCCCAGGAGACGATGGCTATGGTCCTGGCCAAGTTTCAGGAGACCCAGCGCCTGCAGGAGGACCAGTATTTGGGGTTCAGGGAGGAGCTCAGGACCATCAGCTCCACCCTGGGCACCATCGTAGGGGTGCTGAAGGACATACAAAAAACCATGAGGGACACCGTGGCACTCCAAGGGACCCCTGACACTAGCCAGGACGATGAACTGCCCACCACCTCTGCCGGCGCTAGTGGACAGGACGCCTTGCCACAGGACCACCACACCAGCACCCCACCCCCTGCAGACGGACAACCACCACGCAAGTGGTCCCTGAGAGCCAGGAACAGGACAGAGCAAGATGGCAAGACCCCCGCCTGAAAATGAGACCACCCTGATTGTCCCCCCACTGACCCACTTTGCTACCCTGTCCATACTTGAACTGTCCCAGCTCCACTTCCTATGCCCAGATGGGCAAAGCACCTGTGAGACTAATAGACTGGACTCTGCCATGGACATTCCTACACCATCACCCATCCTCATATTACAACCCCCTCCCAATTCTGAGCACTTCAATAAACACCCTTGAAACAAAAAACAATCTGGAGTCAGTCTCTGAGATTGTAAATGTGTATTATCAATGACAGAGTCATAATGCGTTCCCCATTGTAAAGCCAACATACCTATGTCACACATCACAAGTCCTTGAAGGATGCAAGCAGATAACACACGTTGGTAACCACACCTGTGAAACCGTAATGTAAAGGAACAACTCAGTTACCAAATACTGTTTTAATCCACAGACAGGATAGAGGTAGATGTGTGAAAGTTAATGTAATGGTAAAAATGAAAATGTTCTCACCTGTGTGTCACTGGAAATATTGCTGCATGACTGACTTCCTGTTGTCGTTGTCTTCTTCCTCAGCTTCCTCCTCATCACTGTCCACAGGCTCCACAGGCTCCACAGCTGCCACAACACCGTTATCTGGACCATCCTCCTGCAGAAAAGGCACCCGGCGTCGCAAAGCCAAATTTTGAAGCATGGAGCAGGCGATGATGATCTCGCACACATTCTTCGGTGAGTAGAATAGGGAACCACCTGTCATATGGAGGCACCTGAACCTGGCCTTCAGGAGGCCAAAGGTGCGTTCGATCACCCTCCTAGTCCACCCATGGGCCTCATTGTAGCGTTCTTCTGCCCTGGTCCTGGGATTCCTCACTGGGGTCAGTAGCCATGACAGGTTGGGGTAACCAGAGTCCCCCAATAGCCACACACGGTGCCTCTGGAGTTGACCCATCATATCAGGGATGCTGCTATTCCGCAGGATGTAGGCGTCATGCACTGAGCCAGGGAACATAGCATTTACCTGCGAGATGTACTGGTCTGCCAACCAGACCATCTGAACATTCATGGAATGATAACTCTTCCTGTTCCTGTACACCTGTTCACTCCTGTGGGGGGGGACCAGAGCTACATGGGTGCCATCAATGGCACCAATGACGTTGGGGATATGTCCAAGGGCATTCACTGTAGGCAAATCTTCCACCTCAAGGAAAATGATGTATCTCCTTACGTGTTTCAGCAGGGCAGACAACACTCTGGACAAAACGTTGGAAAATATAGGCTGGGACATCCCTGATGCCATGGCCACTGTCGTCTGGAATGACCCACTTGCAAGGAAATGGAGCACTGACAGCACCTGCACGTCAGGGGGGATTCCAGCCGGATGGCGGATTGGTGACATCAGGTCTGGCTCTAACTGGGTACACAGTTCCTGGATTGTGGCACGGTCAAACCTGTAGGTGATGATGACATGTCGTTCTTCCATTGTCAACAGGTCCACCTGCGGTCGGTACACCGGAGGATTCCGCCATCTTCTCACATGTCCCAGCTGACGGTGCCTACGAAGGACAACAGCGACGAATCAGTCATTTTTAATCCAGGTATGTACCCACAGTTACACACAAGACTACACCAATCACAAAACCCTTCCTGTATGTGTGTTGAGTGTAGGCCTAGCTATATGTGACGCAGAGGTAAATGAAGCCATTTGGGCCCCTGAAATGTCGGCTGCCTGACCTCTAAACTGGGACAATGGGATTATGGGGTAACAGCGCTGGCATTGCACACCGTGGCGGTGGGCGGTCGTAGACCGCGGCGCAATGCAGCATTGGTTAACATTGGACCCTATGGGTCCAGGAGCCAATGAACAGGTGCGCCGGCGGTGATGATGCGCTCCGCCGCGGACGTCACCGCCGCGGACGTCACTGCCATTTTCTATCTGTTCAATCACTAGATACCTGACCTTCGACAGGAGAGGACCTACACTGCAAGTGCTGCTGTGACCTCAGTCTGGAAGCGATGATGGCTGCTGCGTCTGGGGAAAGGGCCCCTGCTTTCACTGCTCAGGAGTTGGAGAAACTGGTAGACGGGGTCCTCCCCCAGTACACGCTACTCTACGGTCCTCCAGACCAACAGGTTAGTACACAGCGAGCACGTTGTATGGGCTAGGCCTGGGTGGAGAGGGCTGGTTGGAAGAGAGAAGGGGGCAGAGTTCAGGGAACAATAATGCATGTCAATGAATGGGCCACATGGCTAGAGTAGGGAGGGGGGCCACTCACATCGACGGTGCAGTTGGTAATGACTTCTCTGCTTCCCTTGTGCATGTCATGTACGTCAGCGGCCACCAGAAGAGGGACATTTGGCGTGCCATCGTCAAGGAGGTCCGGACCCTGGGGGCCCACCAGAGACGGGGCACCCACTGCCGGAAAAGATGGGAGGACATTCACCGCTGCAGCAAGAAGACGGTGGAGGCTCAGCTGGGGATGGCCTCCCAACGTGGGAGGGGTGCCCGTTGCACCATGACCCCCCTGATGTTCCGGATCCTGGCGGTGGCCTACCCAGAGTTGGATGGGCGCTTGAGGGCATCACAGCAGACACAAGGGGGTGAGTACAACCTCATTCTGCGGACTTTCCGTGCAGTAGAGGAGTCTGGGTGGGGGAGGAGGCCTGTGGGTGTACCTAGTCCAGGCAGAAACACAAAGACTAGGACCCTCTGTAATGCAGCTAATGTGGCACTCTACCCCACCTCAGTAGAGTGCCAAGTCGAGGTATAGTTGCCCCTGTGGCATTCATGTGTGCAGATGTCCACCATTGCCATGTAGGCCATATCCCAGAAATTGCATATGCAGAGGGCAGGAGCACGGCGTAATGCTGGGGGCTGCTGTGTCTGTCTTGTCCGCCAACGGTAGCGGTATGCCATGCACTCAACCTGTCTTTCTTCTGTCTCCCCCCCCTTGTTCTGCTCTCCCTGTTCTTTTGTGCATCAGCAGGCGGAGGTACAGTAGCACCGGAGCACGAGGCAGCTGCATTCCACATGGCCATGGAGGGCCACACCACGGACTCAGAATGCACCAGTGGGACGGAGGGCAAGGGGAGCTTCACGTCGGCCACCGGATCACCAACCAGCGACACAGACTCGTCCGCCGATGGGAGCTCCCTTATGGTGGCGGCACCATCTGTGCGCCCCACTTCTACAGGTACAGCTGCCACCTCCCCTACCAGCACCGCCCTCCCAGCAGCCCGTCAGCCTTCGCCCCGTGCCCGCTCACCCAGGAGGGTGGGTATCACCTTCGCCCCAGGCACCTCAGGCCCTGCCCCAGTCACCCCTGCTGCCCTCAGTGAGGAGGCCATTGACCTCCTCAGGTCACTCACTGTTGGGCAGTCTACCATTGTGAATGCCATCCAGGGTGTAGAACAAGAGTTGCAACACGGTAATGCATTCCTGGAGGGCATTCATTCTGGTCAGGCTGTCCTTCAGTGAACCCTGCAATCTCTGGCCTCAGCACTGATGGCAGCCATTGTCCCTGTCTCTAGCCTCCCCCCTCCAACCTCCTCCACCCAGACCCAATACCCTGTACCCCAGCCCATCCCAAACACACCTACAGACCAGCATGCACACAAGTCAGTACACACAAGTAGCTCAAGCAAACATAGGCACCACACAACCCACAGGCACTCACGCAAGCATCACACACATACAGACACAGCAACATCCACTGCCTCCACTGTGTCCCCCTCCTCCTCTTCTCCCTACTCCTTCCCAGTCTCGTCTATACACACACCTGCATGCACCACATCTACAGGCACCAGGAATCGCACAAGGACACACAGCACCACAAGCCGCTCACCTGCACTCACCACCTCCACTGCCATTTACACGTCCCCTGTGTCCTCTCCCAGTGTGTCTGTGACGCCCCCTCCCAAAGTACACAAACGCCGGCAATCACACACCCAACATCCATCCACCTCACGACAGCCTCCAGTACCTGAACCTGCACCCAAATCACCTAAAGTTACACCTCCTACAACCACCTCCTCTTCCTCCACTCCCAGACCCCCTCCAACTACCCATCCCAGTGTCCGTCAGAAACTGTCCCTGTGTAAAGTTGACCTTTTTGCCCCCCCCCTCCAGTTCATCAGTCCCGTCGTAGTGCCTCAGCCAAAAAGCCTCCAATACCAGTGGTGCCTGTTCAAGGTATGTGGAGTGCACCGGCCACCAGGGCAGGCAGTGTGACCCGGAGCCAAGGCTCTGGCAGCCCACCCCCTTTAAAGGCTCTGAAATTGGAGAGTGGACGACAGGACCGTGTGAAGCCTTCTGGTGGGAAACCAACTCACATGGGTTCCAAGGGGATTGGAGAGTCAGCTGTGACTCCACCAAAGGTGGGGAAGGCCCAGAGGAAGTCTGGTCAGCATGTTGTGAGTATCACAGCGGAGAAGGGCGCCATCATTCCCGGCCGTCGAGACCTAACCGCCAGCACTGTCGTCACTGGTCAGGAGACCACCGCCAGAGTCATAGCCCAGGAGGTCCCAAGTATCGTCACTGGTCAGGAGACCACCGCCGGAGTCAGTGCCCAGGAGGGCCCAAGTATCGTCACTGGTCAGGAGACCACCGCCGGAGTCAGTGCCCAGGAGGGCCCAAGTATCGTCACAGGTCAGGAGACCACCGCCGGAGTCAGTGCCCAGGAGGGCCCAAGTATCGTCAATGGTCAGGAGACCACCGCCAGAGTCATATCCCAGGAGAGCCCAAGTATCGTCACTGGTCAGGAGACCACCGCCGGAGTCAGTGCCCAGGAGGGCCCAAGTATTGTCACAGGTCAGGAGGGAGCGTCATGCCACACACCAATGCCCAGTCTAGGGAACGTCATGCCACACACCAATGCCCAGTCTAGGGAACGTCATGCCACACACCAATGTCCGTACCAGAACCGCCATGGCAAAGCACCCCTGAACAGTCCCGAACAGGGCAAGCACCGCCATGGTGAAGACCACTGAACAGGGCAAGCACCGCCATGGTGAAGACTGCTGAACAGTCCAGAACCGCCATGGCAAAGCACCGCTGAACAGGGCAAGCACCGCCATGGTGAAGACCGCTGAACAGGGCATGCACTGAGTAAGAATTAATAGACCGCCACATCAAGCATCCTTATCACATGTGCAGCTGGGACAGTGACGGGACAGGCACTTTCACGGGGAGACTAATCCAGTCTGGGCACCAGTCCCCCTTACGAGCCACTGGCGGATGTTATCTACTTGCAAAACTGTGGCTTTGCACTCCCCAGGATGGCACAGTGGGCAAGCCACCCACTGTAGAGACTTGAGAGACTGTGGCTTTGCACTCCCCAGGAAGGAACAGTGGGCAACCCACCCACTATAGAGACTTGAAAGACTGTGGCTTTGCACTACCCAGGATGGCACAGTGGGCATGGAGCCCCGTCGTGGATCTGGCTTTGCAGTCATCCGGCTGAGGTGCCCCCTCTTCCCTTCCCCCTGAGGTGCCTGTAGTATTTCTATCTGATGCCCCGGCAGTGTTCTCTCCGATTGTCGTCAGGTATCTTTTGTGGGCCTCGCCCATGCATTTTTGGACTAGTGGTGCACGGACATTGATATGTACATATCTGCACTACTTCTCTTACTGTATATATTTCTGAAAGATTTTCATATATATCTGTATATTTTTGATAAACTTGTTTATTGCAACATTACAATGTTTGAACGGATCTCGCTTTGTCTTTGCATTCTTCCGGGGGGATTGTGGGTTGTTACTGTGATGTTTGGAAATGCATTGGTGTGTATGTTGTAATATGCGAGGGTGGGGGTGGGAGTGTTTCATGGGTGTCCCCCTAACTTTTGCCTCCTCCCTCCCCCATGTCGTAGGTGCAGTACTCACCGTTGTCTTCGGCGCCTACGTAGATGGTGGTCGTAGAGGAGCAGAAAGACAGGCGCTGGGAGTATTTGGAGTTCCGGCTCCATGGAGTCCTCCTTCCTCGTGGGATGTGTTCAGGTCAGCGTTTTCCCATTGCAAAAGCAGTTTCCGCCGTGTTTTTATCCACGGTGAATCCGCCCAGTAAAAGGTGGCGGATTGGCGGGTTGTAATACTATGGGCGGTACATTGACTTCCGCCTGTCTGTTGGAGGTGACTGCCGCGCTGCTTGTCTGTACCGCCGTGGCGGGCGGTGTGTTAAAGTGGCTGTCTTTGTTGGCGGTTTCCTCCAGGGTCATAATTCCCTTTTTGTGTCCGCCGGCCTGTTTGCGGTATTACCGCAGCTTTAACACCGTCCGCCAGGGTTGTAATGACCCCCAAAGTTACCGGGGATGTTGATGAGGCAGCCCATGCAATCCTGATTTCTTGAGCAAAGTTAAGGTTTGAGTGCGTGCCATTAATCTAAAACAGAACAAAGATTGAGATCCTGTGTCCGGCTCATTGCTCTGCTTTGTAAGCCGTGTCTTTTTGGTCATGTTCCCTTTAACTGCAACCAGCATTGTCCAATTGTGTGAGACACGTAGTGCTAAAATGGACTCAGCTCTACATCTGGTGGAGCAAGTCGACGAAACGATAAAGAGCTGTTATTTTCAACGACCCTTTTTGAAGCTACTCTATTCTTCTACACGTTATCACACACGTTTCCGATTATTAATGCCTTTGTCAATGTATTTTAATATCCCAGATTGTTTAATTCACAAACTCGAACTCATTCCATATTATGCAGCATTTCTTTTTATCATTGGAGTAATTGGACAACAGAAAGCCTAAGACTTGCCGCACATTCCTATAGTACCGAGTATTGTTTAGGTGCTCATACATTCAAAACATGCCTGTTGTCCAGCATGTATATCGGGACAGGAATACCCGTACCAACATGTTAAATCTATGGAGCACACAAAAAGTAACGTCCCTCTATTATCAATAGTCAAATAGTCATTGCACACTTAAACATATAAGGAAAACATAATATGAGTTTCCACTAGAGTGGTATCAATGCAAAGTATAATCGTTGCAAAGTTCAGAAAAGCAAAAAAGAATTTTAATAGATAAATCATAAACATTGAATTTGATGTAAAAGAAAGTTATTTCCATAGGGAATTGTTGATAACAAAAACTAGAATTTCATAACAAATAACCTATACATATATACAAACATTCAACCGACATTAAACAAAAGTATGTGTTTAGTCAACATATGAGTGGTTCATCCCCTACTATAACCATTCAAAGTCCAAAAAAGAGAAAAATGGTTATAGGGGTAGAAATGGTCCACTCTGAAGATTAGGAAGCAGAAAGAATTATCTTCATCCAAATAGAAATAAGGATTGTCCAGTTCTTCCAAACTCAGCCGACACGTGTTTCATCCTGCAAGGGACTTTATCAAGGCTTTCTCTTTTTATAACTGTTGTTTGAGATCGAAATATTGGGCCAAACTATATTCAAAAAGTCACGAAGAATCTGTGATTGGAAATCTCCATTACAAAAAATGTCTCTACAGGTCCAAAGTTAACCTGACATCCAAATATAGGGTGCCTCTACAGAAAGTATATCGTCCTGACGTCGGTCCTTCGGTAACGGCTTGTGGATGCAGCATGACTAGTTCTTAAACTGAAGGCAAGACCTCATAATTCCAGCTCTGACCTCCTTACACTGGTTGGCAAGCAAATTCTATTTACATCTATATCTGGTACTAAAAACGTTTTCCCTTTATCTGGTTCTGCTCTGAGTTCTTTATTGTTTCATTAGCAGTCATCATGATCACTTAGGTTACACAAAAATCTCTTTTCTGTTTCGAAAAATTGCCTCCAACCTTTTGGTAGTTGTGGGTTTTCTGTAATGGTGGCTTGTAAGTATACTTCTCTTCCCCGATATCTTAGCAGACTGCTGATTTTCTGAACTTTAGGAATGAGTTATAAACTAGGCTATTTAAATGTCTTTCTTAGTCGTTCCTTTTTCTTTCTGACTATTGTGTACTTTAAGACATAGTTAGCTTGAGTTATAGCTACATTAGGTCATGGGCTATAGTTACTTGAGATAACTATAACTGGGGAATTTCAGTGATTTTTGTTCTTTAAAATGGTATGCTTTAAATTACAATTTCAGCCTAACTATAACATTACTTAAACCTTTGTTTTTTTCAGTGAATTTCTACTTTTGAAAAACATTTAAAGTAAGACATAATTGAAATTCCCAACTATAATGTCAACCTTGTTTTTTTTATTGAATTTCTGTGTTTTTTTAACGTAAAGTATTATTTTACTACCATCTGCAAATCCAACACCCTGCCCGTGGCCTTGGGCCATGTAGGCCCTTCATCTAACTACCTGCAAGAGTGTGGACAGGGAAACAAAAGTCTCTTCCCTCCCAGTGGGAGCATTTTGAAAGCTAACGCTGCGTGGCAGCAGAAATGCCTTCCCTGCCTGCACTCCTGGGGACAGGGAGGGCATGTCAGCTCCCACCCAGCAGAAGCTTTAAAAATGCTCCAGCTTGGTGAAAGCAGACATATGTTTCCTGCCTGGGCTCTTGCGGGTAGGGACATTACTGTGTCTGAATGTGGGCTCAGTAGAACACAGTGATTGAGCTGGCCATGGAGGGTGAGGTCTCCAGGGCCTTTACAGGCTTGGGGAGGGGGAAAGATGCACCCCTTCCCTCTAATTTAAGTTCGGCTCTACAGGATGGGATCCCTAGGGCATTTTGAGGCTCCAGGAGGGGGACTGTGCAATCTTCTCCCTTTTATAATATTGTGTGTCCTGAGTGATGGATCCCAGGGGCCTTTATAGGGTCAGGGAAGGGTCTACACACCTCCCTTCCAATTATATTCCTATTTGGCCCCAGGGGATTGGGTCCCTAGGGCATTTTCAGGGCCAAGGAGAGGAATCAAGTGTGCCATTCCCTTTCTATTGATGTCAGCTCAAGACGATTGGGGAACCCATGCCTCCCAGAGGCTTGGGGATGGGGGGGAGGGATCACATGCCCCACTACCATAAATACTGCATTGCACCATTGTACCAAGCCCCAGGCCCTTGCCCACACCAGGAAGGTGTTTATTTTAGTAGCACAGGAGATTGCCTTTTTTTAAAAACATTTTTGCACGGATTTGCAGATCCTCTGCAAATTCATAGCAATATTTTAAAAAATGATTTTGGGACTCCACCATCAGGCCTAGGGGGCCAGTGTCTGGGTCCAGATTACTAAGATGACCGTCACCACATCGTTGCTGTGTTGGTGACAGCCAATCAGATCGCCTGTTAAGATCTGTCAGGTTTGTTGATCCTCCGCACAAGATATATACAAAATGTTAAAACCTTAATTGATCAAAAAGTTCTGATTGGATTTGCATCAAATCATGAAAGGCACAATTTACAGACCAAGATATAGCTTTCTGCCAAATTTGGTGTAAATACAGTCAGGCATTTGGTCTGTAGCTGTGTATAAAATAAATAAATGAATAGCAAAAATGCATTTTGGGCCCATCCCCTTTTCTCAGTCCCTGCTTGATGGAACAACAGTACGTTGAGAGCTAGCTGAGGATACAGGACTCTTGGGGCTCTCCCCACAGCCCTCAACTTGATGCTTGGTGGGTGGCATGGGTGGGCACCGGGGCACCCACCTGAAAATAAGTGATACCCTGGGTGATACCTTGCATAGCCCACCTCCCCTTTTTTATGGTTTCTGGCCCCAGGGAATGGGTGCCCTGGGGCCTATTAAAAGCTTAGGGGGAGGTTGTACACCCCTGCCCTATATTTAAGTGATTGCTCTGCGGATGGGGCACTATTGGTTTGGGTAAAACCCCCATGTGCACGTCTGCTTCCAATGGGCGGGAGAAGGCAAACTGCTCCTGCTTACTGGGAGTGGGCTTTTCATGCTTTCCTGCCCGCGGTCAAGTGGGCAGGAAAACAGATGACACCATTGCTGCCCCCAATGAGACCGCAGAGGAATTCTGGTTTCCACCTTGGTCTGCATCCAATCTAGCACCAATGCTTATGCATCAGTGCTGGATTAGAGCACAATATTTTCTGCTGTGACGGTGATGAGTGGGATCTTTTCTGTCCTCTCCTGGTGACAGCAGAGTCCATCCTTCATCCTTTTAATTATTATGAGTATACAAATGCGCAAAATAGCCTTGAAACTCTATCTCTTTGGATCAGCCCCATGTAACTCAGTGGTATGCATTTGTCCTCCTGCGTATTTCCAGCATGAATGACAGCTTACCAAAAGGCCCTGCAAGTGTTTGTCATGCAGAGGAATATGAGCACATCTCCACCAAATAAAGAAGCACTTACTTCATATCTGTAAAAGGAAGTTCCCTTGTTTGGTGGACATTCAATTTCTTGTACACTTGTCATCTTCTCTATACCAGGATTCATGTTAGCACAGGTTTCAGGAGAAAGACCCTTGAGGAACAGTCACATTGCCAAAATTACACCAGACATGGCCAAAGTACTTCAGTTGGGTAGACATTTTGTACACAACCGTGGACTCTTCTTGAATAAATCACCAGATGAGGATCCTTTCTGGCACAGATGCTCATTTCAAAGAAATTAAACCTCAGCGGGAAGTATTTAGAAATACAAGCATAGCAGGTGTCCAAGTTGAAGCTCAGCTTCTGTGAAGGACAAATCCTCCCAACTTATTGAACTTATCAAACACAAAGGAAGGGTGTGTTCTCTGCAATTCCATGTTGAGAAATGCCTGCAGCTAACCCCTCCTTAGTATAGGCAAAGGCAGTGCATTGCCTGGGGTTGGGTGCCTGGGGTGGGGGGATTTGGTTAAAGGGCTTGGCCGCAGGTCTGGGCTAGTGGCAGACTCCTGCCATGCAAGGCTGGGGTTAGATTTGTACTGCAGCCAGACCCTGAGGCCGACCCATGCTGCACACAGTATGTGTGGCATGAAGTTGGGTGCCTAGGGGGGTTGGCCACAGGGCCTGGCCATCCCTGGGTAGGGTAGGGTGCCTACAGGGGGTTAGCCACAGGACCTGGAATTGGGATTAACATAAGGACATTTAATATTTCTTAAAATGAAATTGAAGTTAGGAAATAGAATTTAAAAACAGGGGTAGAAGTTATAGTTACCTTAGACCACAAGCTATACAAGTTATAAACCCTCACTACAACCCTGGAGGTCTGTGATAAAGCGGCGGTAATAGCGCCAACAGGCCGCCACTAAAGAAAATGGGATCACAACCATGGTGGAAACCGTCAACACAGAAAGCCACTTTAACACTCCGACTGCCACTGCGGTAGAAACAAACACCGCGGCGGTAACCGCCAACAGTCAAGCGGAAGACAATGTACCGCCCACATTATTACAAGGCACCAATCCGCCAGCTTTTCCGGGTTGGTACCAACGCCATCAAAAGCACAGCGGAAACAGTGCACAGAAGGGAAGCCACTCACCTCTCGACACCCAACGAGGAACCAGGATGCCTTGGAGCCCGAGTTACAGGTCCTACCCGTGTTGGTTTACCTCCTCATCTACCAGGAACATCAAAGATGGCGGCGACGACGAAGGTGAGTACTGCACCTAATACACAGGGGAGGGGGGAGGAAAAAGAGAGTGACACACACACGCAACAAGCAACACCCCCACCCCCCACCCACAACAACATACACACACACACATCCAATAACATCACAGATACACCCCGTCACCCCCTGGAAGAACGCAAAGACCAAATGAAATGAGTTTAACAAGTGTAATAATCGAACAATCAGATAGCCCAAGATAACTTTAAATCATCAGTATATACAAATATTTACAGCAAGTACACAAGTCTGTACACTGTCCCATTAAATGTCCGGGGACCAATGGTCCCAAAAAGCATGGGCATAGCCCACACATGGCACCTGCCTCAAAACGGAGAGAACACTGCAGGGGCATCAGGTAAAAAAAAAAAAACAGGCACCTCAGGGGGAAGGGGAGGGGAGATACCTCAGCCGGATGATGGGACAACACCACTGCTCCTCGAGGGGGCTCCATTCCCACTGCCTGGTCCTGGGGAGTGCAAAGCCACAGTCTCTCAAGTGGGTGGTGTAGGAGGCTGGCCTGGCTTGTAGTGGGTACCATAGGTACTTACACCTTGTGCCAAGTCCAGTTATCCCTTATTAGTGTAGAAGAGGTGTATCTAGCAGCTTAGGCTGATAGAAGGTAGCTATGGCAAAGCAGCTTAGGCTGAACTAGGAGACATGTAAAGCTCCTACTGTACCACTGGTGTCATATGCACAATATCATAAGAAAACACAACACACAGAAGTACTAAAAATAAAGGTACTTTATTTTTATGACAATATGCCAAAAGTATCTCAGTGAGTACCCTCAGTATGAGGATAAGTTATATACACAAGATATATGTACACAAACCAAAATTAGGTAAGTAATAGCAAGAAAAGTAATGTAAACAGTGTAGAATTACAATAGATTGCAATAGGAGCACATAGGTATAGGGGCAACACGAACCATATACTCCAAAAGTGGAATGCGAACCACGAATGGACCCCAAACCTCTGTGAGCTTGAGGAGGGTCGCTGGGACTGTAAGAAAACAGTGAGGGTTAGAAAAATAGCCCACCCCAAGACCCTGAAAGGTAGGTGTAAAGTGCACCTACTACCCCCAGAGAGCACAGAAGTTGTGATAGGGGGATTCTGCAGGAAGAACAAACACCAGCAATGCAACAACAGTGGATTTCCGGACCTGAGTACCTGACAAGGGGACCAAGTCCAATAGTTGCAACAGTGTTGCGAGTGGGCAGTAGCCCAGGAAATGCCAGCTGAGGGTGCAAGGAAGCTGCCACTGGTTGGAAGAAGCTTGGAGTTCTGCAAGAAAGAAGAGAGCTAGGGACTTCTCCTTTGGAAGACGGATGTCCCACGTCGCAATGAAGCTTGCAGAGGTGTTCCCACACAGAAAGACTGCAAACAAGCCTTGCTAGCTGCAAGGGTCGTGGTAGAGGTTTTTGGGTGCTGCTGTGGCCCAGGAGGGACCAGGATGTCACCACTTGGAGGAGGAGACAGAGAGTGCGCCCAGCAACTCAGGGAGCCCTCACAGAAGCAGGCAGCACCCACAAAAGTACCTGAACAGGCACTTGGAATGAAAGTGAACCGGAGTCCACCCGAAGTCACAAAAGGGAGTCCCACGGACAACGGAGAGCTACTCAGAAGGTTGTGCACTGCAGGAAGGAGTGTCGGGGGCCCAGGCTTGGCTGTGCATGAAGGAAATTCTGGAAGAGTGCACAGGAACCGGAGCAGCTGCAAATCACATGGTACCGAGCAATGCAGTCTAGCGTGGGGAGGCAAGGACTTACCTCCACCAAACTTGGACTGAAGAGTCACTGAACTGTGGGAGTCACATGGACAGAGTTGCTGAGTTCCAGGGACCACGCTCGTCGTGCTGAGAGGGGACCCAGAGGACCAGTGATGCAGTCTTTTGGTGCTTGGGGTTGCAGAGGGAAGATTCCGTTAACCCACGGGAGATTTCTTCAGAGCTCCTGGTGCAGGGAGGAGGCAGGCTACCCCCAGAGCATGCACCACCTGGAAACAGTCGAGAAAGCGGGCAGGATGAGGCGATACAAGGTTGCTAGTAGTCGTCTTGCTACTTTGTTGCGGTTTTGCAGGCATCCTGAGCAGTCAGCGGTCAATCCTTTGTTAGAAGGTGAAGAGGGAGATGCAGAGGAACTCTGGTGAGCTCTTGCATTCGTTATCTAAAGAATTCCCCAAAGCAGAGACCCTAAATAGCCAGAAAAGGAGATTTGGCTACCAAGGAAGGAGGATTGGCTACCAAGAGAGGTAAGAGCCTATCAGAAGGAGCCTCTGACGTCACCTGCTGGTACTGGCCACTCAGAGCAGTCCAGTGTGCCACAAACACCTCTGTTTCCAAGATGGCAGAGGTCTGGGACACACTGGAGGAGCTCTGGGCACCTCCCCTGGGAGGTGCAGGTCAGGGAAGTGGTCACTCCCCTTTCCTTTGTCCAGTTTCGCGCCAGAGCAGGGCTGGGGGATCCCTAAACCGGTGTAGACTGGCTTATGCAGAGATGGGCACCATCTGTGCCCATCAAAGCATTTCCAGAGGCTGGGGGAGGCTACTCCTCCCCAGGCCTGACACCTATTTCCAAAGGGAGAGGGTGTTACACACTCTCTCAGAGGAAATCCTCTGTTCTGCCTTCCTGGGCCAGGGCTGCGAGGACCCCAGGAGGGCAAAAAACGGTCTGTGGGGTTGGCAGCAGCAGCTGCAGTGGAGGCCCCCAGAAAGGCAGTTTGGCAGTACCCGAGTTCTGTGCTAGAGACCCGGGGGATCATGGAATTGTCCCCCCAATGCCAGAATGGCATTGGGGTGACAATTCCATGATCTTAGACATGTTACATGGCCATGTTCGGAGTTACCATTGTGACGCTGTACATAGGTAGTGACCTATGTACAGTGCACACGTGTAATGGTGTCCCCGCACTCACAAAGTCCGGGGAATTTGCCCTGAACGATGTGGGGGCACCTTGGCTAGTGCCAGGGTGCCCACACACTAAGTAACTTTGCACCCAACCTTCACCAGGTGAAGGTTAGACATATAGGTGAATTATAAGTTACTGAAGTGCAGTGGTAAATGGCTGTGAAATAACGTGGGTGTTATTTCACTCAGGCTGCAGTGGCAGGCCTGTGTAAGAATTGTCAGAGCTCCCTATGGGTGGCAAAAGAAATGCTGCAACCTATAGGGATCTCTTGGAACCCCAATACCCTGGGTACCTCAGTACCATATACTAGGGAATTATATGGGTGTAGCAGTATGCCAATGTGAATTGGTAAATTTAGTCACTAGCCTGTTAGTGACAAATTTGGAAAGCAGAGAGAGCATAACCACTGAGGTTCTGGTTAGCAGAGCCTCAGTGAGACAGTCAGGCATCACACAGTGAACCCATACAGGGCACATACTTATGAGCACTGGGGCCCTGCCTGGCAGGGTCCCAGTGACACATAGACTAAAACAACATATATACAGTGAAATATGGGGGTAACATGCCAGGCAAGATGGTACTTTCCTACAGGTGGGTTGCCCACTGCCCGGTCCTGGGGAGTGCAAAGCCACAGTCTCTCAAGTGGGTGGGTTGCCCTCTGCCCAGTCCTGGGGAGTACAAAGCCACAGTCTCTCAAGTGGGTGGGTTGCCCACTGCCTGGTCCTGGGGAGTGCAAAACCACAGTCTCTCAAGTCACTAAAGTGGGTGGGTTGCCCACTACCTGGTCCTGGGGAGTGAAAAGCCACAGTCTCCCAAGTGGATGCTGTTCTCCACTGGTTCTGGAGGGGGCTTGGTTCCCAGAGTGCTTCATCCTGCCAAGGACTGGGTGAGTGGATGCTGTTCTCCACTGGTTCTGGAGGGGGCCTGGTGCCCAGAGTGCTTCATCCTGCCAAGGACTGGGTGAGTGGATGCTGTTCTCCACTGGTTCTGGAGTGGGCCTGGTGCCCAGAGTGCCTCATCCTGCCAAGGACTGGGTGAGTGGATGCTGTTCTCCACTGGTTCTGGAGGGGACTTGGTGCCCAGTGATGCTGCACCAGGGGTGTGGCAGTTCCCTCACATGGGTGTCTGAGCCACGAGACTTACCGGTAACAGGTAGCATGATAGTCCATGGAGGCAGAGCCACACTCCCCCTTGCGACAACTGAGGCTGCAAACGGCTGGTAGTGCCAGTGCTGGTGGTGGTGCCTCATGTAGTGTGTGCAGGGTCCAGGACATCTCCTGCAGCCTCGGATGGCTGCCCACTGGGGATGCTGCTGATGTCCGCTGTAGTGGCACTGGCTGGGCACGTCACAGGGCAGGTGGCGGTGGCTGCGGCGGTGTCTGTGGCAGAGATTCTGCCGGTGGTGCAGGGGTCTGCACTTGTGGCGGGAGACACCAGGCCATTTCCTGCTGCCTCGGAAGGCTGCCCACTGGGGATAATGCTGATGTCCGCTGTAGTGGCGCAGGCTGAGCACGTCGCGGGGCAGGTGGCGGTGGCTGCGGCAGTGTCTGCAGCGGTATCTGCGGCGGAGATGCTGCCAGTGGTGCAGGTGTCTGCACTTGTGGAAGGAGACACCAGGCGGTCTCCTGCTGCCTCAGAAGGCTGCCCACTGGGGATGATGTTGGTGACTGTGGTTGAGGCAGCTGCCGTGCAGGTGGTGGTGCAGATGGCAGTTCAGGTGGCGGTCGTAGCGGCGGTGCTCACCGTGGGACAGGTTACTGGGCTATCTTGTGAAAGGGGGGACACCAGTCCATCATTCAGAGGCTCCGTGCCCTGAAGTGACTTCCCTTTGCTCTTGTGTCGCTTCCCCACCCTGGAAGTCGCAGCTGGGACCTTGGTACTGTCCTTTTTGGTTCTGGATGAGGCCTTGCTGGGTGGGTGGTGCAGCTTTTCTCTTCTGCATGCTGGCCCCTTCTTTACCTTGGCAGGTGGGGGAATAGGGTGGTCCTTGGCTTCACTAGGTGGCACACTGGCTTCCGACGGGTGCCCCCTTCGATGCTCCCGGACTTGCAGGGACCGCACTGGACGAGGATTTGGTGGCTGAGATGCTGGTCAGGGCTCTAGATAACCTGGCCATAGGGGGAGGATGGGGGGAGGTGTAGGGAAGAGGTCAATAGTAGCCAGAAAAAGTTTTTTAGACACACTGGGATGGGAAGATGGAGGGGGTTTGGGAGTGGAGGAAGAGGTAGTGGTTGTAGGAGGTGTACGTCTGCTGAGTTTGGGTGAAGGTGCATAGGTTGGAGGCTGTTGTGAGGTGGATGGCTGTTGAGTGGGTGTCTGCCAGCGTTTGTGTACTTTGGGAGGAGGGCTCACAGACACACTGGGAGAGGACACATGTCCCATGTGAATGGTAGTGGGGGTGGTGATTGCACATGAGCGGTGTGTGGTGATGGGCGTGCTGGTGATGGAGGTAGTAGCTGATGATGTAGTGCATGCAGGTGTGTGTGGAGATGAGACTGGGAGGTAGGTGGATGACGTGGAGGAGGGGGACTCAGTGGAGGCAGTGGATGTTGGTGTGTCTGCATGGGGATGGTGCTTGTGTGAGTGCCTGTGGGATGTGTGGTGCTTTTGTTTGCCTGAGCCACTTTTGTGTGTTGATGTGTGTGCATGCTGGTCTGATGGTGTGCTTGGTATAGGCTGAGGTTGAGGGGATTGGGTAGGAGTGGTGGAGGTTGGAGGGGGGAGGCTGGACACAGGGACAATGGCTGCCATCAATGCTGAGGCCACAGCCTGAAATGCTCTCTGTTGGGCCGCCACGCCAGAATGGATTCCCTCCAGGTATGCATTTGTTTGCTGCAAATGCCTCTCGACACCCTGGATGGCATTGAAAATGGTTGACTGCTCAACAGTGAGGGATCTCAGGAGGTCAATAGCCTCCTCACTGAGGGCAGCAGGGCTGATGGGGGCAGGGCCTGAGGTGCCTGGGGCAAAGGAGATGCCCACCCTCCTGGGTGAGCAGGCACGGGAAACACGCTGAGGGGCTGCTGGGAGGGCAGTGCTGTTAGGGGGTGGCAGCTGTGCCTGTTGTTGCAGTCCACCACAAGGCAGCTCCCATCAGAGGAGGAGTCGTTGTCGCTGGTGTCCCCTCCTGTCCCCGCAGTAGAGCTCCCCTCGTCCTTCGTTCCCCTGGTGCCTTCAGACTCCGTACATTCACCCTCCTGGGCCATGTGGGTTGCAGCTCTCTCCTGTTCCGGTGCCACTGCTCCTCCGCCAGATGATGCTAATGCACACAAGGACAGGGTGACAAAATAAAAAAGGGGAGAAAGACAGAGGAGACACATGGTCAATGCCAGCAACACCACTACTGTTGGCGCCCACAACACACAGGGAGAAGCCCTATGCACTAGCCCATGCACTAACAGTGCTTAGGAAAATCACCTGCCCATGGGGGACTATGCCTAACCCCATTTGCTGCACACCTGAAACCCACAGGAGGCTGACTAGTTGTAGATAGCCACTACCACTATTGGGTTTGGAGTGCCACAGAGCCTGCTTAACAAGGGACCTACCCTACCAAGTACGCCCTGGCCTAGGGGAACCCACAGCCACATCCCCCACCCAGACACCTCGTAAAGTGCGCAGAGTCAGCTGAATGAGACTGTACTTACCCCCTTGTGGCTGCTGTGATGCCCTCAAGCGCCCATCCAACTCCAGATATGCCACTGCCAGGATCCGGAACATCAGGGGGGTCATGGTGCGATGGGCACCCCTTCCACGTTGGGAGGCCATCCCCAGCAGGGCCTCCGCCGTCTTCTTGCTTCAGCAGCGCAGGTCCTCCCATCTCTTGCACCAGTGGGTGCTCCGTCTATGATAGACCCTCAGGGTCCACACTTCCTTGGCGATGGCACACCAAATACCCTTCTTCTGGTGGGCGCTGACCTATAGGAAAGGTAAAGTAAGAATGGAACTTACTCCCCCGTCCGGTTCTTCATACTCATTGGCCACCAGTTCCCACCCATGCCCTGAAACACATACACTGACCATCCTCACATGCAGGCCTCAGCCCCCCACAACATGTATCTTCCATTCAGACCACTCCATACATTCATGTCCCATGCATCATGCTCACAATTTACTCACCTGTTTGTCTGGAGGATCGTAGAGTACTGGCGGAGGACCCCATCCACTAGTCTCTCCAACTCCTCTGAAGTGAAGGCAGGGGACCTTTCCCCAGACACTCGAGCCATTGTCGCTTCCAGACTGAGGTCACAGCAGCACTTGCAGTGTAGGCCCTCTCCTGTTGAAGGTCAGGTATCAAGTGAGTGAACAGATAGAAAATGTCGGTCACGTCCGCACATGGCAGGGCACCTAACTGTGTCACATCACATTTGCGCAGGAATACGGACAGACACCGCCACACACTGATTAAATCACATTAGTGCAAAACACCCTTGTGCAACCTATGTGGTACATGACCCTCTGCTCACCCTTCTCCTCCATAGGGCCAATCCGTTGGGGCAGATGATGAGATGGCGTAATCCTCCGGTGTACAGACCCCTAGGGGACCTGTTGACAATGGAAGACGGACACATTATTATCACCTACAGACTTGATAGTGCCACAATCCAAGAACTGTGGGCCCAATTGGAGCCGGACCTGATGTCAGCTATCCGCCATCCCACAGGTATCCCCCCTCTGGTGCAGGTCCTGTCAGTACTCCATTTCCTGGCCAGTGGTTCCTTTCAAACAACAGTGGCCATGGCATCAGGGATGTCACAGCCAATGTTCTCTAACGTGTTGTCCAGTGTGTTATCTGCCGTGCTGAAACACATGCGCAGCTACATCGTTATCCCCCAGGTGGAGGATTTGCCCACTGTGAAAGCTGACTTCTATGTGCTGGGACATATCCCCAACATCATTGGTGCCATTGATGGTACACATGTGGCATTTGTTACCGCCCCGCAGGAATGAACAGGTGTACAGAAATCGTAAAAGCTACCATTCAATGAATGTGCAGATGGTGTGTTTGGCAGACTAGTACATTTCTCGTGAATGTCAAGTATCCTGGCTCTGTACATGACGCTTACATTTTGAGGAAAAGCAGCATCCCTTATGTGATGGGGCAACTCTAGAGGCACCGTGTGTGGCTAATAGGTGAGCCCAAGGTCCCCACACAGTATGAATAGGTGTCTGGGTATGGGCTAGTCCCTAAGGGTTGGTGTATGTCTAACAGTTATCCCTCAACAATTGCAGGTGATTCTGGTTACCCCAGCCTGTCATGGCTACTGACCCCAGTGAGGAATGCCAGGACAAGGGCAGAGGAACGCTACAATGAGGCACATGGGCGAACTAGGAGGATTATAGAGCGGACTTTTGGCCTCCTGAAGGACAGATTCTGGTGCCTCCATCTATCAGGTGGCTCCCTATACTACTCACTGAAGAAGGTGTGCCAGACCATCGTGGCATGCTTTATGTTGCACAACCTGGCTTTGTGACACCAGGTGCCTTGTCTGCAGGAGGAGGGGCCTGATGTTGGTCTTGTGGCAGCTGTGGAGATGGGGACAGTGAGGAAGAGGAGGCAGAAGAACAAGATATTGACAACAGAAACAACATCATCATGCAGTACTTCCAGTGAGACACAGGTAAGAGACTGGCACTGTTCATCTCATATCAGATTACTGTAGGACATTGTATAAGTCTGCCTTATTACCTCTGTGCATGGACCCTGACAGTTCACTTTGGCTTTCCTTTTCACAGATGTGGGTACCACATTCTGCCTTCTGCTATGTTCACTGCTGCCCAACAACTGTCATATTTTAGAATGTGCAAATGAACATTTACTATGTTATTTGTCAATGAGTTTGTAATAACACATTTGTGAAAGTACAGACTGACTCTAGATTGTTTTGTGATTCAAGGGTATTTATTTAAGTACTAAGAAGTGGAGGGAGATGTGCAATGGGCTGGGATGATGGTGGAGGAATATCCATGGTAGAGTCTAGCTTCTTTGGATCAGAGGTGCATTGTCCAAGGGGGCATGGGAAGTGGAGCAATGACGGTTCAAGGTGGTCAGGGTGACATAGTGGGACAGAAGGGTCTTATTTCCTGACGGGGGTCTTGGCATTGTTCTCTGTCTTCTCCCTGGATTGCAGGGGCTGTTTGCGTGGTGGTTCTCCTTCTGCAGGGGGTGGGGTGCTGGTGGCCTGTTGGTCCTGTGGCGGGACCTCCTGTCCCCTAGCGCCGGCAGACATGGAGGGCTGTTCATCGTTCGGCTGGTGTCAGTGTCCTGGTGGTATGCCACTGTCTCCCTCATGGTGTTGGCCATGTCTGCCAGCACCCCTGCAATGGTGACCAAGGTGGTGTTAATGGACTTCAAGTCCTCCCTGATCCTCCTGCAGCCGCTGGGTCTCCTGAAACTTGGCCAGTACCATGCCCATGGTCTCCTGGGAATGGTGGTATGCTCCCATGATGGTTGGAGAGTGCCTTGTGGAGAGTGGGTTCCCTGAACCTGTCCTCCCCTTGTCGCACAACAGTCCTCCCAGCTTCCCTGTTGTCCTGTGCCTCTGTCCCCTGAACCGTGTGCCCACTGCCACTGACCCCAGGTCCCTGATCGTCTTGAGTTAGTGGGTTTGCCTGGGGTCCCTGTAGTGGTGGACACACTGCTGATTGACGTGTCCTGGGGACAGTGACAGTGGCATGGGCCCGCTGGGTAGGTGCTGTGGTGGTGTTTCCTGAGGGGGGAGGTTCAGTGGTGGTTTGGGACTGTGGCAGGGGAACCGACTGTCCAGAGGTCCCTGATGGGCCGGGCTGGTCATCTTAATCCAGGCGTGCAGAGCTGCTGTTGTCACTGTGGGCCTCTTCTGTGGCGGGACTGGATATGGCTGGCACCTCCTGTCCGGTGACATTGTGTAGGGGTCCCGTTGGGGTGTAAATGCATAGTTATTGTATCTGCATGTGCCATCTTGTGCAATGGGTGAGTTTCCCTCTACTCCTGTGCTTGCATTATCGCCTTGGCCCTTGTGTGAGTGGTGATTGTGTGTCCTGGCTAAGTCTCTGTACTGGACATGCTTTGTTGATGGGTGTCCATGCATATCTGTGATGGGTGTCCATGCATTGTTGTCACATGCAGGGCTTGGTATTGGGATGTGTGGGTTGTGATAGTGGGGTATCTGTGAGGTATTGGGGTGATGGGTGTGAGGATAGGGGCAGACATTTGTGATGGCATGCAGGTAGGGTGGGGGGATATAGTAATAAAGACTTGACTTACCAGAGCCTAGTCCTCCTGATACTACTGCGAGGCCCTCAGGATGCATGATCGCCAAGGCTTGTTCCTCCCATGTTGTTAGTTGTAGGGGAGGAGGTGGGGGTCCACCGCCAGTCCACTGTACAGCAATCAGGTGTCTGGATACCACGGAATGTACCTTCCCCCGTAGGTCGTTCCACCTCTTCCTAATGTCAACCTGTGTTCTTGGGTGCTGTCCCACGGCGTTGACCCTGTCGACAATTCTCTGCCATAGCTCCATCTTCCTAGCAATGGAAGTCTGCTGCACCTGTGATCCAAATAGCTGTGGCTCTACGCCGATGATTTCCTCCACCATAACCCTGAGCTCCTCCTCAGAAAACCTGGGGTGTCTTTGAGGTGCCATGATGTGGCGTGGGTGACGTGTGAGGTGATGGTTGATGTGATGTGTGGTGTGATGAGTTGGGGTGTGTTATTTGATGTGCGTGGATGGTGTATGAGTGATGGTGTTATGTGCCGCTGGATGCTGGTGTTGTTGTAGCTTTTCTGTCTCTCTGCTTCTTCCAAAAATGTCATTGTAAGGGGTTGTGGGTAATGTGTGTGTGTGTTTTATAGTGGTGTGAGTGTGTGGTGTGTGTATGTGTATCAGGTGTGTGTATTTTGGATTGTCCAATGTGGTTGTGTTTTGTAAGTGTGTGTGTATTTTGAGCGCGGCGGTGTGTACCGCCAATGGATTACCGTGGTTGAATGTCGACTGTGTTGATTCGTGGGTCGTGATAGTGTGGGCGAATTCCTGTTGGTGTACCGGTGTGGGTTTTGCTATCGCCAGTTTATCACTGACCTTTGGTGTGGCAGACTTGTGTGGGTGTCTGTAGGAGGATTTCTAAGTATAGGTCATAATACCTGTAGCGGATTTCCGCTGCGGGCACGGTATGTTGGCAGCCATCAGCACGGCAGTCAGCAGCCTTTACCGCCAGGGATGTAATGAGGGCCATAGTGTCTTGAGTTAAGTGTAACTATAACTGTTCAATTTCCATGGTTTTGTGCATGTAAAATCTGAACCTATCTATAACGTCCTTCTGACCTATGTCTTTTTCTAGTGAATATATATATATATGTATATATACAAACAACTCCTGCTGTTCTTCCTCTGCTAAACTCACAAAGCTGGTGCACCGTTATGGACGCAGGACCCATATAAATATTTTATGCAAACTAAATCCAAATACCGGCACTCCAAACAACTGCAATGTTTATTTTAAACCATAAGATCCTTTTAAAAAATGACTTACAATAGCATGGCAACGCGTTTCAACCACTACGTTCTTCTTCATTAGCCCAAGTCATTACAGAGGCCCCTCCTCCCCTCAACATATATACCATTAATCATCATTGACATAGGAAAAATCCTAAATAAATCCTGTATCAAAATATAAATAAATCTCAGAACATATGTGGGACCATAATTACACATATCATTAGACATATATTTAAAATTTTAAATGATGTCTACCTAACAAGGGACAACAGGATATTGAAATCCACACAAATAAAACATCAAATGTTATGATCAAACTGTCCACCAATATATATATATATATATATATATATATATATATATATATATATAATATATTTTTCCACCAGGCCTTTTCCAAAGCTGTGCTGTCATTTTTAGACAAGATGCCACAGTTCCACTAGAAATACATGTCCTGGTTTCGCATAGGCATCTTACAGTTGTGAAGTTTTAGTAATCAGGAAATGTTGGGTGCCCATAGACTTCCCAACTTTCAAACACTGCACATATATGATGTCATCAGCTTGCTGATTTATGAGAACATGCACCAAGGTGTAAAAGTCAGCCCTTATATAAACCAGTATCACACATAAAGATGGAGTACAACACACTTTAGTTTGAAGTTCAACTTCAGTGTTGATGGGAATGTCAGAGACAGAACAGTTTGCATACAGTAAGTGCTATTGACCACTTAAACATCATTGTTGATGAATGACAAACGTCACTTCTTTCAACAGAAAATACAGCAAATATTTTCTCTTGTAAGTTATTGCATTTATATATCACTTACTACTCCGTATGAGGTGTTGAACCACTTCTTGGTAGGTATTGCACTGCTAGCTACTCAAAGTTAGTGTTTAATCCAGACATTATTAATATTGGTGCACATTTATTGCTTATTAGGTTAGCCTATTGCTCTAAGAAAACTGAAGAATTTCCTCCATTTTCAAAAATGATGTATTAAATTAATAAGTGTTAGGTGTAATCAATAGAATGAGTTAGTGCAAAAGTGTGTGAATAAATAAAGTGGAAAAGGTTAGATAGCAAAGTGCAGATAGAATGAAAAAATTTGCTTTATGAGATCAGGATAAGTAGGTAGGTTAAAGCATCTTGGTATTGCATGAGGAATTGGTGATTAATAGGCAGAGTTTACAATTTGTCAGAGGGGTATGGTTAGGTTACTGAAGTTTAGCAGAGAGTATGGTTGTGGCCATGTAAAAGAGTGAGATAAATTCAGAGGCACTAAGGCATGCAAACGTTTGAGTGTAAGGAGAGCTTCATTACAATAGAAATTCTGGTGAGAGTATAGTCTCTAGCTGTAAATCAGTTATTTGCACCCAGGGGTATTAGAATGTTGATTTAGGGTTCAATCTGAGGAAGTTGAAAGTGTGGAAAGAAAGGCTGAAAGTTGATTATCTGTGGGTAAATGACAGACGTTGTTCCATCTTTGGCTGTGCTGTTTGGCTTTTGTTGGTGTTGATAGTCTGTTCTTTGTTCCATAGGTATTGAACATCATTGAAATTGTTTGACTTTGTAATTGATTTTTAATTTCAGGCACTGAGCTGTGTGGTACGTTCAGATAGTGAGTTGTTTAGGTTTGTCTGTTGAGATTTTGAGGAGTGGACAATCATTAGGGTTTGCATTGATCATACTGTTTGTTTAAGAAAGATGCATGGGTGTTGAGTTTCTAGTGGGATGTGGGTATCCCAGATATAAGGGATTGTTTGTTAAGCACTTCTGCTGATATAGCACTTTCTTGATCTTAGAGGGTCCTAGAGAGTATCTGTCAGGAAATAAGGAAGTGTGGATTCTTTGTTGGATCTCTTTGGGAAGTATAAGGTCTTAAAAATCTTTTTGAATGCTAAGTGATTCACTGTGGTAAGAAATTCGAATTTTTTTGCCACTTGAAAAGAGAAAGTAGTGCTGCTAATGGCTTTATTCCTGTAAGCCAGAGTCGTTAGAACTCTAAGTGACTCATAATGGTAAGACATTCCTAATTGTTGCCACTTGAATAGACAACATAGGGTCACTAATGGTTTTATTCCTGTAAGCCACAGTCATTAGTCACAGTGCCAGTCTGCAATGCAAAATCCTGGGTTGGGAATATTTTGTGATTTTTGTTCAAATTAATTTTGGTTCTCTACCATTATAAGCTCATTGAGTGGTGCACAGTAGTTTGAAGGAGGACTTTTTTTGTAATTGAGAGCCAGTGTAGAGCCTTCAACACCAGTGAAATGTGGATTCATATATTTACATTTAGAAGTAGTCTTGCTACTGCATTTTAGATCCTTTGTAGCCTTCTGATAGTCACACGTGGAATGCTTGGTATTTTCCATGAGGATAGTCAAGTTTTAAGAAGATGAGTGATGTTGATTGTACCTTTTGAGGAAATTCAAATGTATAAAGAAGTATCTGTTTTCATTGAGTAGAAGAATTATTCTGACAGCCTAGCCTCTTGAGTATTAACAGAAACTATAGAGTCAAGAAACATTCTGACATTTTTCAGATTTATGTTTATTTCTGGGTGGAGTCACATTTCATCTGACCAGAAAGATTAGGGTCATATTTTTCCAATCATGGCACATCTTTCTGCTTGAGGTGATTCCACATCATCCATTGATCTTCAGCTATGAGGCAAGTGTTAAACTTTGATGGTTCTGTATACTTATTTTTTTCCAGTTCGAGAATGATTTATGTTCTGTCTGCATAGTCATGTTAGGTGAGTTCAAAACTGTTGATAGGATTTCATAATAGTTTGAGGTATATGTTAAAAAGTATAGGAGAGATGATAGATCCTTGTGCAATTCCTGTTTTTATGTAGTAAGGATTTGGAGAAGAAGGAAGTGTGTAAATCTACTTTGATTTGTTGTTTAGGAATGAGGAAATCCAATTGAGTGATGCCATCTATACCCATTACTTTTAGTTTAAGAAGTAATATGTCATGGTGCACTGTGTCAAAAGCTACTGAATGGTCCAGAAGTAGTAATACAGCAACATCATTTCATTTTGTCAACTATTTTTAGGTCACCCTAAACCATTATGGCCCTCATTACAACGCTGGCGGACAATCCCGCTTACGGCCGTGGTGACGGCCGCCAACATACCGTGACCGCGGCAGTATTCTGCTACTGGTATTATGACCACACTGAGAAATCGGCTACTATACAGACACCCACACAAGTCTGCCAGACCAAAGGTCAGTGATAAACCCACACCATCACGCCAACAGGAGTTCGCCCACAGTATCACGATCCACGAATCAACGTGGCAGTCTTTCAATCGTGGTAAACCATTGGCGGTACACACAGCTGCGCTTAAAATACACACACAATTACAAAACTACACCACATTGGACAATTCAAAATACACACACGTGACACACATACACACACCACACCCACACACCCACAACACTATAAAACACACACTCACATTAACCACAACCCCATACTGCGAAGAAATTTGAACAAGCAGAGAGAGAGAAAAGCAAAGCCCACACCATTATCCAGAGGCACAGAACACCATCACACATACATCATCCACGCACCTCACAACACACACCCCACACATGACCTCACATATCACTCACATCACATCATGGCACCTCAAAGACACCCCAGGTTTTCTGAGGAGGAGCTCAAGGTCGTGGTGGTGTAAATCATCCGGGTAGAGCCACAGCTATTCGGATCACAGGTGCAGCAGACCTCCATCGCAAGGAAGATGGAGCTATGGCGGAGAATCGTCAACAGGGTCAACGCCGTGGGACAGCATCCCAGAACCAGAGATGACATCAGGAAGAGGTGGAACCACCTAGGGGGGAAGGTGCGTTCTGTGGTTTCAAGTCACCAGATAGCAGTAGAGAGGACTGGCGGTGAACCCCCTTTCCCTCCCCGACAACTAACAACATGGGAGGAGCAATTCTTGGCAATAATGCATCCTGAGGGCCTCGCAGGAGGACTGGACTCTGGTAATTCAAATCTTTACTACTTTATCCCCCACCCTACCTGCATGCCATCACAAACACCCACCCCTACCCTCACACCCATCACTCAAAACACCTCACATATACCCCACTATCACAACCCACCTCTCCCAATACCAAGCCCTGCATGCAACAACAATGCATGGACACCCATCACAGACCTGCATGGACACCCATCACCACAGCATGCCCAGTAGAGAGACTCACCAAATCCAAATAATCACCAATCACACAAGACAGTGTAAGCACATTAATACAGGGAAACACACCCATTGCAAAAGATGGCACACACAGATACAATAGCAATGCATTTACATCCCAACAGGACCCCTACCCAGCGTCACAGGACAGGAGGTACCAGCCATATCCATTCCCCCCCACAGAAGAGGCCCACAGTGATGACAGCAGCTCTGCACACCTGGATCAGGTTGACCGGCCTGGCCCATCTGGGACCTCTGGACAGTCGGTTACCCTGCCACAGTCCCAACCCACGACAGAACCTCCCCCCTCAGGAAACACCAGCACAGCACCCACCCAGCAGGCCCATGCCACTGTCCCCAGGACACGTCAATCAGCAGTGTGTCCACTAATACTGGGACCCCAGGCAAACCCACTAACCCAGGACGATCAGGGACCTGGGGTCAGTGGCAGTGGGCACACGGTTCAGGGGACAGAGGCACAGGACAACAAGGAAGCTGGGAGGACTGCTGTGCGACAGGTGGAGAACAGGCCAAGGGAACCGTCTCTCCACGAGTCACTCTCCAACATCATGGGAGCATACAACCATTCCCAGGAGACCATGGGCACGTTACTGGCCAAGTTTCAGGAGACCCAGCGGTTGCAGGAGGGACACTACGTGGGGATCAGGGAGGACCTCACCAAAATCTACACCATCCTGGTCACCATAGCAAGGGTGCTAGCTAACATAGGCAAGACCATGAGTGAGGCAGTAGTACAACAAAGGGCCCCTGACACTAGCCAAACCGAGGAACAGCCCTCCACCTCCCCGGCGCTAGTGGACAGGAGGCACCGCCACAGGAACAACAGGCCACCAGCACCCCACCCCCTGCAAAAGGAGAATCACCCTGCAAACGGTCCCTGCGATCCAGGCAGAAGACAGAGAACATTGCCAAGACCCCTGCCAGGAAATAAGACTCTCCTGAATGTCACCCTTCTGTCCCACTATGTCACCCTGTCCAACTTGAACTGCCATTACTCCCCTTCCTATGCCCCATTGGACAATGCACCTGTTATACCAATAGACTGGACTCTACTATGGACCTTCCTCCACCATCACCACAGCCCCTTGCACATACCCCTATACTCATTAGCTCCTAAGTAAACACAATTTAATCACAAACCAATCTGGAGTCAGTCTGATCTTTCGCAAATGTATTATGACAATATTAGCAACAAATAGCAATGTAAATGTTCATTAACTCATACCAATATATGACAGTTGTTGGCCAGCAGTACATATAGCAGAAGGCAGAATGTGGAACCCAGGTCTGAAAATAGTAAATCCAAAGGGAATAGTCAGTGTCCATAGACAGAGGTTAAGAGGCTGACATGTACAATGTTCTACAGTATTCTGAAATGTGAGGAGGAGTTACAGTCTCTTACCTGTGTGTCACTGGAAGTACTGCATGATGATGTTCGTTCTGTTGTCAATATCTTCTTCCTCTGCCTCCTCTTCCTCACTGTCCACAGGCTCCACCTGTGCCACAAGACCATCACCAGGCTCATCCTCCTGCAGAAAAGGCACCTGGTGTCTCAATGCCAGGTTGTGCAACATGCAGCATGCCACGATTATCTGGAACACCTTCTTCGGTGAGTAGTACAGGGCGCCACCTGTTAGATGGAGGCACCGGAATCTGGCCTTCAGGAGGCCGAACGTCCTCTCAATAATACGCCTAGCTCGCCCATGTGCCTCATTGTAACGTTCCTCTGCCCTTGTCCTGGCATTCCTCACTGGAGTCAGTAGCCATGAGAGGTTGGTATAACCAGAGTCACCTGCAAACATTCAAGGAATACCTGTTAGACACACACTAACCATTAGGAACTACCCCATACCCAGACACCTACTCATTCTATGTGGGGACCTTGGGCTCACCTATTAGCCACACCCGGTGCCTCTGGAGTTGGCCCATCACATAAGGGATACTGCTATTCCGCAAGATATAGGCATCATGCACAGAGCCAGGATACTTGGCATTCACATGCGAGATGTACTGGTCCGCCAAACACACCATTTGCACATTCATCGAATGGTAGCCTTTTCTATTTCTGTACACTTGTTCATTTCTGCGGGGGGACAAATGCCACATGTGTACCATCAATGGCACCAATGATGTTGGGGATATGTCCCAGGGCATAGACGTCAGCTTTCACTGTGGGCAAATCATCCACCTGGGGGAACACGATGTAGCTGCGCATAGTTTTCAGCAGGGCAGACAAAAATCTGGTGAACACGTTAGAAAACATTGGCTGAGACATCCCAGATGCCGCGGTCACTGTAGTTTGAAAGGAGGCACTTGCCAGGAAATGGAGCACTGACAGGACCTGCACTGGAGGGGGGATACCTGTGGGATTTCGGATAGATGACATCAGGTGTGGCTCCAATTGGGCACACAGTTCTTGGATTGTGGCACGATCAAATCTGTAGGTGATTATGATGTGTCTGACTTCCATTGTCGACAGGTCAACCAGGGGTCTGTACACCGGAGGATGCCGCATCTCATCATCTACCCCAGCGGTTGTAGCCTATGGAGGAGAACGGTGAGCAGAGATTCATTTACCACATAGCTAGCACAACTGTGTCTGACGTAATGTTAGTAAATCCGTGTGTGAAATAGTTAGTCCGTATATGTGCCAATATGTGCTGTGACGCAGTTAGGTGCCATGCCATGTGCACCCCCGAAATGACGGTTGCCTGACTTGTGAGGAGGGACAAGGGGAAATGAGGTAACTGCGCTGGCATTGTACAGCGTCGTGGTAGGCGGTCAAAGACCGCCGCGCAACTCAGCATTGGTTATCATTGGGCCCTATGGATTTCAGGACCCAATGGCCATGTACGCCGGCGGTGACAGTAAGCACCGCCTCGGACGTGACCGCCATTTTCTATCTGTTCACTCACTTGATACCTGACCATCAACAGGAGAGGACCTATACTGCAAGTGCTGCTGTGACCTGTGTCTGGAAGCGACAATGGCTCATGTGTCTGGGGAAAGGGCCTGCGGAGGAGTTGGACAAACTGGTGGATGGGGTCCTCCCCCAGTACACGCTACTCTACAGTCCTACAGACAAACAGGTGAGTACACTGTGAGCATGATGCATGGGCAATGCCTGTTTGGAGTGGTGTGGATGTCAGCCACATGTTGGGGGGCTGAGGTCTGCATGTGAGGATGGTCAGTGTATGTGCGTCAGGGCATGGGTCGGAACTGGTGGGCAATGAGTATGATGGTCTAGACGGGTGAGTAATTTCCTTTCCTCCTGTACTTTTCCTCTAGGCCAGCACCCACCAGAAGAAGGGTATTTGACATGCCATTGCCAAGGAAGTGCAGACCCTGGGGGTCTATCACAGACAGAGCACCCACTGCCGCAAGAGATGGGAGGACCTGCGTCGCTGGAGCAAGAAGACGGCGGAGGAACAGCTGGGGCTGGCCTCCCAACGTGGAAGGGGTGCCTGTCGCACCATGACCCCCCTGATGTTCCACATCCTGGCGGTGGCCTATCCGGAGTTGGATGGGCGCTCGAGGGCATCCCAGCAGCCACAAGGGGGTGAGTACAGTGTCATAAAGCTGACTCTACGCGGTTTTGGAGGGATCTTGGTGGGGGGTGTGGGCTGTGGGTGCCCCTAGTCCAGGGCGGATATGCCAGGGTAGGTCCCTTGTTTGCCGGCTCAGAAGCATCCCTACCCCAATGGTACAAATGGACAGCTACTAGTGTGCAGGGTCCTGTGGGTGGCAGGTATGCATATGTTGGCGTTAGGCATTGTACCCCATCGGGTGGTGACTACCATAGTGAGTGGTTGGGCAAGCTCGGCACAGGGCAGCTCTGTATTTGTTTTGTCCGCCAACAGTATTGGTGTTGCTGGCATTGACCATGTGTGCCCTCTGTCTCTTCCCCCCTTTCTTGATTTGCCACCCTGTCCTTGTGTACATTAGCATCATCTGGCGGAGGAGCAGAGGCACCAGCGACAGAGGGAGCTGCATCCCACATGACCCAGGAGGGTGAATCCAAGGATGGTGAAGGCATCAGTGGGTCGGAGGGCGAGGGGAGCTCCACGACGGGGACAGGAGGGGATACCAGCGACAGCGACTCCTCCTCTGATGGAAGCTCCCTGGTTGTGGCAGACACCTCTGTGCCCACCCCATCAACAGGCACAGCCGCCACCCCCCCCTACCAGCACCGCCCTCCCAGCAGCCCCTCAGCTTGTTTCCTGTGCCTGCTCACCCAGGAGGGTGGACATCTCCTTCGCCCCAGGCACCTCAGGCCCTGCCCCAGTCGGCTGCTGTCCTCAGTGAGGAGGCTATTGACCTCTTGAGATCCCTCACTGTTGGGCAGTCAACCATTCTGAATGCCATCCAGAGTGTCGAGAGGCATTTGCAGCAAACAAATGCAGACCTGGAGGACATTCATTCTGGCGTGGAGGCCCAACAGAGAGCATTTCAGGCTCTGGCCTCAGCACTGATGGCAGCCATTGTCCCTGTGGCAGCCTCCCCCCTCCAACGTCCACTATCCATACCCAATCCCCTCTACCTCAGCCTATCCCAAGCACACCATCAGACTAGCATGCACACACATCAACAAACAAAAGTGGCTCAGTAAAACATAAGCACCACACATCCCACAGGCACTCACACAGGCACCATACCAATGCACACATACCAACATCCACTGCCTCCACTGTGTCCCCCTCCTCCACGTCCTCCACCTCCCTCCCAGTCTCGTCTCCACTCACACCTGCACACACTACATCATCAGCTACTGCCTCCATCACCAGCACACCCATCACTACACACCGCTCATGTGCAATCACCACCCCACTACCATTCACACGTCCCCTGTGTCATCTCCCAGTGTGTCTGTGAGCCCTCCTCCCATAGTACACAAACGCAGGTACACACCCACCTCACAACAGCCTCCAGCCCATGCACCTTCACCCAAACTCAGCAGATGTACACCTCCTACAACCACTACCTCTTCCTCCACTCCCACACCCCCCCATCTTCCCGTCCCAGTGTGTCTAAAAAATGTTTAGTAGCTAACTTGAGCCTCTTCCCCACACCTCCCCCCCCGTCTGTCCCCTAGAGCCAGGGTGTCTAGATCCCAGCCAAGCACCTCAGCCACCACATCTGCTGTGATGCGTGCAAGTCGGGGTTGATCGAAGGGAAGGGGGCACCAGTCAGAGCTGCCAGTGTGCCACCTACAGATGGGAAGGACCACCCTATTCCAATACCTACAAAAGTTAAAAAGGGGCCGGCATCCAGCAGGAGAAAGTCGCACCAACCACACTGCAAGGCCTCGCCCAAACACAGAGAGGACAGTGCCAAGGTCCCAGCAGCGACTGCCAAGGTGGGGAAGGGCCACAAGGCAAAGGGCAAGTCACCTCAGGGTACGATGCCTGCTGGTGAGGGGCTGGTGACCACCATTTCATCAGGGATGCCAGCGACCTGTTCCACAGTAGCCACCACTGCAACGGCCGCCACCTACACCACCACCTGCACTGCCACCTGTACCGCCGCTGCCACAACGTCAGTCTGCAGCATCCTCCCAAAGGATCAACCATCTGAGGCTGCCGGAGATGGTATGGTGTCTCCCTCCACCACAACAGACACTTGCACCACGGCCAGCACCGGCAGCATCTCCGCCGCAGCCACTACCACCTGCACCACCATCTGCAACGCCACGTGCCCAGCTGTACCACTATGTCAGACGTCAGCAGCATCACCAATTGGCAGGCATCCGAGGCTGCAGGTGACATCCTGGACCCTGGACACACCACTTGAGGCACCACCTCCAGCACTGGCACTACCAGCAGTTAGCAGCCTAAGTCGCTGCAGGATGTAGTGTGGCTCTGCCTCCATAGAGTATCATGCTTCCTGTTCCAGGAACATTGCGTAGCTCAGACACCAAGGTGAGAGGATGTTATCTACCACACCCCAGGTGCAGCATCACTGGGCACAAAGCCCCCTCCAGAACCAGTGGAAGAAGGCATCCACTCACCCAATCCTTGGCAGGATGAAGCACTCTGTTCACAAACCCCCCTCCAGAACCAGTGGAAGAAGGCATCCACTCACCCAATCCTTGGCAGGATGAAGCACTCTGGGCACAAAGCCCCCTCCAGAACCAGTGGAACATGTCACCCACTTGAGAGACTGTGGCTTTGGACTCCCCAAGAGCAAGCAATGGGCAACCCACCCACTTGGGAGACTTGAAAGACTGTGGCTTTGCACTCCCCAGGAGCAAGCAGTGGGCAACTCACCCACTTGGGAGACTTGTAAGACTGTGGCTTTGCACTCCCCCGGAGCGAGCAGTGGGCAACCCACCCACTTGGGAGACTTGAAAGACTGTGGCTTTGCTCTCCCCAGGAGCGAGCAGGGGGCAACCCACCCACTTGAGGGACTTGAGAGACTGTGGCTTTGCACTCCCCAGGACCAAGCAGTGGACACGGAGCCCCCTTGATGAGCAGTAGCGTCGTACCATCTTCCGGCTGAGGTATCCCCCTTCCCCCTGAGGTGGCTGTTTTTTTTTCTCAACCTGATGCCCCTGCAGTGTTCTCTCTGTTTTCAGCGGGTGTCATGTGTGGGCTTCACCCATGCTTTTTGGGACCAGTGGTCCACGGACATTTACAAGGGACAGTGTATGGCCTTGTGTCCATAATGTAAATATTTTTATATACTGATTATTTGCTTTTCTCCTGATATATCTGAATGTTCCAATATAACACTGGTTAGACTCATTTCCTTTTGTCCTTGCGTTCTTCCAGGGGGTGACGGGGTGTATCTGTATTGTTGTTGGATATGTTTGTGTGTATGGTGTTGTGGGTGAGGGTGAGGGTGGGGGGGTGAGGGTGAGGGTGGGGGGGTGGGGGTGTTGTGTGCCACGTGTGTGTGTCACTCTCTTTTCCCTCCTTCCCTCCCCTGTGTGCTAGGTGCAGTACTCACCGTCGTCGCCACCTTCTTTCTACTTTGTGGTGTATTAGTAGATATACCAACATGGGCAGGACCTGTAACTCGGGCTCCATGGCATCCTGGTTCTTCTTTGAGGGTCGAGAGGCGAGTGGTTTCCCTTCTGTGTTATGTTTCTGCCGAGCTTTTGATGGCTTTGTTACCACCCTGGAAAAGCTGGCGGATTGTTGCCTTGTAATACGGTGGGCAGTACATTGTCTTCCGCCTGACTGTTGGCGGTGACCGCCGCAGTGTTTGTTGCTACCGCAGTGGCGGTCGGAGTGTTAAAGTGGCTGTCTTTGTGGGCGGTTTCCGCCGTGGTCTTGATCTCCTTTTTATTTGCCGGCCTGTTGGCGGTGTTACCGCCGCTTTAACACCAACCGCCAGGGTTGTAATGAGGGCCTATACTGTATGTTCAGAGTCTGTCCCTCTTTCTAGATGTAATCCTGTTTACCTGTTTGAAAGTAGGTTGTTTTCTTCTATGAATTCTGATATCTTGTGAAAGACTGTTCTTTCCACATGTTTGCCAAAGAGAGGGACATTGGAGATTAGACCGTAGGTGTTGGAGTCTTGAGAGTCCAAGTTGTTCTTAAGCAGTCTACTTTTGGTTATATTGCACAATGTTAATGAACACAATATTGACTTACCAAAAAATTACCAAAACATATTGTTGACCCAAATATCATCATCTCATACATAAACAAAAAAAACACAAATATCAATAACAAAAATGTTGCATCAAAAATATCAAAAACAAGTAATATCAATAACAACATTGAGAAACCAAATATCATCTAACCACTAAATACACACAAAATAAGTACAATATCAAAAACAACAATATTGACCACAACATTATCACCTAAACTAATTTGGAAAATGTGTATTTAATTAATACAGCATTTATAAGTACTCATAACAAAACAACACACAAATAAATAAAAATAAAGTATACTCAAATATATTTAAAACATAATTAAAAATGATATACCAACCGATAACTACTCAAAAACAACTACAATTAAATACCATTAAATTAAACCAATTACAAACATTAGACAACTAATACAATATATCATCAAGTTAAATAAACAATAGTAAATAAAAAAGACACATTATAAACATTTAAATACAATAATACCTCCAAATATATATATATATATTCAACACAATGTTGTTCCAAATGTAGGCCCAATACCCTAGGGGGGTGGATTGTGAGCTAAAGGAGCGCTCCAGCAGAAAAATCAACAACCAGCACTCAAAAGAATACACAGTCACTCAGTCTGCAGTTAAACAAGTTTACTCTCAACAGAGATGTGTTTCAACCGTCACTGCAGCCTTGATCACTTGAATTCTATAGATGTACACAAGACATATAAAGACTTCGACATGAACAAAGGAATAAACCTCAGTGAAAACACACTATTCACGTGGGTGCCATCTAATGATATTAAAACTCTGTATCACACAGATATGAATAAAATAAATTCTTTAAGCATGACATGATGGGCTGGTAATGTCTGCAGGAACACAAAATCGATAATTAATCATTCAAAAAGGAAGAAACAATGTTTCAAATAAATCATTCCATATAGCAACAATATCTTGAAACCAATGTGACCGGCTTTTTGGCAAACAATTGAGCCCAGTGGACGAATATGTTCTAACAAAGAGACTAACGTCCTGAATATGACCGTGGCGAATGGGATACTCTGTCACAAATGTGACAGATATCCGCCCACCGTTTTACAAGTTCCAAAGGATATAATGGAACTTGTAACATGGTGGACGGGATAGCCGTCACATTTGTGACGGAGTACCCCATCTGCCAAGGTCACAATCAGGCCCTAAATGTTCATGTTATGTCTGAAAGCTCCTCCCATCACCCCTATACACCCAAATACAAACATGATACATATTTACAATAACTAAGCACATGTCGACTGATTAACTATGCTCCTCATAGAGGTAGAGGAGAAACCTTTGTGGATAATCCATACCGATCAGGTAGCATGGTATACTAACTTGAAATTCCCTTTCCGGAAATCCAGAAAATGATCAGGTAGTGGAACTTCAATGGGTAAGTATATGCCGACGTACCAAAATATGTACAATTCCATCATCTCCAGTACTCATCCTCAAACAATCAAGGCAAAAACAACTTCCCTTGGCCCCACTCATAAACCTCCAACCATATTACTGTGTAACGAAAAATTAGGATCTTATCTCAAGAGACATATATAGCACTCTGTGTACTTGAAGAAACGGTAAGGGAACTCCTCCCAGAACTTCCTCTCCTCCTGTAAAAATATAAGCACAAATCATGACAGAGTTAAAAACCTACAATGGAGTAGCCAACAATTATCATAGGTTGGTTGAGGTCTATTGACACATCCCCCTATTGTAAAATTTGAGCAAATCTACAAAGAGGCAAACAACAAGAGACTACTGTATAGTACAGTTAACTTGTATTCAATTATATGCTAAGTTCCTCATTGAGGTTAAGACCCCAGGACTCTTAGCTTCAAGTTCAATAATAAGTTGGAACTCCCTCTGTCTCAATCGCAAGGTGCGACTACCTCCCTTAGGGTTCTGTACCACCTGTTCAATAGCAAAACATCTTAGTTGTGAGCTGTCTGAAAATGTCTGGCAAATGGATACTTGGAGTTGCCATGATCAATAGCCCTGTGATGTTCCATAACTCTTTTCTTTACAGCACAGGAAGCACTGCCTACATATCTGAGGGAGCAAGGGCACACAAGGATGTTGATGACAAACTAGGAGCTGTAAGTGAGGAATTGTTTAATCTTATATGTTTTCACCCCAAAGTTCCCATATTCCTTGACAGGCTGATTAGTCTTACAGGCCTTATATCTGCCAGATGGGTAGAAACCATATAGGCCATGTTCCTTCAAACATTTTGTGAGTGTAATGTGATTCTGGATAAGTGAATTGTTGAGGGTCTTGGGTCTCCAGAATGTAATCAGGAGTCTTTCCCCTATAACATTTCCAATAATAGCATAACTCCTGAGAACCTTCCAGTGTCTCACCTAATACTTCCACCCTTCTTGTGGTGGAAATCCAGCTGTGGTCATAATTTGGCAGACGAATGTTAGCCGCGGCAACGGTCTTTTGGTGGCTGTCGCCATGGCGGTAGGCAGCATTTACCGCTAATGTTAAAATGAGGGCCAATATGTTGATTGTAAACAAATTATACTACTAATATGTTGCAATTTGAGGATCTGAACCTACGTAATAATATATATATTTTTAAATATCATTACAAGATTTGTAGGGTTCTGTCAGGGAGACCAGATCCTCGGGGTCTGCGCTAGTTCCCAACATGTCCACCACTAGACAGCTCCAAAACTCTGATAGAAAAAATCACAGAACCCGAGAGAGTCCAAGCGGGGGAAAAGGGGATTAGGATGGGAACAGCTGGGAAGGAGACCTGTAAGAAGCAAAAGGTTAAGCCACACAATATCAAGATTATATCACATTGATTTTCACTAGACTATGATTCTAGACATTGTCATACTGTAGCCATGGATAACTTAAGAAAGGACTATAACTTGGTCTCAAAACGTCTAGGTACCTGGGAAGGAATCAAGAATGATTAATACAACTTTTCATATGAAACTTTTCATGAAATGTTACATATTGTCTAGGAATATAAGAACCTTCTAGATTTATGTTTTCAGAACAAACATTGGTGGTCATTACAACATTGGCGGTAAAAGACGCTTACCGCCGTACAGAAGACCGCCAATACACCGCCGCGACAGCAAAATCCCGCCACAGCTATTATGACCCACATCTCGGAATCCGCCGAAATTTAGACACCCACACAAGTCAGCCACAACAAAGGTCAGTGTTAAACTGGCGAAAACAAAATCTCCACCTCCAAGCCAACAGAAACACGCCCATGCTATTACAACCCAAGAATCAAGGCGGCGGTCTTTCAGCCGCGGTATTCCATTGGCGGTACACACCGCCACGCTCAAAATACACACATCTCCAAAACACCGCCACATTGGACAATTCCAAATACACACACCTGATACACATACAAACAACACTCCCACACACCCAACACAATATAAAACACACACCCACATCACCCACAAACCCCTACGACCAAAAAATAGAGACGAAGGCCAGAGAGAGAGCACAGAATAGACAACCCCACCACACAGAGGCACACAACACCATCAGCCACACAACATCCATGCACAAAACACCACACACCACTACACATCACCACACTCATCAACACATACACCACCCCACACATCACCTACACCACCCCATGTCACGCCAAATACACCCCAGTTTTTCTGAGAAGGAGCTCAGGGTCATGGTGGAGGAAATCATACGGGTAGAGCCACAGCTATTTGGCTCACAGGTGCAGCACATATCTATAGTCAGGAAGATAGAGCTATGGCGCAGAATCGTGGACAGGGTCAACGCTGTGGGACAGCATCCAAGAAATTGGGAGGACATCAGGAAGAGGTGGAACGACCTACGGGGGAAGGTGCGTTCAGCGGTCTCCAGGCACAACATCGCGGTTCAGCGGACTGGCGGCGGTCCCCCACCTCCTCCCCCACAACTAACAACATGGGAGGAGCCAAGTCTTGACCATCATGCATCCAGAGGGCCTCGGAGGAGTCGGTGGAGGAATGGACACTGGTAAGTCAAATCTTAACTATCATATCCCCTACCCTACCTGCATGCTATCACACACCCCCACCCTCACACCCTCCCCTATCACTCCAACTCCTCACTAATGTACTAATAACACAAACCACACATCCAAACACCAAGCCCTGCATGACATAACAAAGCATGGACACCCATCACCAAAGCACGATCACTGCACATACCCAGAACGCCCCCACAACCATCATCACACAAGCCCCCCCACAGGATTCTTGCACTGCTGTACACGGTGAGCCACCCATTGCACACCATGACACACACACATGCAATAATCATGCACTTATGCCCCTTCAGGATCACGAAGGACCGTCACCACACCGGAGGGTCCAGACAACTCCACTCCACCCACAGAAGAGGCCCACAGTGACGATAGCAGCTCTGCCCTACTGGATCCTGATGACCAGCTCGGACCATCGTGGGCCTCGGGACAGTCGGTTCCCCTTGCACAGGCACAGCCCAACACTGACCTTCCACCCTCTGGTAACACCAGCACAGCACCCACCCAGCGGGCCCATACATCTGTACCCAGGACACGTCAATCAGCTGTGTGTCCACCACTACAGGGAACCCAGGATAACCCACCACCCCAACAACAACAGGGACCTGGGGGCAGTGGTAGTGGGCACACGGTCCAGGGGACGGAGGCACAGGAACACAGGGGAACTGGGAGGGCTGCTGTGCGACAGGGGGCGGACTGGCCAAGGGAACCCACTGTCCACAAGGCCCTATCCTCCATCATGGGAGCATACCACCACTCCCAGGAGATGATGGCGACAGTCCTGGCCAAGTTTCAGGACACCCAGCACCTGCAGGAGTAACAGTATTTGGGGTTCAGGGAGGAGCTCAGGACCATCAGCTCTGCCCTGGGTACCATCGTAGGGGTGCTGAATGACATACAGCAGACCTTAAGGGACACCGTGGCACTCCAAAGGGCCCCTGACACTAGCATGGACGATGAACTGCCCACCACCTCCGCCGGCGCTAGTGGACAGGAGGCACCACCACAGGACCACCACACCAGCACCCCACCCCCTGCAGACGGACAACCACCACGCAAGCGGTCCCTGAGATCCAGGAACAGGACAGAGCAAGTTGGCAAGACCCCCACCAGGAAATGAGACCACCCTGATTGTCCTCCCACTGTCCCACTTTGTTACCCTGTCCATACTTTAAATGCCCCAGCTCCACTTCCTTTGCCCATATGGCCAGTGCACCTGTGTGACCAATTGACTGGACTCTGCCATGGACATTCCTCTACCATCCCCCGTCACCATAGTACAACCCCCCTCCATTTTTGAGCACTTCAATAAACACCCTTGAACCACAAAAAAATCTGGAGTCAGTCTGTGATTCGGTAAAATTACAGTGTCAAAATGCATTTCTAGTTGTAAAGCCAACATACCTATGTCACATATCACAAGTCCTTGAAGGATGCAAGCAGATAACACACGTTGGTAACCACACCTGTGAAACCGTAATGGAAAGGTACAACTCAGTTACCAATTAATGCTATGAAATTACACACAGGACAGAGGAAGACGTGTGACAGTGAATGTAATGGTAAAAATTAAACTGTTCTCACCTTTGTGTCACTGGAAATATTGCTGTATGACTGACTCCCTGTTGTCGTTGTCTTCTTCCTCAGCTTCCTCCTCATCACTGTCCACAGGCTCCACAGCTGCCACAACACTGTCATCTGGACCATCCTCCTGCAGAAAAGGCACCTGGAGTCGCAAAGCAAGATTGTGAAGCATCGAGCAGGCGATGATGATCTGGCACACCTTCTTCGGTGAGTAGAATAGGGAACCACCTGTCATATGGAGGCACCTGAACCTGGCCTTCAGGAGGCCGAAGGTGCGTTAGATCACCCTCCTAGTCCGCCCATGGGCCTCATTGTAGTGTTCCTCTGCCCTGGTCCTGGGATTCCTCACTGGGGTCAGTAGCCAGGACAGGTTGGGGTTACCAGGGTCCCCTAATAGCCACACACGGTGCCTCTGGAGTTGACCCATCATATAAGGGGCGCTGCTTTTCCACAGGATGAAGGCGTCATGCACTGAGCCAGGGAACATAGCATTTACCTGGGAGAAGTACTGGTCTGCCAAACATACCATCTGTACATTCATGGAATGATAACTCTTCCGGTTCCTGTACACCTGTTCACTCCTGTGGGGGGGGACCAGAGCTACATGGGTCCCATCAATAGCACCTATGATGTTGGGGATATGTCCAAGGGCATAGAAGTCACCTTTCACTGTAGCCAAATCCTCCACCTCAGGGAAAATGATGTATCTCCTTATGTGTTTCAGCATGGCAGCCAACACTCTGGACAACACGTTGGAAAACATAGGCTGGGACAGCCCTGATGCCATGGCCACTGTTGTCTGAAAAGACCCACTTGCAAGGAAATGGAGCACGGACAGCACCTGAACGTCAGGGGGGATTCCAGTGGGATGGCGGATTGGTGATATCAGGTCTGGCTCCAACTGGGTACATAGTTCCTGGATAGTGGCACGGTCAAACCTGTAGGTGATGATTAAATGTCCCTCCTCCATTGTCAACAGGTCCACCAGCGGTCGGTACACCGGAGGATTCCGCCATCTTCTCAATTGTCCCAGCTGACGGTGCCTAGGAAGGACAACAGCGATCACAGAGTCAACAAATTTCCAGGTATGTACCCACAGATACACAGAACACGACACCAAACACAAAACCATTCCTGTATGTGTGTTGAGTGTAGGCCTAGCTTTGTGTGACGCAGAAGTAAATGAAGCCATGTGGGCCCCTGAAATGGCGGCTGCCTGACCTCTAAACTGGGACAATGGTATTGTGTGGTAACTGCGCTGGCGTTGCACACCGTCGCGGTAGGCGGTGGTAGACCGAGGCGCAATGCAGCATTGGTTAACATTGGACCCTATGGGTCCCAGGAGCCAATGAACAAGTGCGCCGGCGTTGATGATACGCACCGCCGCGGACGTCACCGCCATTTTCTATCTGTTCAATCACTCGATACCTGACCTTCGACAGGAGAGGACCTACACTGCAAGTGCTGCTGTGACCTCGGTCTGGAAGCGACAATGGCTGCTGCGTCTGGGGAAAGGGCCCCTGCCTTCACTGCTCAGGAGTTGGAGAAACTAGTAGACGGGGTCCTCCCCCAGTACACCCTACTCTACGGTCCTCCAGACCAACAGGTAAGTACACAGGGAGCACGTTGTATGGGCTAGGCCTGGGTGGAAAGGGCTGGTTGTAAGAGGAAAGGGGGCAGAGTTCAGAGAACATGAATGCATGTGAATGCATGTGCCACATGGCAAGGGTAGGGAGGGGGGACACTTACATCGACGGTGCAGTTGGTAATGACTTCTCTTCTTCCCTTGTGCATGTCATGTAGGTCAGCGCCCACCAGAAGAAGGACATTTGGCGTGCCATCGCCAAGGAAGTCCGGACCCTGGGGGCCCACCAGAGACGGGGCACCCTCTGCCGGAAAAGATGGGAGGACACTCGCTGCTGTAGCAAGAAGACGGCGGTGGCTCAGCTGGGGATGGCCTCCCAACGTGGGAGGGGTGCCCGTCGCACCATGACCCCCCTGATGTTCCGGATCCTGGCGGTGGCCTCCCCGGAGTTGGATGGGCGCTTGAGGGCATCACAGCAGACACAAGGGGGTGAGTACACTATCATTCTGGGGACTTTGCGCGCAGTTGAGGGGTCTAGGTGTGGGAGGAGGGCTGTGGGTTTCCCTAGGCCATGGCGACTTCCATAGGCTAGGCCCCTCCGTAATGCAGGCCATGTGGCACTCCACCCCACCGCAGTAGAGTGGCAAGTACAGGTATACATGCCCCTGTAGCATCCATGTGTGCAGATGTCCACCATAGCCATGTAGTCCAGATCCCAGGAATTGCATCTGTAGAGGCCAGGAGCACGGCGTAGTGCAGGGGGCTGCTGTGTCTGTATTGTCTGCCAACGGTAGCGGTATGCCATGCACTCAACCTGTCTTTCTTCTGTCGTCCCCCCCCCCCCTTTTTGTGCTCTCTCTGTACTTTTGTGCATCAGCATCATCAGGAGGAGGTACAATGGCACCGGAGCACGAGGGAGCTGCATCCCACATGGCCATGGAGGGCCACACCACAGACTCAGAATGCACCAGTGGGACGGAGGGCGAGGGGAGCTTCACGTCGGCCACCGGATCACCAACCAGTGACACGGACTCGTCCGCCGATGGGAGCTCCCTTGTGGTGGCCCCCACTTCTACAGGTACAGCCGCCACCTCCCCTACCAGCACCGCCCTCCCAGCAGCCCCTCAGCGTTTGCCCCGTGCCCGCTCACCCAGGAGGGTGGGCATCACCTTCGCCCCAGGCACCTCAGGCCCTGTCCCAGTCACCCCTGCTGCTCTCAGTGAGGAGGCCATTGACCTCCTCAGGTCACTCACTGTTGGGCAGTCTACCATTGTGAATGCCATCCAGGGTGTAGAAAGGCAGTTGCAACACGGTAATGCATTCCTGGAGGGCATTCATTCTGGTCAGGCTGCCCTTCAGCGAACCCTGCAATCTCTGGCCTCAGCACTGATGGCAGCCATTGTCCCTGTGTCTAGCCTCCCCCCTCCAACTTCCTCCACCCAGACCCAATCCCCTGTACCCCAGCCCATCCCAAGCACACCATCAGACCAGCCTGCACACACCTCAACACACAAAAGTAGCTCAGGCAAACATAGGCACCACACATCCCACAGGCACTCACACAAGCATCACACACATACAGACACAGCAACATCCACTGCCTCCACTGTGTCCCCCTCCTCATCATCTCCCTCCTCCCTCCCAGTGTCGTCTACACTCTCACCTGCATGCACTACATCTACAGGCAGTAGGACTCGCACCAGAACACCCAGCACCACACCTCGCTCACCTGCACTCACCACCCCCACTCCCATTTTCACGTCCCCTGTGTCCTCTCCCAGTGTGTCTGTGACGCCCCCTCCCAAAGTACACAAACGCGGGCACCCACACACCCAACATCCATCCACCTCACGACAGCCTCCAGTACCTGCACCTGCACCCAAAACACCTAAAGTGACACCTCATACAACCACCTCCTCTTCCTCCACTCCCAGACCCCCTCCAGCTACCCATCCCAGTGTTCGTCAGAAACTATCCCTCTGCAAAGTTGACCTTTTTGCCCCCACCCCTCCAATTCATCAGTCGTGTCGTAGCGCCTCAGCCAAAAAGCCTCCAGTACCAGTGGTGCGTGTTCAAGGTGTGTGGAGTGCACCGGCCACCAGGGCAGGCAGTGTGACACGGAGCCAAGGCACTGCCAGTCCACCCCCTGTAAAGGCTCTGAAGTTGGAAAGTGGCCGACGGGACCGGCTGAAGGCTCCTGGAGGCAAAACAACTCACAGGGGACCCAGGGGGATTGCAGAGTTAGCTGTGACTCCTCCAAAGGTGGGGAAGGGCCAGAAGAAGTCTGCACAGCCTGGTGTGAGCATCACGGCGGAGAAGGGCGGCATCCTTCCCGGCGGCCGGGACACCACCGCCAGCACCGTCTTCACTGGTCAGGAGACCACCGCCATAGGCATTGCCCAGGAGGTCCCAAGTATCGTCACTGGTCATGAGACCACCGCCATAGGCATTGCCCAGGAGGGCCCAAGTATCGTCACTGGTCAGGAGACCACTACCAGAGTCATTGCCCAGGAGGGCCCAAGTATCATCACTGGTCAGGAGACCACCGCCATAGGCATTGCCCAGGAAGGCCCAAGTATCGTCACTGGTCATGAGACCACTGCCATAGGCATTGCCCAGGAGGGCCCAAGTATCGTCACTGGTCATAAGACCACCGCCAGAGTCATTGCCCAGGAGGGCCCAAGTATCGTCACTGGTCAGGAGACCACCGCCATAGGCATTGCCTAGGAGGGCCCAAGTATCGTCACTGGTCATGAGACCACCGCCATAGGCATTGCCCAGGAGGGCCCAAGTATCGTCACTGGTCATGAGACCACCGCCAGAGTCATTGCCCAGGAGGGCCCAAGTATCGTCACTGGTCATGAGACCACCGCCATAGGCATTGCCCAGGAGGGCCCAAGTATTGTCACTGGTCATGAGACCACCGCCAGAGTCATTGCCCAGGAGGGCGCAAATATCGTCACTGGTCAGGAGACCACCGCCAGAGTCATTGCCCAGGAGGGCGCAAGTATCGTCACTGATCAGGAGACCACCGCCATAGGCATTGCCCAGGAGGGCGCAAGTATTGTCACTGGTCATGAGACCACCGCCATAGGCATTGCCCAGGAGAGCGCAAGTATCGTCACTGGTCATGAGACCACCGCTATAGGCATTGCCCAGGAGGGCCCAAGTATTGTCACTGGTCATGAGACCACCGCCAGAGTCATTGCCTAGGAGGGCGCAAATATCGTCACTGGTCATGAGACCACCTCCAGAGTCAGTGCCCAGGAGGGCGCAAGTATCGTCACTGGTCAGGAGACCACCGCCATAGGCATTGCCCAGGAGGTCACAAGTATCGTCACTGGTTATGAGACCACCGACAAAGTCATTGCCCAGGAGGGCACAAGTATCGTCACTGGTCATGAGACCACCGCCAGAGTCATTGCCCAGGAGGGCCCAAGTATCGTCACTGGTCATGAGACCACCGCCAGATTCATTGCCCAGGAGGGCCCAAGTATCGTCACTGGTCAGGAGACCACCGCCATAGGCATTGCCCAGGAAGGCCCAAGTATCGTCACTGGTCATGAGACCACCGCCATAGGCATTGCCCAGGAGGGCCCAAGTATCGTCACTGGTCATGAGACCACCGCCATAGGCATTGCCCAGGAGGGCGCAAGTATCGTCACTGGTCATGAGACCACCGCTATAGGCATTTCCCAGGAGGGCCCAAGTATTGTCACTGGTCATGAGACCACCGCCAGAGTCATTGCCTAGGAGGGCGCAAATATCGTCACTGGTCATGAGACCACCGCCAGAGTCAGTGCCCAGGAGGGCACAAGTATCGTCACTGGTCAGGAGACCACCGCCATAGGCATTGCCCAGGAGGGCACAAGTATCGTCACTGGTCATGAGACCACCGACAGAGTCATTGCCCAGGAGGGCACAAGTATCGTCACTGGTCATGAGACCACCGCCAGAGTCATTGCCCAGGAGGGCCCAAGTATCGTCACTGGTCATGAGACCACCGCCATAGGCATTGCCCAGGAGGGCCCCGGCAGCCACAGCCCTGCTGGGCAATGAGGGACCGTCATGCCACACACCAATGCCCAGTCCAGAGCCCGCAATGGCAAAGCACCGCTGAACAGTCCAGAGACCGCTGAACAGGGTAAGCACCGCTGAACAGTCCAGAGCCCGCCATGGCAAAGCACCGCTGAACAGGGCATGCACCACTGAACAGGGCAAGCACAGCTGAACAGTCCAGAGACCGCCATGGCAAAGCACCGCTGAACAGTCCAGAGACCGCTGAACAGGGCAAGCACCGCTGAACAGTCCAGAGCCCGCCATGGCCAAGCACCGCTGAACAAGGCATGCACCACTGAACAGGGCAAGCACCACTGAACAGTCCAGAGACCGCCATGGCAAAGCACCGCTGAACAGTCCAGAGACCGCTGAACAGGGCAAGCACCGCTGAACAGGGCAAGCACCGCTGAACAGTCCAGAGAACGCCATGGCAAAGCACCGCTGAACAGTTCAGAGACCGCCATGGCAAAGCACCGCTGAACAGTCCAGAGACCGCCATGGCGAATCACCGCTGAGCAGGGCATGCACCGCTGAACAGGGCAAGCACCGCTGAACAGGGCATGCACTGCAGAAGAAGGAAAAGACCGCCACATCAAGCATCGTTATCCCATGTGCAGCTGGGACTGTGACGGGACAGGAACTGTCACGGGAGACTAATCAAGTCTGGGGATGGAGAGATCCATCCACTACCTCTGTCCTTCACGGGATGAAGCACTCTGGGCACCAGTCCCCCTCCAGAACCAGTGGAGACATGCATCCACTACCTCAGTCCTTCACAGGATGAAGCACTCTGGGCACCAGTCCCCCTCCAGAACCAGTGGAGGCTGTTATGTACTTGTGAGACTGTGGCTTTGCACTCCCCAGGATGGAACAGTGGGCAAACCACCCACTGTAGAGACTTGTGAGACTGTGGCTTTGCACTCCCCAGGATGGAACAGTGGGCAAACCACCCACTGTAGAGACTTGTGAGACTGTGGCTTTGCACTCCCCAGGATACATCAATGGGCATGGAGCCCCGTCGTGGATGTGGCATGGTGCTGTAATCCGGCTAAGGTGCCCCCCCCTTCCCTTCCCCGTGAGGTGCCTGTTGTTTTTCTCTCTGAAGCCCCGGCAGTGTTCTCTCAGTTTGTGGACAGGTATCTTGTGTGGGCCTCGCCCATGCATTTTTGGCCTAGTGGTGCACGGACATTGAGATGTGCATATCTGCACTACTTCTCGTACTGTATATACCTTTGTATGAGTTTATATATATCTGTATATAATTGACACATGTATATTGATACATTACAATGTTTGAACTGATTTCGTTTTGTCTTTGCATTCTTCCTGGGGGGTTGGGGGTTGTTACTGTGATGTTTGTAAATGCATTGGTGTGTGTGTTGTAATATGCAAGGGTGGGGGTGTTGCGTGTGTGTGTCCCTGACTTTTGCATCCCCTATGTCGTAGGTGCAGTACTCACCGTTGTCTTCGCCGCCGCTGGTCTTCGTAGATGAGTAGGAAGAGAAGGGCAGGATTTGTAATTCCGGCTCCATGGTGTCCTCCTTCCTCGTGGGATGTGTTAAGGTGAGCGTTTTCCCATTGCAGAAACTGTTTCCGCCGTGTTTTTATCCACGGTGAATCCGCCCCGGAAAAGGTGGCGGATTGGCAGGTTGTGATACTATTGGCGGTAGATTGTGTTCCGCCTGTCTGTTGGCGGTGACCGCCGCGCTGCTTGTCTGTACCGCCGTGGCGGTCGGGGTGTTAAAGTGGCTGTCTTTGTTGGCGGTTTCCACCACGGTCATAATTCCCTTTTTTTGTCCGCTGGCCTGTTTGCGGTATTACCGCACCTTTAACACCGTCCGCCAGGGTCGTAATGACCCTTATTGCCTTTTTACATGGGGACAAAAAGTCATCTGAACATCCCCTGGAAAACAATAGGAATTGTACTGAGGACTGAATATGCACATATAATGTAACACCTTGAATTTTAACACCTTTGCTGAAAATTCGAAAGCCCTGGATAGTTGTGTGCACTTCCGGAAAGACTACACATCAAAAGTTTTTGATTGCCATGGAATGATCGCGCACACTGTAAGCGATCTGAACACCTAGGTTTAAATGTGAGAAATGAATCGCGCACACTGCCGATTCCAGCAAGTATATGCAAATGCCATGAAATGATCGCGCACTCTGTAAGTGATCTGAACGTCAAGATTTACATGCGGGAATGAATCCCGCATCTTGCTGATTCCAACAAGAATATGCAAATGCCATGAAATGATCGCACACTCCGTAAGCGATCTGAAAATCAAGGTTTTAATGGGGGAATGAATAGCGCACACTGCCGATTCCAACAGGTATATGCAAATGCCATGAAATGTTCGCGCAGTCTGCAAACAATCTGAAACATCAAGATTTAAATGTGTTGAATGAATTTTGCGTCTTGCCAATTCGAATACCACCATGCAAATGCCAATAAATTGTCACGCACAATGATTATCAAGGTTTAAATTCAAGGAATAAATTGCGCGTCTTGCCGATTCGAATGCCACCATGTAAATGCCAAGAAATGGTTGCGCACAATGATTATCAAGGTTTAAATGCAAGGAATGAATTGTGCGTCTTGCCAATTCGAATACCACCATGCAAATGCCAATAAATTGTCACGCACAATGATTATCAAGGTTTAAATTCAAGGAATAAATTGCACGTCTTGCCGATTCGAATGCCACCATGTAAATGCCAAGAAATGGTTGCGCACAATGATTATCAAGGTTTAAATGCAAGGAATGAATCGCGCGTCTTGCCGATTCGAATGCCACCATGTAAATGCCAAGAAATGGTCGCGTACAATGATTATCAAGGTTTAAATGCAAGGAATGAATTGTGCGTCTTGCCGATTCGAATGCCACCATGTAAATGTCAAGAAAGGGTCGCGCACAATGATTATCAAGGTTTAAATGCAAGGAATGAATCGCGCATCTTGCCGATTCGAATGCCACCATGTAAATGCCAAGAAATGGTAGCGCACAATGAGTATCAAGAGTTAAATGCAAGGAATGAATTGCGCGTCTTGCCGATTCGAATACCAACATGTAAATGACAGAAACCACAAGCACATTCACAAGCACAAGGAAAAATCTTTCATCATGAAAAACTAGGCCCAAAAACTCGAATGCCTTCGAAAATGAGATCTGGGGCCCAGCCCGACCTCCGTCTTACCGCCCTGATCAAGGATCACCAATACAATGAAGAGCAAAGGCCTGGAAGGTCAAGGTAGGCTTCCGGAACAGGAGCTCAGTAAGTTGCTGCTGCTCTGCACCGGGACCTCTGAATAGTGACCACGTGGAGCTGGGCTGGCTCCCTTATATAGAGTCTGGCCCAGCCCACAAAACACACCCAGTCATGCTGCAGAGAAAGCTTCTAGAAGGCCCTGGAAAGGGACCACACCCTGACACACTCTGAAAGCCTACAGCAATACATTGCAAATGAACAGTATTTACAAGCACCTTTAATATAAGTCTTCAGGATTAAACTCTGCAATGCAAAAGGTTAAACAACAGCATATCAACATAATGCATGAATTATGTTTTCTCATAAGGGCTGGGTTTTTGCATTCCAGTCGCCCGTAGAGCGCACACTGCCCTGATGTTGACAGGTTCATAATCAAACGTCTTCATACATAACGTAAATCAGAAATACTTTGCTGAAGCTGAAGAAGCGTGATCTAAAGTTAACTACGCATGCTGTCTTTGCATGTGCACCTACAACAATGACATCCATTGCAATAGTGTAATGAGAAAGGTATAGTTTCCCTATGTGACGTCTGAGTGAATCAAGAAGCTGCATTTTCTTCATGTACACACAGTGAGATTTTTGCAAAGTATAAAAATACTTACCACGTATCAATGGGATGTGTGAATTATGTGAGCCCAAAACCCTGTTCCACTTATTCACATAAATGTTGCAAAGTAAATATGACAACATCATTATCTAGTGTGAATCCCTCACTGCTCACCCAAAAGTGTATCAACAATACACAACTCTGGATGGTTGTACCAATACTAACCAAATACTCATACCCATATTCCTCATGGATTTGCTTTGTACTTGTGCCACACAAGGATGCATAAGTGCAACCCGATACCTTGAATGACAGTAACCAAAACATGCAAGGGCACCTTGCCTGGCCCTGTGTATTCTGATAAAGGTGGAGTAAAGCAACACAGGCCAACATTGCTAACTTATGTTACTTTGCCCCAGAGAGGTGTCTGAAGTGTTGAGTGTGAGTACGTTCGTGCATCAACACATTAAATCATTTGCACATAAAAGTTTGCATATGCGACTGTCCAGGGAACCTGTAACAATGTGACCCCTCCCCAGGGTAGGGTCAATTAGTAGATCTATGGACAAAACATCTTGTTATGTCTTCTTTCTAATTAAGTTGCATGATGTGGCACACTTAGCAAGAAGTTTATGCCAAAGGCGATAGAGTTTGTCCAGGCCTGTGCAACTCCTTATACAAAAATAAACAGCCAAGTGAAAGGTTGTCTGCATTAGTGCTAGTCAGAAGTTGGTGTCCCAGCGCAGACAAGGAGCAACAATCTATAGTATCATGTCAAATCCAACACTTACCTGCCCTATCCCTTTCACACAGGGGGCTACACCAAGCAGACTACCTTTGTTGTGCTGTGTGTAAAATCAAGTACTCAGCCCCACTTACAGAGTCTAAAGTATGGAATTGAGCCCATACATAACTTAATGTGAGTAAGAGTTGTCCTGAGGAGTCTGAGAATGCAAAATTTTACTACATTGTACTCAGGACTAATTGAAAATCATGTGCTAACTTAACACAAAAGTACTAACTCATGAAAAATAAATAATATTGAAATAGAGAATAATGATTAATTTATTCAATTGGAAAGCCTAATATTTAAAAGCACAACCTAACCCTAACTAACTTACACTAACTATCATCAAACTTGCCTATATTACCTTAGCTAATGCTTAACATGTTAACCACTACTGACACACGACAAGTTAAACATCAACCCCCCACCGTTTAATACATATAGGTCAAAAAAATACAAACATTAACTACATCCTAAACATATACATTCTAACCATAACATATATAACATAGAAGCTTAAACAAATATATTTTTGTAGATTGTTTAAAATGTTTACTTGTTTATTTTTTGTATAACACAAAACATCAACCCCCTACCCACTTAGGAGAGTCCAGGAATTAAAGTTTGGTGGCAATGCTCTGGAGTCTCTCATGGCACTTCAACAAAATCTCTGCCTGGCTCTCCTGTTCCTTTTCAATCCAGGCAATCCTCTGGTCAATAATATGCAACAGTTATACAAGCAACACGTGGAAATTCTTCTCGGCTGCATCTCTGTTCTTTTTTATCTATGGCAGCTGCTGTCCACCTCACTGTCCAGGGGTGAGCTGTGATGTGTTCTGCTGCTGAGTGGCAACATGAGATGCTGTAGCGGTGAGGTCTTCTGTGCCTGTGGCCATGTAGATCCTCCTCAAATGCCAGAAGACTTTGCATTCTGATATGTGCGGCTCATTTTCTAGAACTCATGGGCTATTTTCTGGATGCGGCCAAAACGTGCCCATCTTAAAGTAAAAGTCTTTGCCATGTCTGGTGTCATAGGAGCTGGGAGAAGATTACGGGGGTCATTACAACATTGGCGGTATAAGGCGCTTACCGCCGAGCAGAAGACCGCCAACACACCGCCGCGGCCGTGAAATTCTGCCACAGCTATTAAGACACACATCACTGAATCCACCGAAATTCAGACACCCACACAATACCGCCACACCAAAGGTCAGCGATAAACATGCGGAAACAAATCCTCCACCTCCACACCAACAGAAAGACGCCCATGCTATTACGACCCACGAATCCATGCGGCGGTCTTTCAAATGCGGTATTCCATTGGCGGTACACACCGCCGCGCTAAAAATACACACACATCTCCAAAACACCGCCACATTGGACAATTCCAAATACACACAACTGACACACATACAAACACCACTCCCACACACCCAACGCAATATAAAACACACACCCACATCACACACAAACCCCTACAATCAGAATTTCTGAGAGAAGGCCAGAGAGAGACAGCACAGAATAGAGAACCCCATCACACAGAGGCACACTACACCATCACCCACACAACACCCACGTACAAAACACCACATACCACTACACTCACCACACTCATCAACACATACACCACCCAACACCTCACACACACCACCCCATGTCACGCCAAAGACACCCCCGCTTCTCCGAGGAGGAGCTCAGGGTCATGGTGGAGGAAATCGTCCGGGTAGAGCCACAGCTATTTGGCTCACAGGTACATCACACATCAATAGCCAGGAAGATGGAGCTATGGCAAAGAATAGTCGACAGGGTCAACACAGTGGGACAGCACCCAAGAAATAGGGAGGACATCAGGAAGAGGTGGAACGACCTACGGGGGAAGGTGCGTTCCACGGTATCCAGGCACCACATCGCGGTACAGCGGACTGGCGGCGGCCCACCTCCTCCCCCACAACTAACAACATGGGAGGAGCAAGTCTTGACCATCTTGCATCCTGAGGGCCTCGCAGGAGTTGTTGGAGGAACGGACACTGGTAAGTCAAATCTTAACTATCATATCCCCCACCCTACCTGCATGCTATCACACACCCACACCCTCACACCCTCCCCTATCACCCCAAATCCTCAATAATCTACCCATGACACCAACCACCCATCCCAACCCCAAGACCTGCATGACATAACTAAGCATGGATACCCATCACTAAAGCATGCCCACTGCACAGACCCACAACACCCCCCAACCATCACCACACAAGCCCCCACACAGGAATGCCTGCACTGGTGTACACGCACACCCAAACATTGCACACCATGAAACACACACATGCAATAATCATGTACTCATACCCCCGCAGGAACCCGAAGGAACGTCACCACACTAGAGGGTCCAGACAACACCACTCCACCCCCAGAAGAGGCCCACAGCGACGACAACAGCCCTGCCCTACTGGATCTGGATGACCAGCCCGGACCATCATGGGCCTCAGGACAGTCGGTTCCCCTTGCCCAGCCACAGCCCAACACCGAGCTTACACCCTCTGGTAACACCAGCACAGCACCCACCCAGCGGGCCCAAACTTCCCTACCCAGGACAGGTCAATCAGCGGTGTGTCCACCACTACAGGGCACCCAGGGTAACCCAACACCCCAACAACAACAGGGACCTGGGGGCGGTGGTAGTGGGCACACGGTCCAGGGGACGGAGGCACAGGAACATAGGGGAACTGGGAGGGCTGCTGTGCGACAGGGGGCGGACAGGCCAAGGGAACCCACTCTCCACGAGGCCCTCTCCTCCATCATGGGAGCATACCACCACTCCCAGGAGACGATGGCAACGGTACTGGGCAAGTTGCAGGAGACCCTGCGTCTGCAGGAGGAGCAGTATTTGGGGTTCAGGGAGGAGCTCAGGACCATAGGCTCCGCCCTGGGCACAATTGTAGGGGTGCTGACGGACATTCAAAAGACCTTGAGGGACACCGTGGCACTCCAAGGGGCCCCTGACACTAGCCAGGACGATGAAATGCCCACCACCTCTGCCGGCGCTAGTGGACAGGACGCCCCTCCACAGGACCAACACACCAGCACCCCACCCCCTGCAGACGGACAACCACCACGCAAGCGGTCCCTGAGATCCAGGAACAGGACAGAGCAAGATGGCAAGACCCCTGCCAGAAAATAAGACCACCCTGATTGTCACCCCACTGTCCCACTTTGTTACCCTGTCCAAATCGGAACTGCCCCAGCTCCACTTCCAATGGCCAGATGTGCAATGTACCTGTGAGACTAATAGACTGGACTCTGCCATGGACATTCTTCCACCATAACCCATCCCCATTTCACAACCCCCCTTCATTGTTATGCACTTAAATAAACACCCTTGAAACACCAATAAAACTTGAGTCAGTCAATGATTTTGAACTTTGTATTGTCAATTACAGTGTCAAAAATGGTTACCCATTGGAAGGCCAACATATCAATGTCACACATCACAAGCCTTTCAAGGGTGCAAGCTGTTGACACGTAGGTTACCACATTAGTGAAACTGAAATGGAAGGGGACAACTCAGTTAACAAATAGTGAGTGAAATGTAGGTACAGGATAGAGGTAGACGTGTGAAAGTTAATGTTATGTTAAACCTGAAAATGTGCTCACCTGTGTCTCACTGGAAATATTGCTGTATGACTGACTCCCTGTTGTCGTTTTCTTCTTCATCAGCTTCATTTTCATCACTGTCCACAGGCTCCACAGGCTCCACCGCTGCTACAACACCGTCATCTGGATCATCCTACTGCAGAAAAGGCACCTGGCGTCGCAGTGCCAAATTATGGAGCATGGAGCAGGCGATGATGATGTTGCACACCTTCTTCGGTGAGTAGAATAGGGATCCACCTGTCATATGGAGGCACCTGAACCTGGCCTTCAGGAGGCCGAAGGTGCGTTCGATCACCCTCCTAGTCCGCCCATGGGCCTCATTGTAGCGTTCCTCTGCCCTGGTCCTGGGATTCCTCACTGGGGTTAATAGCCATGACAGGTTGGGGTAACCAGAGTCCCCCAATAGCCATACACGGTGCCTCTGGAGTTGACCCATCATATCAGGGATGCTGCTATTCCGCAGGATGTAGGCGTCATGCACTGAGCCAGGGAACATAGCATCTACCTGCGAGATGTACTGGTCTGCCAAACAGACCATATGGACATTCATCGAATGATAATTCTTCCTGTTCCTGTACACCTGTTCACTCCTCTGGGGGGGGACCAGAGCTACATGGGTCCCATCAATGGCACCTATGATGTTCGGGATATGTCCAAGGGCATAGAAGTCACCTTTCACTGTAGGCAAATCTGCCACCTCAGGGAAAATGATGTATCTCCTTACGTGTTTCAGCAGGGCAGACAACACTCTAGCAACACGTTGGAAAACATAGGCTGGGACATCCCTGATGCCATGGCCACAGTAGTCTGAAATGACCCACTTGCAAGGAAATGGAGCACTGACAGCACCTGAACGTCAGGGGGGATTCCAGTCGGATGGCGGATTGGTGACATCAGGTCTGGCTCCAACTGGGTACATAGTTCCTGGATTGTGGCACGGTCGAACCGGTAGGTCACGATCAAATGTCTCTCTTCCATTGTCAACAGGTCCACCAGCGGTCGGTACACTGGCGGATTCCGCCATCTTCCAATATGTCCCAACTGACGGTGCCTAAGAAGGACAACAGCGAAGAAACTGTCAGCATTCCTCCAGGTATGTACCCACAGTCACACACAAGACTACAACAGACAATTAACCCATCCGGGAAATGTTTTGAGTGTAGGCCTCGGTATGTGTGACGCAGTAGTAAATGAAGCCATGTGGGCCCCTGAAATGGCGGCTGCCTGACCTCTAAACTGGGACAATGGAATTGTGGGGTAACTGCGCTGGCATTGTACACCGTCGCGGTAGGCGGTCGTAGAGCGCGGCGCAATGCTGCTTTGGTTAACATTGGACCCTCTGGGTCCCAGGAGCCAATGAACAGGTGCGCTGGCGGTGATGATGCGCCCCGCCACGGACGTCACCGCCGCGGACGTCACCACCATTTTCTATCTGTTGAATCACTAGATAGCTGACCTTCGACAGGAGAGGACCTACATTGCTAGTGCTGCTGTGACCTCGGTCTGGAAGCGACGATGGCTGCTGAGTCTGGGGAAAGGGCCCCTGCCTTCACTGCACAGGAGTTGGAGAAACTTATGGATGGGGTCCTCCCCCAGTACATGCTACTCTACGGTCCTCCAGGCCAACAGGTTAGTACACAGGGAGCTCGTTGGATGGGCTAGGCCTGGGTGGACAGGGCTGAGTGGGAGAGGGAAGGGGGCAGAGTTCTTACAATAGAAATGCATGGGGATGAATGGGCCATATGGCCAGAGCTGGGAGGGGGCCACTCACATTGACGTTGCAGTAGGTAATGACTGTTCCTCTTTCCTTGTGCATGTCATGTAGGTCAGCGCCCACCAGAAGAGGGACATTTGGCGTGCCATCGCCAAGGAGGTCCGGACCCTGGGGGCCCACCAGAGACGGGGCACCCACTGCCGTAAGAGATGGGAGGACATTTGCCGCTTCAGCAAGAAGACGGCGGAGGCTCAGCTGGGGATGGCCTCCCAACGTGGGAGGGGTGCCCATCGCACCATGACCCCCCTGATGTTCCGGATCCTGGCGGTGGCCTACCCGGAGTTGGATGGGCGCTTAAGGACATCACAGCAGACACAAGGGGGTGAGTACAACCTCATTCTGCGGACTTTGCGTGCAGTGGAGGTGTCTGGGTGGGGGAGGTGGGCTGTGGGTGTCCCTAGGCCAGGGCGAGTTAGGTAGGCAAGGCCCCTCCGTAATGTAGGCCATGTGGCACTCTACCCCACCTCAGAACAGAGGCAAGTTGATGTATAGTTGCCCCTTTGCCATCCATGTGCGTAGATTTCTACCATTGCCATGTAGGCCATATCCCAGAAATTGCATATGCAGAGGTGAGGAGTACGGCGTAATGAAGGTGGCATCTGCGTTTGTCTTGTCCGCCAACGGTAGCGGTATGCCATGCACTAAAACTCTCTTTCTTCTGTCTCCCACCCTTGTCCTGCTCTCCCTGTCCTTTTGTACATCAGCATCATCAGGCGGAGGTACAGTGGCACCGGAGCACGAGGGAGCTGCATCCCACATGGCCATGGAGGGCCACACCACAGACTCTGAATGCACCAGTGGGACGGAGGGCGAGGGGAGCTTCATGTCAGCCACAGGATCACCAACCAGCGACACGGACTCGTCCGCCGATGTGAGATCCCCTGTGGTGGCGGCACCATCTCTGCACCCCACTTCTACAGGTACAGCTGCCACCTCCCCTACCAGCACCGCCCTCCCAGCAGCCCCTCAGCGTTCACCCCGTGCCCGCTCACCCAGGAGGGTGGGCATCACCTTCGCCCCAGGCACCTCAGGCCCTGCCCCAGTCACCCCTGCTGCCCTCAGTGAGGAGGCCATTGACCTCCTCAGGTCACTCACTGTTGGGCAGTTTACCATTGTGAATGCCATCCAGGGTGTAGAACGAGAGTTGAAACACAGTAATGCATTCCTGGAAGGCATTCATTCTGGTCAGGCTGTCCTTCAGCGAACCCTGCAATCTCTGGCCTCAGCACTGATGGCAGCCATTGTCCCTGTGTCCAGCCTCCCCCCTCCAACTTCCTCCACCCAGACCCAATCCCCTGTACCCCAGCCCACCCCAAGCACACCTACAGACCAGCATGCACACAAGTCAACACACACAAGTAGCTCAAGCAAACATAGGCACCACACACAACACAGGCACTCACACAAGCATCACACCCATACAGACACAGCAACATCCACTGTCTCCACTGTGTCCCCCTCCTCCTCTTCTCCCTCCTCCCTCCCAGTGTCGTCTACACACACACCTGCATGCACCACATCTACAGGCACTAGGACTCGCACCAGGACACCCAGCACCACAAGCTGCTCACCTGCACTCACCACCTCCACTGCCATTTATACGTCCCCTGTGTCCTCTCCCAGTGTGTCTGTGACGCCCCCTCCCAAAGTACCCAAACGCCGGCAATCACTCACCCAACATCCATCCACCTCACGACAGCTTCCAGTACCTGCACCCAAAACACCAAAAGTGACACCACCTACAACCACCTCCTCTACCTCCACTCCCAGACCCCCTCCAGCTAGCCATCCCAGTGTCCGTCAGAAACTGTCCCTCTGTCAAATTGACCTGTTTGCACCCACCCACCCCCCTCCAGTTCATCAGTCCCGTCATAGCGCCTCAGCCAAAAAGCCTCCAGTGCCAGTGGTGCGTGTTCCAGGTTTTTGGAGACCACCGCCAGAGTCACAGCCCAGGAGGGCCCAAGTATCGTTACTGGTCAGGAGACCACCGCCGGAGTCAGTGCCCAGGAGGGCCCAAGTCTCGTTACTGGTCAGGAGACCACCGCCGGAGTCAGTGCCCAGGAGGGCCCAAGTCTCGTTACTGGTCAGGAGACCACCGCCGGAGTCAGTGCCCAGGAGGGCCCAAGTCTCGTTACTGGTCAGGAGACCACCGCCACTGCCGGAGTCAGTGCCCAGGAGGGACCAGGATCCCACAGCCCCGCTGGGCGATGATGGAACATCAAGCCACACACCAATGTCCAGTGTGGAGTTCGTCATGCCACACACCAATGTCCAGTGTGGAGTTCGTCATGCCACACACCAATGTCCAGTGTGGAGTTCGTCATGCCACACACCAATGTCAGTATCCGAACCACCATGTCAGAGCACCGCTGAACAGTCCATAGACCGCCATGTCAAAGCACCGCTGAACAGGGCAAAGACCGCCATGGCGAAGACCGCTGAACAGGGTAAAGACCGCCATGGTGAAGACCGCTGAACAGGGCAAAGACTGCCATGGTGAAGACTGCTGAACAGGGCAAAGACTGCCATGGTGAAGACCGCTGAACAGGGCAAAGACCGCCATGTCAAAGCACCGCTGAACAGGGCAAAGACAGGGCAAAGACTGCCATGGTGAAGACCGCTGAACAGGGCAAAGACCGCCATGTCAAAGCACCGCTGAACAGGGCAAAGACTGCCATGGCGAAGACCGATGAACAGGGCAAAGACTGCCATGGCGAAGACCGCTGAACAGGGCAAAGACTGCCATGGTGAAGACCGCTGAACAGGGCAAAGACTGCCATGGTGAAGACCGCTGAACAGGGCAAAGACCGCCATGTCAAAGCACTGCTGAACAGGGCAAAGACTGCCATGGCGAAGACCGCTGAACAGGGCAAAGACTGCCATGGTGAAGACCGCTGAACAGGGCAAAGACCGTGTGGGTATGAATAGGCCGCCACATCAGGCATCCTTATCCCATGTGCATCTAGGACAGTGACAGGACAGGAACTTTCACGGGGAGACTCATCCAGTCTGGGCACCAGTCCCACCCAGTACCAGTTGCGAACTGCATCTACTTGCGATAATGTGGCTTTGCACTCCCCAGGATGGTACAGTGGGCAACCCACCCACTGGAAAGACTTGAGAGACTGTGGCTTTGCACTCCCCAGGATGGTACAGTGGGCAACCCACCCACTGAAAAGACTTGAGAGACTGTGGCTTTGCACTCCCCAGGATACATCAATGGGCATGGAGCCCCGTCGTGGATCTGGCTTTGCAGTCATCCGGCTGAGGTGCCCCCCCCTTCCCTTCCCCCTGAGGTGCCTGTAGTGTTTCAATCTGATGCCCCGGCAGTGTTCTCTCGGATTTTGGTCAGGTATCTATTGTGGGCCTCACCCATGCATTTTTGGACTGTTAGTGCACGGACATTGTTGTGTACATATCTGCACTACTTCTTGTATTGTATATATGATTATGACAGATTTCGAGATATATATCAGTATATTTTTGTATGACATGTATATTGGCACATTCCAATGTTTGACCGCAATTGGCTTTGTCTTTGCATTCTTCCGGGGGAATTGTGGGTTGTTATTGTGATTTTTGTGACTGCATTGGTGTGTATGTTGTGATATGCGAGGGTGGGGGTGTTTAGTGGGTGTCCCCCTAACTTTTGCCTCCCCCCTCCCCTGTGTCGTAGATGCAGTACTCACCGGTATGTTCTGCGCCTACGTCGCTGTTGGTCGTAGAGGAGCAGAAAGACAAGGGCAGGTAGGATTTGGAGTTCCGGCTCCATGGTGTCGTCGTTCCTCGTGGAGTGTGTTCAGGTAAGCGTTTTCCCATTGAAATGGCTGTTTCCGCTGTGTTTTTATCGACGGAGAATCCGCCCCGGAAAAGGTGGCGGATTGGTAGGTTATGATACTGTGGGCGGTACATTGTCTTCCCCCTGTCTGTTGGCGGTGACCGCCACGCTGTTTGTCTGTACCGCCGTGGCGGGCGAAGTGGTAAAGTGGCTGTCTTTGTTGCCGGTTACCGCCAGGGTCATAAGTCCCTTTTTTTGTCCGCCGGCCTGTTTGCGGTATTTCCGCAGCTTTAACACCGTCCGCCAGGGTTGTAATGACCCCCTACATCTTAAATTAGGGCAAGTATACGTGCATCACATATTAAAAATTATGACTACTACCCCAAATTAGACGAACATCCAACAATACAGATACAAATACAAATGCAAATACTAAGGCACAAAAACCACACAAAATGTACTTAACAGGACAGAACAGATACATACTCCTCCAGAAACAGCCAAAAATTCACAAACCTTGCACAGCATTCCCCACACCAGCAGCACCAGCCAACAGACATTAACAGAAAGTGAAGCAATATTTACACTTCCTGGTATGCAGTCACACCCATCGGGTCATTTCCTGGGTGTGACAGGCAGGTTGTCGTAATTGGCATAGATTTTTTCTGATGCATTGCTACACACATGTACATTGAGTGATGCTACACTTTCAACCAAACACCACAAGGGCAGGTGCTATAGCCATGCAGTGACCTATATTGTGCAGCAAATAGCCATGCAATGCATTTGTTACCTACGCAGTGGCCTATATAGCACAACACACATAGTAGCACTTATGCAGCAATGCTAAGGGACACAAATATTGTGCTAAGGGACACAGATATTGTGCTGCAAATAGCCACACAACATGTATGTTGCCTACACAGTGGTCTATATAGCGCAACACACATAGCAATGCAGTAGCGCTTATGCTGCAATACCAAAGGTCACACAATGTCCTATACAGAGTGTGCAAATAGCCACACAATGCATATGTTACCTATCAGTTCCCTATATACCACAAGGTGCATTACCATGCAGTAACACATATGCAGCAAAGCAAATGGCCATGCATTGGCCCAAATACAGCAATGATAAGGGCCATGCATTGAGCCAATTACAACAACGCTAAGGGTCACAACGTTGTCCAACTACAGCAAAGCTAAGGGCCGCACAGTGGCCCAAATACAGCAATGCTAACGGCCACTTAACTCATATGTTGTTGATGTCTGATTTACCCTCGAATGGAGGGATCCAATAATATGCACAGATGTTTTTCAGCAATATAGTTTAGCAGTCATGTAAAAATATGCAACATAAATAGGCTGCAGAAAGCCAATGCCTGGGGCCACGGGGGCTGCACTGCCCAAGCCTATGGCTTGAGCAGTGAAGGGGCCCCCTTGCCCAGCACCATCAAAGCAGACAGTGCACATTCCAATGGTGTTGGTTTGCTGCAATATTGGCCTTGGCTCCCTTATAGAAGCTGAGACCGCTATCATAGAACTATTCCCGCCGGTCAACCCAGCGGGAATGCGTAATACAGTGTTCCTGCTGGTCAGCCCAGGGGTAACATTGTAATACCCTGGGGGGGGGAGACACCACAGGTATGACGGCGGCATCCTCCCTGCAGCCATCCGCCAAACTTGTAATCAGGCCCTTAGGCAGTGCAAACAAGGTTGAAAGAATAACGTATATTACCCATATACACCTCTGGAGGACACATTTGTTCATCTGGAAGGGGTTCCAAATCCATTCCTGTACCAGTATGGTGGTATATGTAAGTTCAACAAACATTACCTGTTGCCAGACCAAAGACTGAGATGTTTTTGGTTTGATCCTCTGAGTTCTCAAGCTTTCCCATCACTCAGGTTACATGGCATACCACTGCTTGTGTCTCACATTTTTAGTTCAGTGTGGTTACCATTATACAATAGCCATTGATTGTCAGTCAGTTGGTATGCACAACATGGTGTATGTATAACTTTGAACACGTACATGTTGTCTTCTTTTGACTTCAATGATTATTAGTGTCTTTGCGTTATAGAGCTGTAGTGGTACTTTTTGTTTTTTAAGTTAAAGTGATGTGTATTCCCCTACAAGTGTAGATTTTGCACTATACATTGCCCTCATAACTTGGTGTGGTATCCATTACATGATCACCTTCATCATGGATATGTACAGATGGGTGCACACACATCTACTTTACTCATTGGTGATAGGCCTTCTTATCTAGCATCTTTGTGACAATTGCTACAATACACAGCTGATTGTTACATATCTCAATAAGAGTCAGACAATATTTACTATGAGTGTCTATGTTTGGTAGGCCACGGGTAGACATATACACATACATTTTACATTGTGGAGTTACATGTTGAAGCGTTGACAGCTGAACAGTCATGGTGATGTGATGGGATATTTTTTAAGCTCTATACATTGAGGACCATGTATTTATGTCGATTCATATACATAGCCATTCCAAACAGTATTTGTGGCGAGTGGATCAGATGTCACGAATACATTATTCACAGAGTTGATATATTACTGGTACAAAATTACCATAGTATATCACATATTTGTCTGATAATTCTTCACATCATTTTGCTGACTGTGACAGTGATTAGATCAACATTTTCAAACAAATTTAAATGATGAATTGTGAAGAGATTTTGACGTCTGAAAAGTGATTTATTTTTACAACTTAAAAATTCATTGCAGAGTGACTATTAATTCTATGATGCTAATGAAAATAAATTTGCCAAAATGTGGTCCCATCTCGTACAACCTGCCATTGTGTGCTCTACACTGCTTCAGATTCATTGTCCACTTTCATGTTCCAGTGGGATTGCAATCTCATAGCCCCTGGTGCATTTGTTTTGAGACAGATGTTACGCAATATTGCACTGACTAAAATGACCCTACAGACCATATGAGATGAGTACAGAAGTCTTCCTCTTGATTTGTCCAGGAAACAGAAATGGGACTTTAGGACCCCAAACATTTGCTCCACAACATTTTTGTGTTATGTTCAGAGCCGAGTTGAAATTGTCTGGCCAACAGTCCAGGGATTTCAAAATGAGGTCACGATCCATGCCTGCAAACCATATCCTTGGTCACCTGTAAAGTGGAAAAAGCCAGCATTGAACGATTTGTTAAATTGGGCCAGATGTAGGTAGCTGAAAAATTGTGAGTCGGAAATATCGATTCAATGCGAATCGCAATTTCCGACTCGCAAAATGGAATCCAAGAAAAAAGTGCGACACCAATTTGTGACTCGCATATGTGTTGCACCGCAATTTGCGAGTTCACTTTTAGCGAGGTCGCAATTTGCGAGAAGGGTGTCGGAAATTGAGACTGACTCGCAAATTGCCTGCAGGTGCTGCACATCAGTTTGGAAATTCACTTCCTGGCTCTTGGTGATGACATCAGAACCAGGAAGTCATCAAATACACATGGGAGGAGGGAGGACCATACCCTTTCCAAACTTGCTGCTACAATGGAGGAGACAGGCAGTGCTGGAAGGAGAAGGAAGCTCAAATTTTCAGACAAAGAACTGGAGGTGCTTACAGAGGAATGCTGCTGGCACCATGACAAACTGTTTGGGAAGGCAGCCATGAGTGTCCCAGACACTGAAAAGAAAAGGATTTGGCAGCAAATTCAAGAAAGGATTAATGCCATAGGGGTGAGCCACCACACCCTTGAGGAAATCAAGAAAAGGTGGTATGACCTGCGCTCCAGGACAAAGGATAGGGTAGCAGAGCGCCTGAGAGAGATGAGGGGTACCGGAGGAGGCCCATCCACTGTCCCACCATCAACAGCCATGGAAGCAATGGTTGAGGAGATCCTGGAGCCTAAGGCCGTAATTGGAATGGGAGAAGTGGACAGTTCTGCGCCAGGGACATCCAAAAGTAAGTACCATGAAATACCCATTCACACCCACAAATGCAGTATACACACTCTCCCAGTAAACAGCAGCAGGCACCACCAGACTAGCTCCATTCCAGTCTAGCAACCTCTAGAATAGTGCATTATGGGAAATGTAATACAGTAGTCAGAATATAGGCAAATGTTTATTATGAGGCATAAAACAGATGTGAGAGACTGACAGTGTATTCCCTATGTCCCACAGGTCTCCCACAAGACACCCCCAGCAGCGACACCAGGCAGGGAGGAAAGCATGGGCCAGAGACAGTGCAGGAGGCTGCTGCAGAAATTCCTGGGCCCAGCAGGACACCACCAGAGTCCCATCAGGAACATGGACATGAATTGGGGACAGCTGATACAACCCCAGGGCCCAGCCCCACAGCAAGTCGATCTGAGCCAGCAGCAGGACAAAGGCGCAGACGCCGACGCACAGTTCTGGCAGTGCCCCAGGAGGAGGTAGGGGAAGCAGGCTTTGTAGGAATGAAGGCATCCCTCATCAATGGTCAGCGCCTGCAAAATAGACAATTGAGGTCAATCTCATAACCTTAAACAGGATGCAGAGCAGCATGACCACTGGGCTGGCTGAAGTGAACACGCAGTTCACTAGAATGAACAAACATATGGGGAATCTCACCCAGGCCATCCGCCAACTTGTGGCAGAACTGGTCGCAGACAGACAGTATGCAAGGCGCAGGGAGCGCCACACAGTGGCAAGATTCGACCGCATGGCAGCTTCCATTGGGCATCTTGCAACCAACACAACTGGCCTGTCTTGATGGACAGCAAGCCTACAGGTTGAACTTGGCCACTTTGCGGGCGATGTGGCACGTGGACTTGGCCACATCAGCCACGCAGTGGACTTAATGGAAGCTAGGCAGGTGGCAAAGGGCACAGGTGAGACCCCGCAGGACAGTGAGGAGGGGTCTACAATAAGTAGTGTGTCTGCCAGTGAGACCCGTGTGCTAAGGAGTGGAAGTGCACGGCAGGGGTCAGGTGACCCATCAGGGATGAGCCATGCTGGGCGCACAAGGAGGAGGGTGTGAGCCACCAGACAGCATGGTTCATGAGGCACATGATGTTAATGTGTCCTCATCACATTTGGACAAGTACAGACTTTAACGGACAGCACTCTTCTTTCACCATATAGTTTAGAAATAAAAAGGTTTTAGTTGTTCCACTACACAACTGGTCTCTGTGTGTCTGACATCAGTGAGTGTGGTAACAGTTGCCACGTACCTGCCAAAGTATTGGGTTGCAATATGGTTCCGTCTCTGTCTGCCTTGATTTGCAATGTTTCTATCCCCAGGCTGTGGTAGCTCTTGCTCCTCATCCTCCGAATCTGTGTCTTCAGGGGTGAGATGTAGCCCACGTCTGGTGGCAATGTTGTGTAGGAGTGCACAGGTGGCAACAATCTTGAATGGTGTTTCTGGGGCATACTGGAGTGCACCTCCACTTTTGTGGAGGCATCTGAATCTTGCCTTTAACAATCCAAAGGTCCTCTCAATGACAGTTCTGGTCTGCTGATGGGCACTATTATAACGCCTCTCGTTCTCATTGCCAGGTGTTAGGTACGGGGTAAGTATTGATGGTCTTAGAGCATATGCCCTGACACCTGTTTGCCAAAAATAAGCAATGTTAGCAGGGCATGGATGGTTTCCACAGTGACCTGTATGTAAGGCTTCAGGGTGTAATCACCAATACCTAATAGATATCCGTCTCCAAACTCCCCACGTTCTAGGTGTTGGTGTATCCCACTGTGCCTGAATATGTATGAGTCATGTGTACTTCCTGGAAATTTTGCTACAATGTCAGTAATGACATTATGGGCGACACATACCATCTGGATGTTTAGTGAGTGGGTACATTTCCTATTGCAGAACACATATTCCAGATTTGCAAGAGGGCAGATTTGTATATGTGTCCCGTCCACACACCCTATTACATGGGGGAAGCTGTAAATTCTGTAGAAGTCAAACTTGGTGCTGTTAATTTCTGCCTCATTCCTGGGTAGGTATATGTATCTGGACATGTGGGTGAGTATGGCATCTAGGAAACATCTGAAGAATTGTGAGAGTGCACTTTGGGAAACCCCACCTGCCACGTCAATCACCCCCTGATAGCTACCCGAGGCCAAGAGGTGCAGTGAGCATAGCGCTTGCACATGTGTAGGGATGGCGCTGCCGCGCATTGTCTGTCGTTCAAGCTGCGGATTGAGTAGTTCAATTAATTCTAAAATTGCTGTACTGCTCAATCTATATTTGTCATAAATCTCCTCCTCAGTTTGTTGGAATAGTGTCTGCCTGGTTCGTTATATCCTCTCCTTTCTCTGCGTCCTCCTCCTCCTCTGCTGGGCAGCGTGTACTCTCCTCCTCCATGCTATCACATACAGTTCAGCCATTTTGAGTAACCCAGATGCCTTCTGAGTCTCCTTTTATACTTTGGTTCTGGTTACCACCTGCTCTGAATCAGTGGTGATCTGGATGTGCAAAATTGGCTTTTTGCGACTTACCTTGCCCGGCTTGGAGGTCATCCGGCAGGGAACGGAAAGGGTTGGACACCACCAGGCCTCCAAAGTCATGAGGGCTTATGTTTGTTATGTATGCAAGCAAACTCTTACACATTTCTTTCAGTTTTGACTGATATGTCTTAGGTACTGTTGACCACTGCTTCACACATGTATGTCCAGCATTTATGGGTAAGTGTACATGTTGTACATGCTGTAACACACACAAGACATTAACATGCCAACTTTTATGTTTATTCTGAAGATTATTATGATGAGTAAATTAAAATATTTGTGTGAGCTGTATGTGAATTGCACTCAATATGTATACAATGTATCCAACTTAGAATCAGGTTATCTTGAATACATTTTGAGGCATAAAGGTAGAGACATGACAGTGGCAACAAGTTTGATGCTCACACATACATTTGTCCTGCTTTCAGCTATGATGTCCTTGCTTGCCTACATCACAGTTGCACAGCCTTAGATTAGTTTACACAAGTGTGCATGGCTAGTTAGGTAGAAAATGTACCCATTTTTGACATGCAACGTTGATATATAAAATTGTGCTTATTCATACAACACCTAATGCTTTTTGTATGGCAAGTTGTCTTGCTGAACTTAGTATGACACATAGGTATTGTAATGTAGCCTTTTTTGTATGGGACAACATGATGTTGAAATAAGTTACCCCACAGACCTGTACACAGCACTTTATTTATTTACATATATGTATGTGATTTCCCTGTGTTGATGAATCTGTATTTATATGCCTTGATTCTTACACCCTTTATTTAGCATGAGATGGTTAAAATTTTGATTGTAAATATACTGTGATACCTTACCTTGGTTACATTTCACCTTGGTTATTTCATAGTGTAGGACATTGTCATATCCTATATGTTCATTGTGCCATCATTACATTGATGGACTAAAATGCTTGAAATGTAGCCAACTTGAGGCATTAACTTATTCATCTATCACATTAAGAAGTATGTTATTGTGACTTATTATCTATGTGTACATTTGGACCTTGAATGTTGGAATGTCTGGGAATTAGCTGCACTTTGATCTTTTGGTATCACATGTCACTGGAGAACAAATGTATACAGTATATGACATTACACTTTCAGTGCATGACATATGTTGACCTTTGATGTTAATCTCCCATTTGTGCTCCGGATACTTTGATCAGTCTAAAGATTTACTGACATGTGTGACACATATGCCTAGAATCACAAGATTTGCTCAACAACTGTTATTTTGGTGAGACATTTACAAATTATCCAGACATGCCACACCATTACACATACAAACATCTCAATCTTTGCTAAGTTTAATCCTTTCTTCTTATATTGAATATAATTGTGAATTACATGATTTTTCATTTGATGTGTTCAACATTGAAGAGATTGTGGTTCTGTCCGCTCACAGTGTGAGATGACACAGTACTTCTCACTGTGGAATTTTTTCTACTTACATTGTAGTGTCAGGGAGAGACCCACACAATGAAACATCATTGACTACACCTTAGAGTAAGATACTCCCACTGAGTGCACATGCTACAAAATCCAGACACAAAAACATAGATGGCTAATATGGCATACCTTACAACTTCTTAGATGCTATAATGTATATGTCTGCTTTCCTTACCAATAAGTAAACCATTCCCATATCTGCCATTCTGATACTACTTAGAGATGGTACTGTGGCAGAAGATTATGCATCATGTGCACTTCCTGGATATTTTCCAAGGACATTGCTGAACATTCCATGATGGTCCATTATCGCCTGGACATTTAGTGAGCAGTTGTGTTTGCAGTTTCTGGACCGGTGCAATGTTGCTGCAGGAGGCACAAATCGGCCATGTGTGCTATCTATGGCACCAAAAAGCTGAGGAAATCAAGCAATAGTGCAGAAGCCTTGCTTGGTATGCATTTGCTGTTGAGTAGTTTAGGGGAAGAGAAGGTACTGGTGTGTGAGTGTTATGAGGACATCCAACACAGATGGGAGAAAGGCAGAAAATGCTACCTGTGAAATGTCAGCTAATCTGGCTGATGTGCTTTGGAAGGATCCTGAGGCCCACATGTGAAGCACAGACATCAATTTTATGTGTGCTAGCATGGCATTGGTCCGTGCAGTTGCTGACTGGCGACTTGGTGCTATCTTCTCCAGCAATTCCATGATGGACTCCATCTTCAGTCTGTAGAACTATATGACCTCCTCCTCCATGAGGTCATTGAGGGATGTGTGCCGACGGAAAACACGCTCCTTCCTCCACTGCTGCCTATGTGGTTGCCTCCTAGCTACTCCATATTGCAGTATAATGACCTCTATGGTGTTGTTGAGCTAGCCAGAGTGTACTGTCATGGTGAGGATTTTGTACTACAGCCACTGCATCATTTCCTATGCCTGGGATGCAGATGCACTGCAATTCTGATGCATTTCTATCATTGCCTTGCACTACGCCACAATGCATGAGGCAGTGCTATAATGTTAAGTACCACTGAGTTGTGTTTGCATTGGCTTTTGCAAAGGAATACCTACATTGAAAATATTAATACCTGCATTGCAAAGCTGGATTAAGTGCAGCATTTGCATCACATAATTAAACAAACATGTCACATTTGTGCACCTGTGCCTTTTCTTAAAAATGGCTTACTGTTTGTGTCACCATTGCATCACACTACGTAACACAAGGCCAGTGCAACCCCTTAATAAATATGCCTGTATATTATGAATATTGTAAGCTACATTCTCATAGAACCCCCTACTAATGGAAGAGCAGTTGTTCTTTAAATGCATTAGAAACCTAGCTTACTTTAACATAAGCTTGTGCTTACACTGTCCTCCAGCTTGAAACACTGTCATAATACACCAGGTGACAATCATTATTGTTGTTTCCCTGTTCTAAATAAAGACTTTGGAGTTTCACACAAAAAAACTGAGAGCGTTCCCAGAGACTTGGCCCACGATGTTCCTCGTCAAGGACATCTCAACTGCCCAAGGCTAATCTTGTACAAAGTATCTTAATTGCATACTTGAATAAACTGTGAGAATGACTAAGTTCAACATACCACCATTGTGAGACAATCTTTGAATGTATTCTGCAGTAAAAAGGTTTTTTCTTGGTTGTTACTCATTGATGCAAACTGTGAGAACTGTGCATCTGTGTAAAACTCTATAAAAGCTGTTGTCCAAAGTCCTATAAAAAGATGTGCACCTCACTGTACCCTGGAACCCTTCTTTCCCACCTTTAGAAGAAAAATCTATGATGGATTTCATATCGATCTTTATTAAGTTCTTTATGTCAACAGTTGCATGCCTTGTTATTACCCTTTGAAGGCATATTTCCTGTACTTTGCCAATTTATTTCTTCTTTAAACCTGTCAAACTTTACCTAGTATCTGTCATTCGTAATGAGAATGTTTCAGTATTTAATAGGTTTTAATATATTAGAGATGGGTACAGATGGGGAGCACCAATGTCCGTATCAGGACTACACCACTCCCTGTCCTAGCCATGGGGAAGCTAATATACATGATAATTCCACACAGGGTTACGCGCTAACACTACAAAAGCCAAAAATAAAAATAGAGTTCTCTAATGGATTATTTTTAGGGGTGCATGCATCTCACTTAATTTACTGTAGTGAAATTATATGTGAAATTAGAGCAAAATGATGCAAGATTACACAGAATTACACAAGGATTGTAATACAGCATTTATAGCAATTTCCTTATCACAAAATGCACCCTAAGAAAATAGAACTAAATGCAACACAACAGGAATAGTAGCAGCAAGCAGCTGCTCATGCTCTGTTCTTGTACTCTTGGGAAGGTGTTTTTGTGGTCAGAAGTGCACAAAACTATGCAAATGTGCATAATCCTGTAATTTTCAGTATTTGTGCGTCACAACAGTGATGGCAAATTACTGAAATGATTCTGATTTCTCTGACATAGATACAATTTTGGACAGGCCTAATTATTTTAAGGATATTTGTATTAGCAGACTGCAAAATTCTAGCAACTGGCACCAATCCAAACTTCAAATACTTTGTGGAATGCTTATTACAGTTCCATGGCTCCAAATCCAAAACTAACAAAGCAGTGGAAAGCTGGCACATGCTCTGAAAGCTGCATTAGGCTAAGTCACCCTATCCTATACCCTATACAAATTTCTAGAAATCCTTCAAGAGAACAATGCTACCAACAACTAAGAAGAGAGCAATTCCCAAGCCAAAGAAAACCTAAGCATCTAAAAAGACCAATGAAATTTACAAAATGTTATAACTCAAAGTACAACTGTTTGTAAATAACAGAGGACTACACTACCTCAAATTGATAGCTAAAACAATACTATAAACCGCCTATCTATGAAATTCAACACAAAACAGCAATCACAGATGTATTTATTAATAAATATTACATTACAAAAAGCTTTAGTCATTAGTCTACGATGCACATTTTAATAGAAGTACTCCAAGAATATATTCCTATAGAATTACAAATCTTAGAATATAATGCACCAATAAAACATCCATATACATGATATTAGTCAAAAAGGTTTATGCATATGTACATAACGTTTCTATGTATTTTTGGAAGTTACAATCAATGTCCAAAAGAAATGTCATCACATCTTTGAAAATAAGAAGATTCATGTCAATTTTCCTTATTGAATAGATCAGCCATCATTCAGAATAAAGTATACAAATGATAATGTTGCTCATAAACCTGATAGCTCCACATTATGTATGCAGAGTGTTTGTAATAAAACACTAGATAAAACTTCAAATACTTATTTAAAAAGATCTCATCTGTGTCAGCATCATTTTGTGTTCTTATACCATGCTTTCTCAATACTGGATGAACAACCTTGTTTCCCTCACTCACAAAAAGTGTATAATCTTAAGAGAAGATGCAATAATGATTATTTCATTTTTAGATTACAAAAGCCATATCCACTGTTTCCAAAAATTCTACTTATACTGTATAACCAGGAACTTGTCTACATGGATCCATTTCTAAAATGAATGGAATAATAGTGCGTCTTATTGTTGTCTGGGGCCAGACCTTAGCAAAATAACGGAAGGTCTCACCATCACCAAGACTTGTGGTTCGGGTGAAACAATGAATGCTTTGCCTGTGACGCACTCGCCTGGTTCCAATAGCGCCAGCGATGCTGAACCTCCAATCCGAGCTGAGGCAGCCTATTGGAACAAGTAATGACTATCTAGTTCCACACACTGCTCACAGAGGGGAAAGGGGGGTGGTATAAAACAAAAATAAATTAACCCATGTCATTACAGGAACTGCCTTGCTGCCTTGTGCACTGACTAGAAGGGTCGGGACTCCCTGGACCTTGATATCCTCAATGCAGATGTGATACACTATGCATAGATTCCCCACTTAGAATCTCTATCAATATTTTACACATCTCCTGCAGTTACAGGCATCAACTTGAACATTGCATGAAAAGAGAGCAGAAATAAATTCAAGAATAACTGGAGATCTTCTGGAACTCCGAAACATACAGGATTTTGATTATGTACAAATAAAACTTCAGTCTCAAGGAACTTGTCCCAAGGTATTAGATACAATGTGTCACAAATTGCAATGACAAACTTTCAGTTCATTTATAAAGAGTTCAGAGTGCTACAACAAAAGAGTCCAGAGTGTTGGGACTCAAGGGGAGGATTCAATACTCTAACAATGTTCATAGTCCAACATGTGCTCACTCCTTCAAGGAATACGTCTTGAAATACTGCTAGTTAATGGATTAGAGCACATTAACCTGAGAGTAAAGTACTTAGCCTTGACAGTACTTGAACTGAAATCCGAATGCGGCAGGAAACTCGATGCAAGGTGCTCAACAAGGGGTGGAATTGTAGCTCATGAAGGATGACACTGGAAGCATCACAGACGTTAAAATCACTGAATCATCAAGAAGCCTCGGAAGACCTGAACGCTGAAAGCTCCAGGCAACTCACGAGGTGAGTGCAGGGAAGAGACTTGGGCAGGTCCAGAACCCTGGAAACTGGGTGCAGGAACGATGGTTGCGCATGCAGGGAACAGGTTAGAGGCCAAACATGATGCAAATTTAGAGAGGGGTACTTATAGCGGAAGCCAGGAGTGTTCCAGAAGGGCACATGTACCACATGAAAGCATAGAATATTTCAATGAAGCTGGGAAAAATCATATGTTACATAGCAATGAACATGAGGCTTAGCAGGTAGCATTTGCAACCAGTAATTGACAACAATAAAAAGTACAACAGAACCCCAAGTGCTTGAGGGTACAACTGAATAGTTCACAGTTGAAACAAGACTATCCCAAAGAGACATGTGATATCTGCAGGTGCAAATGAGACAAAACCTGCATAGTAAAAAAAAAAAAGGAGAGTCAATGGTTCAGGCTTCCAGTGGGGAAGCCACAGAGATCTCAGGTTGGAAGGCACCACAAGGGAAGAAGGACATGAGCCCAGTGAGTAAAACCCACCACACATAGGGCACAAGATGGATCTGTGACATTGCCTCTAAATAAAGAATATAATCACACACTATTGAGCATTCCCTTATAATATCCCTGAGGGCATTCTTCAACTTATTTATAGGCATTTAAGCATCAGTCTCAAAAATGTCAATTCCCAATTAAGATTTGTCAATAAAACTAAGCTACAAAAAATTATCAGCATGTGGCCTTACCTCCATTACAGAAGAGTGTTTTCTTCACTGCAACATTGTTTAATACTAAAAAGGTACCTTAGTGTTTGGGATTGCACTTGTAAGTTCCAGGAGTAAAGGCCAAATTCCAACCTGACTGCATGTATCATTGAGTTTTTTTGGGAGGTCCCAATATAAATTCCTTCAAGGGGCTTCCAATTAACATGCTGATCAACGGTTAATAAACTGTGCTCCATAAAGTGTATGCGGTATAAGCTTAACAGAAATTGCCTTCATAGAAGGCTCTACTGAGTAACCCACAAAATAAGAATCAAAAGAGCATTTACAATTGCCAAAAGTTAGACTATCAAGTTTGCCATATGTTTGTCCCATTTAAGAATACTGGGAAACGTATATCCCAGATACTTATATTCACCAACCTCTTACAAAGTAACATTATTTAGATACCATTTAAATTCCATTGGTTGCTTCAAGGAAATCAAAATCATGGTTTTCTCCACATTAACAGCAAGACAACTTACATATGTGGTAGTCCTGAAGAAGGCGATATTTGTACTTCAACTCCACTGAAATGTGTCAAAGAAATTTTTCAGCACAATCTTTAGCCACTGGGTGTCTTTAAATATTATCAGATAAGAATTATGGATATATAATAGCCAAAGACAAAATATTGTGTCTTATTAGGATCATCCCTGGCTTTTATTAATATATCTGTCATATTTCTATATTGTTAATATATAGAGTGTAATAAAAGCCATTTATTTTAAAAAAAGAATATTTTGTGGTATTTCGTTTTTGCCATTCCGTGAAATATGAGGTATAGATGTGGGGGGTACACAATGGAATTATATATTCATGAGGAGAACGAGGCAACTGTCAAGGGGAGCCTTTGTGATTTGATTTAGATAACCCTGTCTGAGGGGTACTCTCCTTTATATATGTTTCAGCATTATAACCCTATTTAAAAAATATCTAATAATATAATTAAACTAAATTTGTAATTGTTATAATTTTGTGACAAAATCAAATAATATTATTTGTTTACAAAAACAAAAAAATAGAAAAGATAAAAACTATAATTTTAAAAGACTTATCATAAAAAATGTAAATCAATAATCAAAAATCAAAAAAACGAAATTTAGGAAAACGATTTATTACAATTTAATAAATACATTTCTACAAAAATAATACTTTTTGTTCTAGACTCGACAAAATCAATAACTATAGCTAAACTAAAAATTAAAGAAATAGAACAAAAATTAAAAATAGTAGCATCTATAATATGTGTCACAATTTTTTAAAATGTAATTCTACATTTTAACTTGTTATAAAATAGTATATTTAATTTTAAAATTCTCTCCACTCTTTTTCCCAATAAGCCCACTATTCTGCTTCTAAAACAACAATGTTTTAGTAGATAAAAAACTAATACTAATAAAATCAAAATAAAAATTACATTAAATATTAAACTGTCAAACATATATAACAAAATTATGCAACACATAGTATATAAAATAATAACATTATTTATAAACACTACGTGATTAATAAAAACATTGTATATAATGATATGTTTAACAGCATTAGTAACATCCCTATCAATGATACTTTTTCTAGTAACATTCATGTCAACCATATTTTCGACATCTACAATATTTGTATATCACAATATTCTAAACTCAATATTTTGTCCAAAAACTAGACCTTTGTATGCCTTTTTTAATTATCTCTGGGAAAGTTCCTGTTTTTAAGAAGAGGGCAATGGTGCGAAGAGCATCTCTGTGGGCTTCTAGCTTTTAGTAGGTCTTAAAATTTATGAGGTTGTAATTTCTTGGAAGGCTGCTATAGATGGAGGTTGAGCATCTGCTGTGATTGTTGCGGGATGAATAGCATGAGAAGAGTAGTTTCTCTTGGTGGTTAGATAACAATCCACTCTGTCTATTTGTTTATATAATGATTTTTTAGTTGTTTTTCAGAAGTCTTGTGAAATTGGGTGGATGTTTGACAGCTCTTTGGATTGGGAAATTCTGATAGAATGTTATGAATTCCTTGACTTGGCATTTGGCAGCGTCAATCCTGTGTGAGAAGTAGAGTTTTGTGACCTTCTTTCTGTATGATTTGTACAATCTCTTGTGTCTGTGTAGACACATTTTGTCCTGCAGGTTTGTGAACTTGAGTTATCAGTGTTAAAGTGTTGCAGGTAGTTCTTTATTTTTCCAGCTCTTAATTCGTTCAAGCTGCTATTTTCTTCTTTTTGCCTCCTTGTTTCAAAGTGGTTTTTGGGATTTATATGTCAAAGCCTGACATGTTATTTAACTTGCTGTCTTTGTTTTTGGGATGAATATGGCAAAAACTGAGGACATCTATTCATAGAGTTTTTCCACAGAATTCATGGTTTCCGGTTGAGTATTTATTATTAAGTTTGATACCAATTCCTGTGTGATAAGTTTGTTCCACTCTCTTGATGTTATAACCAGGTAGCTGAGTAATAGGAACATGAGAAGGTCAAGAAAAATAATCAAAAGGAGGAGGAGGAGGACCAAGAGATAGGCCAAGAAGATGAGGAAGACAATCTGGACTAGGGGTACCAGGAGGGTCAGACATGGAAGAAGCAGGGCTTGCAGGACAAGTGGGGTGGGGTACAGGAAAACCAGCGCTAGGGTGCCTGGATGAGGAAGTCACTCAAGTCAAGGAAAGGAAGACCAGAACCAGTACAAGAAGGATGAAGAAGAAGTCTGGGATTAAGACCTGGAGAAGGACCAAGACCAGAAGGACCATGGCTAAGAATGCCAGGGGGCTTAATATTAAGAAAATCAAGAGAATCAAGGCAAGGTGCATCAGGACCAGAGGGGCAGACTGAATAGTTGAACCAGAACAGGAAAAAGAGCATCAGAAGTAAAACTTGAGTCTTGAAGGAGGAGAAGGAGGATCAGGAGGTAGACCATAAAAATAATGATGAGGAACTAGACACAGAGGAAGGAGATCAGGAGCCTGAGAACAAGACCAGGGGTATGAAGGGGTAACCCAGAGGAGCCACAGGTCTATTAGGAATATGGAGGAAAACCAAGAAGGGGAGGTTAGCAACCAGGAGTAGAAGAATAGTATCAGGAGGTGGAAAATAATAGGGAGGAGGAATAAAGGAGGATGATGATGAGGAAGACAAAAGGACCAGGAGAGGAATAGGAACCATTTTAGGTCTTGCCTACTAAATAGTGCATGCGTTCTCTGTTGTAAGATATACAGTTAGCTTACAGTAGACTTAGATCCCACCCTTTGCTTATCCTTGCTTGGCCTCATTGTCACTCTCATTTGCGTGCTTCTTATTTGTTAGCTTGCGTGGGCTTCACTTCCTCTTGGTGCATTTGTTCCTCCCCTGTGGCAAGGATCTATCACTTGTGTACTTCCACTGTTCAGATTTCAGGCGCTACTTTTTTCTTTCTGTTTAAGCATTGTACAAGAATGTGTGTTTTCCAGCTGTCTCCCTCATGTACTTATCCCTCTCTGCAATACTCACTTGTGTTGTTCCTTCTTCACCTGTGCGCATCTCCCCTGCCCTTCTCCATGATGCCCTCATGTGCTTACACCTGTGTTAGTTTTCAACTCTGTTCAACTCCCCTGCTCCACGTTGCAAGCTCTATCATCCCTATGCTTCCACATACCTGCGCCTCTATGCACTTACATCAAACTGTAGGTCCATGCATTCTTGGTGCACACACTCCTTTAAAATGACATGGCCAGCTGCTTCATAGGCTTTTTATTTTTAAAAGCCATGCTTTCACAGCATCAGGATTGCTGTGCAGCATGGTTAGAACCATTGGCAAATCCAACAGATCCCAAAGGTGAGAGCCATTGGCTTTGTCAATGCTTGTTCTTTAATGCCCTTTTTACGTTTAGTCAAATATTCTATTGTTACTTCTCTAAATCAAAAGAGCATCTACAAATGAGATCAACAGTCACAATTAACCAATAGTTTACAGGAGAAAGTAAGCTATTTCTAGACTGCAAGGACATAATAAGTCCAGGCCTTTTGGTGTAGAGAAAGGGGCCAACAAAATGGAAAAAGGGTCTTGGCATTAGAGGTCTGTGTAGGCCTGTACAAGAGGGAGATACAAGGGTCAAGAAGAGCAATGAAGATATGAGTTATAGTAGATTCTTGGCACATGGCGGTGGAATGCTGTTTTATGGATGTCAGGTAATTGACGTTTTCTTTTTCTCTAGTATTTTGTTGCATCAGCTAATAATGGAACCCCAATCATTCAAACATCTGGAAATACATTAGGTTTCAATCAATTACATGTTGCCACATCCATGAATGAAATCAAAGCTTTTTTTTTACGCTCAATGGTCATTTTTATTTGTAAAATAAAAAAGAAATGTCCTCATACTGGTTGAGTCTTTCTTCATTTCCAATTAACCCATGCGACCTAATAGCAGAGCTCCTTGCTGTTGCATGCCAGGGATGTCACAGTCACTAAGTGAGATGTTTCTTTCACATAAGGACACTTTGTATGATATAAAACATTAGGAATGAACACAGGCAGCTTTGTTGCCTATGTTTCATTTATTTGGTCTATAACCTGCATTTTCTGAAACAGAAATATATAAACACTAATTTTTGGATAGGAACATCATTTTGGGGTTTTCGATCCTAATTGTTTTTAATGTGTCTCTGCGTGAAAACCATTTGATTAAATCTCTCTTACTCTTGTTTTATAAAAAGGCTTCATTAAACTATTGCCATTTTCAGTATCCTGGGGTGTGATCCTTGTAACACTCACTGTTGACACTAATATAGAAAGCCCAAATATTTTTAATAAAACTAAGAATTGTCAGCACTGTTTTAAGGTTAATGTTTAGAAAGAAGCCTACAAGACAGCACAGCTGGCTTGCTGGTGTACTAATGACATCTAGGGAACATTCAGAAATCTTCCCTGGGAATGCATTCCACCCATTTCTCATCAATTGGCTTTATGTTTTGTAACCCACATTTGCTTGCTTTCTGTTTGCTGGCTCTATTTGTTTTAGGCTGTCCAGCTTGAGTTCATCCCTTCTGTTGCCAAAACCCTATTTACTGCATCTTTCCATCAGTGCTCAATTTCTGAAAAAACACCCTTAAATCATGTTCTTATCTTGTCACCTTTGCTGTGCTTTCAGAGAAAGAGGTGAGGTGAAATGTCAGGCTCTGTCTTCCAGGGAGCTTGGTGTTTACTCTTCTTTCTCTGATTTCAAAGTGAGAAGATGTATGTGACCATCATGCTAGTTACTCAGGATGTGCTTGAGGAAGGGTGTGCAATGTTGTTGTTTTTCTATCACACAACAAAATTTAAACATCTGTAAATGAACTGTGTGGATATTTCAGAATATGGAGCTAGTAATTCTGAATACTTTAATATGATCAAAACAAACCAATATACTAGGTGATGACATTTCCACACATTATTGTGTGTGCATTGTACACTTTTATCAGTAAAACCTGTATGTCTGTGCAAATGTAATGGTTAGTTCAACTGAAATGTGTTGCTTGTAATGGCAGTATGCTACCACATCATGCTTACTTCACATTACCCCACTCCACTATATTCTGCACCACCCCACACCATTGTAGTCTCAAATGTGTTGCCTGTAGTGGCAGAACGCTACCACATCATGTATACTTCATGTTAACCTACTCTGCTCTGCACCACTCCACACAACTGCAATCTACTCTGCACCACTCCACACTACGCCACTCCACACTGCATCACTGCAATCTACTCTGTACTACTCCACTCCACTCTACCCTGCACCACGCCACTCTATGCCACTTCACACCACTCAACTCTAAAACAATCTACCCTATGCCACTGCACTATATACCGCTGCATTCTATGCCACTCTACTCCACTCCACATAACTCCACTCTACATCATTGCACCCTACTCTACACCACTCTATGCCACTCTACTCTACTCTGCACTATTCTACTCTTTTCCATTGCACTTTATGCCACTCTACTCTAAACTACTGCACTCTACGCCAATGCACTCAACAATACTTTACTCAGAACCAATTCACTCTCTGCAAATGCAATATATGTCAACTACTCTGCACCACTACACTCTACGCAGCTATACTCTACTCTGCACCGCTCTTATGCCACTGCACTCTTGGCCTTTGCACGCTACTTCAATGCATGCTATGCCACTCTATACAATTGCTCTCTACTGCACTATACACCACGGCACTCTGTGCCATTGCACTTTACCTCTTTGCACTCTGCACCACTCTATTCTACTTTGCACAACTGTACACTTTGCCACTGGTGTCTATGCCACTCTACTCTGCACTACTCTATGCCACTTTTCTGATCACTACACCAATGCACCATATGCCACTACACTCTTTGACACTCTACTCTGTATCACTTCACTATACGTTCTGATCTGTACATCGATTCATTGTAAGCCACTAAAATCTACACTGCACCACTGCACTCTGTGGCACTGCACTCTACAATAGTGTACTCTACATCATTGCTCTCTACCCCACTCTACTACACTTTGCTCCATTCTACTATATGCCACTCTACTCTATGCCACTGCAATCTACCCTGCACCACTCCACTCCATGCCACTCTATTCTACACCGCTGCAGTATTAGCTACTCAGCTCAGTGTCAGTTCACTCTACACATTTTATTCAAACCTAATACACTCTTCGCCTCTCCACTCTATGCCGATCTACTCTGTAGCATGCAGTGTATGCCACTATACTCTACTCTGCAACACTCTACCCTATGCACTGTACTCTGTGCAACTTTACATCACTGCATTCTACAACACTACTCTGCAGCACTGCATTCTTCACCACTGAACTCTATGTCACTCTGCTCTGCGCCATGTAGACTTAACTCTCTGCCAATGCACTCTACACCAATGCACTCTATGCCACTGCACTCTACACCACTACACCAAACACCACTCTAATCTACTTTGCACCATTGCAATCTATGACACTGCACTCTACCCCACTTCACTCTACCTCTTTATATTCAGCACCACTTTACTCTGTCAGTGCACTCTACACCACTATGCTATACACCACTACACTCTTAACCACTGCACTCTACACAACTCCAATCTAGGCCACTCCACTCTACTCTGCACTACTCCACTATGCACCACTCCACTCTATGGCACCCTACTCTGCAACACTGCACTCTATGCCACTGCACTCTACACCAATGCACTATGCACCACTACTCTATGCCACTGCACTCTACTATGCACCACTGCACACTATGTCACTTCACTCTATTCTAAAACTTTTACTCTACACCGCTGCACTATATGCCACACTACTGCAATCTGTGACACTCCACTCTATGCCACTGCATTCTATGCAACTCTACTCTTCTCTGCCTCATCTACTCTATGCCACTGTGCTCTATGCCACTACTCCATGCCACTGCACTCTACCCTTCACCACTCCACTCTACCCTATACTGCTCCATTCTAGGACACTTCACTCTAGGATGAAAGAATCTACTCTACACCACTGCATCTATGCTGTACCACTCTATGCCATTCTATGTTCTGCACCACTTGCGCTATGCCACTGCGCTGTATGCCAGTCTACTCTAAACCACTTCACTCAAAACCAATGCACTCAATGCCACTACACTGTATGCCAACTGCTTTGCACCACTGCACTCCATGCCACCATACTTTACTCGGCAATACTCTTTGTAATTGCACTCTACACTATTGTGCTCTCCATCACTGCAATCTGTGCCACTCTATTCTACTCTGAACCACTGTACACTATGCCACTGGTTTTTGCACCACTCTACTCTGCATCATTGCACTCTACGCCACTACACTCTGTGCCACTCTACTCTGCAAACCTGCACTCTCCTTCACTGAACCCAATGCTACTCTACTCTGAACCATTGCACTCTACGCCACTGCACTCTGTGCCACTCTACGCTGCACACCTGCTCTCTCTTCCACTGAACCCAATGCTACTCTACTCTGCACCACTGCACTCTACACCATCCCACACTACACCACTCTACCCCATTGTGCTTTACATCATTGCACTGTACACCACTCTATTCTACTCTGCACCACTGTACTCCACACCATTGCTCTTTGCTCCAGAATAATCTGTAACACTCTACTCTATGCCACTGCACTCTATACCAGTGCACTCTACTCTGCACCACTCAGCTCCAACCCACTGTACTGCACTCTACACCAGTGCACTCTACAGCGCGACACTCTATGCCACCAAAATCTGCAACACTGCACACCACTCTAATCTATTCTGTACCACTGCAATCCATGCCACTGCACTCTATGCCAGTCTATTCCAAAACTGCACTGTACACTACTCTACTTTATGCCTCTGTACTCTACCTTGCAAATCTCTATCCTACCCTGCACCACTCCACAGTGCACCACTTAACCCTCCAACACTATACTCCACTCTATGCCACTCTACAACATTACTCCACTCCATGACACTCTAAGCAACTTCCTCTATGCCACTCCATGACACTCTACTCCACTTTATTCTAAGACACACTACTCCATTCTACTCCAATCCACTACTCCACTCTTTGCCACTCCACTCTGTACCAATCCATTCTATGACACTCCCTGACACTCCTCTTTACTCAATGCCACTTAACTCTACAACACTCTACTCCACTCTATGCCATTCCACTCTCCTACAGACTCTGCAATATGCCACTGCACTCAATGACAATCTGCTCTACTCTACACCACTCTACTCTACAACACTCTACTGCCAGGGCTGGACTGGCCGTAGTGGGTGTCAGGCATTTCCCCAGGAGGCTGGAAGGGTGGGGGCTGGTTTTGCAGCAGTTGGGGGACGGTGTTGTTATGGGGCCAATTTTGCAGAAGTGCACCCCTCAACCCAGGGGCTTGTCTGACAAAATTGACATGGCTGCTTTGGGTTCCCAGTCCAGCTGTGTACTCCACTCCATGCAACAACCTCTATGCCAGTCCACTCTTCAACACTCTACTCCACTCTATGCCCTTCCGCTCTACGACACTCTACAGCACTCCATACCACTCCATAACACTCCAGTTTACTCCATTTCAAAACATTCTACACCACCCTCCTTTACCTCACTAACTTTTAGCCATGCTGAACAGTAGCCACACTGGTGTTCAACATGGCTTAAACATATTGGCAAAGCCAATAGCTCTTCCATAGGTGAGACCTATTAGCTTTGCCAATGCTTGTTTAGTCTTGTCAGCCGACAACTTTCAGCTGTATGCTGTTGATGAGCTATTGTGGACAATACTAACGCTTGCAGAGAGCTTTGGGTCAGCTCATTTAGGTCCAGAGGGGGGAAGTGATAAAGGCACCCCTGCTCTAAAATCATCCTATTGGGGCGCCAATGGGGAATAAAAAGCCTGTCAGTTCCTGAGATTATTGTTTACCATTGATTGACTTTCTTGTCAATCTGATTTGTTTCCTTCTTACTCATTGGCTTTTCATCCTCTTCATGTGTTTGTTCCTGTCCTGGAAATGGCTCCTTTACCATCATTTTGATTAGATGACTTGTATCCTATCACTGCTTACATATGGAGAACTGTTTTTTTTCCTTTAAGCACTCCATTAGAGTGCATGTTTACTTGCCTTTTCCCTCCTGTGCTACTCCCCCACTGAAATCCCTACACCTCCAAGCCATCTGTGTTAGTCTTGATTTCTAGCTCATCTATTACTTCTCTTGGCCCATTCATGTCCTGTCTTGGTTTCTCACTTTAACTTGATTCTTTTTTTCTTTACCCACCTCACCCAGATCTTCGCTTACTCCCTCCAGCATGTCCCAAAGTTACTGTCATAGTCTTTTGATTTTAAAGCCTTTTAGGGAGAGCCCAATATCTTCAATTTACAGCTTGGCTAATCCTTTCTACAAAAAATGCATGGTGACACTGGATCCACATCTAACTGGTAACACAGGCACATGTATGCATTATTGCTCTTTTTTGTTCATGCTATTCAGTATAAGAAATGTATTTTTTTTTTTTTTTTGTTGCTAATGCTTAACGGCTTTACCAATAAATAGCATTGGTGAGGCTGATAGATATGCACTGGCAAAGCCAAAAGGTGAACACTATATGCTTTACATATGTTTGTTTTAATTGAAACTTAGCAAAAGCAAAAATTACAGCTTTATCATTTATTTTTTCCAAACTCCCAGTCAAATCTTGGCAATTGATTATTTTGAACAAACCAGATAACATACACTAATGAGTAATCCAAGTAGGGTTACAGTGAAGAGTTCAATGAACTACTTCAAATGTCTTAAAGGTAAGATACCCAAAATAGGACAATACCAGATTAAGCATCAAAATTAAAAAATAAAATAAGCATAACTCTATTGACACCTACAAGGGAGAGTAGCTGATACATGCTTGATATATGACTGTAACTCTACATTGGAGAGATCAACATCCTGGCTAGGAGACTTCTAATAGCTAGTATAAGCCCGCAGCTCCAACATTCCAATGCTTGTCTTTCACAGCAACAGCTGTGAACAAAGGCCTCACGGAGTCCGAGGAGCTCTATTTTACTGTTTTACTAACTAGAACATTCTGCCTTGATGCGGCGAAATGTTCTAATAGCGTTATGGTCTGCCAAGGCTGGGCTATACCGGCCATTAAAGGTCCCCTCCAGTGTTAAAGGCTTTCATTGGAGTGGGCCTTGAATGGCTACAGCGGGCTGTAACACTGTACTAAATCATCTCTAGAATGGCTTCAAATTCATTAAAATTTGTTTAGACTTCTCAAGCAGTGGCACGTTTTTTATCAGTAGTGGGGACCTCACAAATGGATAGTGGCTGTTTAGCTTCCCAGTTTCTTGTGATATTTTGGGGCTCAATATGACCCCAGCGGTCGGAGATAATTTAGCGTTAGTACCGCCAACAGGCTGACGATACTTACCGCCACATTATGAAATTGTCGGGTTGGATGAAGTCAACCCACCAATGTACCACTCCGACCGCATGGCAGTAGCAACCACCAGGCTGGAGATAACAATCTAGGATGCTACGAGGTATTCAATGGGGAGTAATGGACAGACACTCTAGAAGAGGGAGGCATTTGATTGATTGGAAGACTACTGTCACATAAAGCACAACCAACACCCTGTCACTCGCCCACCCATTTAGTAGTAGTGGAAGGAGAAAATCACCAGTCTGTAGATTAACTCACTGCTTGTTAAAAATAGCCAAGGCAATTTGAGATGGAATGCTCTATGTTTCGGGATGAGCTTAAGATCAATATGAAATGTTTGGGCAACTTCAAGTGATTGGCATGAATGTAGCTGTGCCCTTATTTATGAGCTCACTTTTGCATCAGAGGGCATAGTCAACGTAGACATTGCTTGCTATGTTGATTTCTCATGCATAGCACAATTAATTTGATTTCCTATTGCACATTCAACTAGACCAGCAGATTTAAAAAGATAAAAGACAATTTGTTGCATTCTTACAAACTAAGGGCCTCATTACGAGTTTGGCGGTCCCGTGACCGCCATGTTGGCGGTCCGACCACTAACAGGCTGGCAGCACGGACTGCCAAATTATGGCAGTGGTGGACACAGAAGACCACTAGAGGTCCACCGACACCGCCAGCGAGCACAGACCGTGGCAGTCATCTGGAGGCACAAACAGTTTTGCAGAGACCATGGGCAAGGTGTATCAAAGGATTTTGCATTCGCAAACCGTGCGAATTGCAAAATTACACCATTTGCGAAGGCAAAATCGCCTTTCATGATTTATGAAAGGAATTCGCAGTGAAATTTTAAGGAATCGTAAAAATAGCGATTTCTTAAAATTGTGACTCTGATTACGGAATCGCAATTTGTAATTCCCTAAATAGGAATTCACAAATAGGGAACACCTATTTGCGATTACCTATTCACATGTATCATGCATTTCCTAACTGCGAATTTGGCTTTTAGGAAATGCAATTACCACAAACTCAAGTTTGGTGGTAAGCATGTGCAATTTTAAAAAATGCATTACAAATGCATTTTTAAAAATGACATGTAGAAGCATGTGTGCACTTTACAAGTCCACAAATATTTTTTGGGGGTGCATCAAACGGGGCCTTAGGCCCCCAGCACCCTGGGGTTTGCATTACCTAATCTGCGAATTCCTAACAGGAATTAGCAAATTAAGTAATGCAAAAACATTCGCACCTATAAGGATGAATGGAGTCCCATTTCCTAATTGCGTTTCGGTAATAACGATTGCGACTTTTAAGAAATTGCTATTACCGAATCACAATTTTCATACATCCCATTTTGCATTTCTTAAATAGTGATTTCTTAAAAATCGCTATTTAGGAAATGAAAACCGGGATGATGTTACATCTGGCCCCATGTTTCCACAAGATGTATTAGAGGGTTGCACACCACCAATGTGACCTCTGCTGTCAAATCACCACAGAGAATCAGGTGGAAATTAACAGTATAAAAGGATACACTCACCTCCAGGAACCTATACACGTCCTGAGCTGCCATGGAACCAGAACTAGATGCTATCCTGCTGCTCCTGCTCGCCGAAAGACAACAGAACCATCGAGGACAAGGACAAGGACAACAACAACTGTAAGTACACACACTCACCTGTTACATTTGTGAAATATATACATTTGTACAGTTACATAACATACCATAGGGAGCGGGGTGCGAAGGGTTGCACACACACTTAACTGCATAGTGACACACACACTCACATACTGTCTCAAAGACACCCACACATACACATCACGCACCACATACATACCACACGTCAATACCACACATTTATGCACGGCTACAGAGCACATGCCCAGATGCACAGATTTCCACACAGCACACAAACTTGTAACAACAGCACAACGGCACAAATACAATAACATGTCACACACTCACATCCAACAATGGCCAGGGACCTGACACTCATATAACACACATATACATCCATGTGCAATGGAATACACACAACACCATCATACAACCCAGCAAATGATGCACATAGCACATCAAACCTATGATGTCATGCACAATACGTACAGACACAGACAGACAAAACACACAAAGTGACACATCACAACAACACCAGCACAGCAGCAATGGGAGCAGCAAAACCATACATGGAAGGAGGCTGTACTACGACACATTTAATGTGGAACAAGGCCCACACAAACATGCCCACACGAACAGGCCCCATTCAGCTCTCATTGGCAACCAATACCAACAACAAATGTAATGTACAGGCACACATACGGGTGAAGGGCAAGGCAACAAATCATACACTAGTTCAAACATCACACAGGACACCAGCCATCTCTGGGGGATACACACCTAAATAGTCACATACACACAAAAGCAAAGAAACTTGTGCAACTCAGAACTTCAGAACACACACCACATGTACACAATAGCTATATCAGGGGTCAAGGCACACACCATACAGGACCACATCGCACATCACTACAACAAACACATATCACTAAAAATACAACACAATACAATGATACCAACATGTCAGTTACATACACATACCTATCACACAACACACACCCTACCCTTGGGGGACAACAGCACTGCACACAACTTCACATGCTGCTCAAATAATACATGAAGCAGCAAGAAGCACACACAACAAAATACTGGCACACAGCCAAAGTCAACCAGAAACAACTCAAACCTAGGAAGGAAATGCAGGACAAAGATGTAACAAAAAGAAACAACTGGTTGGCCATAATATATATATATTTCAAATATATGAAAGTCCAAGGCCAGTGCATCAAAGGTACAAAATGGTGCCCCATCTTTACTTCTGACTGCCATGTAACCTCCATAGGTCGGGGCATCAAAGGAGCACACAGGCACCTCAGGGAGTATGGGGGGATGGGTGAGGGGGGGCTTGGGCTTGAAAGGGGAGGGATTTGGCTTAGGTTTGGGAGGGGCGGACTTCTTCTTGGTGGGAGAGGGTTATGGGTGCTGGTAGGGGGTGGGGGAGGCCTTTGAGGTAAAAGAGATGGCCAGGGGGGGGGTCAGACCTTTTGGGGGTATCACAGGGGAAAGGTAGGGAAAAGGTCAAGGTGAGAAAGGAACACTTTTTGAGTCATGGGGATGGTCATCAGAAGGGAGTTTGGGTGTGGAAGGTAAGGGAGTGGTTGTCTGACCTTTAGGTGTGGATGTCTTGTGTATGTGTTTGTGTGGAGGTCTGGCAGGAGCAGAGCTGCCTGCGGCAAAGGAGACGCCTGTAGGAGGCTGGCCTAGCTTGTAGTGGGTACCAGAGGTACTTACACCTTGTGCCAGGTCCAGTTATCCCTTATTAGTGTTGAAGAGGTGTTTCTAGCAGCTTAGGCTGATAGAAGGTAGCTATGGCAAAGCAGCTTAGGCTGAACTAGGAGACATGTAAAGCTCCTACTACACCACTGGTGTCATATGCACAATATCATAAGAAAACACAATACACAGATATACTAAAAATAAAGGTACTTTATTTTCATGACAATATGCCAAAAGTATCTCAGTGAGTACCCTAGGTATGAGGATGACAAATATACACAAGATATATGAACACAATACCAAAATTATGCAGTAATAGCAAAAGGAAGTAATGCAAGCAGTGTAACGTTACAATAGATTGCAATAGGAGCACATAGGTACAGGGGTAACACAAATCATATACTCCAAAAGTGGAATTCGAACCACGAATGGACCCCAAACCTATGTGAGCTTGTAGAGGGTCGCTGGGACTGTAAGAAAACAGTGAGGGTTAGAAAAATAGCCCACCCCAAGACCCTGTAAGGTAGGTGTAAAGTGCACCTACAACCCCCAGAAAGCACAGAAGTCGTGATAGGGGAATTCTGCAAGGAAAACCAACACCAGCAATGCAACAACAGTGGATTTCCGGACCTGAGTACCTGTAAGACAAGGGGACCAAGTCCAAGAGTCGGTCCTTAGAGGAATTTCTTCAGGATATCTTGTGGCATGGTCCACTACCACCAAGATAAACCTATTGCCTGAAGCAGTAGTAGGGTCGAGGGGGCCAACTATGTCAACCCCTACCCTTTCAAAGGGAACCCCAACCACAGGTAGTGGAATAAGGGGAGCCTTTGGTGTGCCACCAGTCTGGCCACTGGCTTGGCAGGTCACGCAAGACTTACAAAAAACTTTTGTGTCCTCTGACATCCTAGGCCAGTGAAACAGGGGGACAAGCCTTTCCCATGTTTTTATCTGACCCAAATGCCCAGCCAAAGGAATGTCATGTGCCAGAGTTAGGAGGAACTCTCTGTACTGCAAGGGAATGACCAATCTCTTGGCTGCTCCAGGTTTTGGATCCCTTGCCTCTGTGTACAAGAGGTTGTCCTCCCAGTAAACTCTATGTGAGTCACTGACATCCCCATTTTGCTGTTTGACAGCTTGCTGTCTGAGACCCTCTAATGTGGGACAGGTTTGCTGTGCCACACTCAGCTCTTCCCTGGCAGGCCCCTCTCCACCAAAAAGCTCAGCAGTGTCTGCTGCCAGCTCATCTGGTGAAGGTTCTGCACAGGGAGGAAATTCTTCCGCAGAAGGAGAATCATCTGTAGAGGGAGGGTTTCTGGGTAGGGATTTACCCTTGCTACCCCTAGCTTTAGGGAGCACTTGGTCCATTGTTCCAGGATCCAAGTCACCCTGTCCTTTTTGCTTTTTGGCCTGAGCCCTTTTCAAAGTAAAAATATGCCCAGGAATGCCCAGCAATGCTGCATGAGCCTCCAACTCCACTTCTGCCCAAGCTGATGTCTTTAAATCATTTCCTAGTAGACAGTCTACAGGTAAATCTGAAGCAACCACAACTTTCTTTGGACCAGTAAACCCCCCCAACCCCCCCCAGTTGAGATTCACAACAGCCATGGGGTGGCTAAGAGTGTTGTTATGAGCGTCTGTCACTTGGTACTGGTGACCAAGTAGGTGTTGTTCAGGGTGTACCAGTTTCTCTATTACCATGGTAACACTGCCACCTGTGTCCCTGTAGGCCTGAACCTCAACACCATTTATTAGGGGAAGTTGCTTGTACTTATCCATATTAAGGGGACAAGCAACCAAGGTGGCCAAATCAATGGCACCTTCAGAGACTAGCGCAGCCTCTGTGGTCTCCCTAACAAGACCAACCCCAACTAAATTACCAAAAGTGAGCCCAGCTACTCCCTTGGATTGGCTATTAGTAGGTTTGCTCCCACCACCACTGATATTACTAGGGGTACTAGAGGTTGCAGTAGGGTTTGTGGTAGTGGGAGGTTTGGTGTTTTTCTTCGGACAACTGACATCAGTTGTCCAATGGCCTTTTAGTTTACATAAATAACACCAAGGCTTTTCTACTTGATTTGAAGAGGATTTGGACCCACCACCCCCACCAGAGTGTTTTTGTGGGCCTGATGAAGACTCATTTTTAGATTTGTCCCCACCCTTGTCAGAAGGCTTACCATCCTTCTTCTTGCCATCCTTGTCACCCCCTGTATGAACCTTTATGTTCACTCTTGTTCTGACCCATTTGTCTGCCTTCTTTCCCAATTCTTGGGGAGAGGTCTGATCTGAGTCCACTAGATATTGGTGTAACAAGTCAGACACACAGTTATTCAGAATATGCTCTCTCAGAATAAGATGATACAGGCTTTGATAGTCAGAAACTTTACTGCCATGTAACCACCCCTCCAAGGCCTTCACTGAACAGTCAACAAAGTCTATCCAGTCTTGTGAGGACTCTTTTCTGGTGTCTCTGAACTTAATCCTGTATTGTTCAGTGGTTAAGTCAAATCCATCCAATAGTGCATCCTTCAAAACTGCAAAATTATTGGCATCACTTTCTCTAACAGTAAGGAGCCTATCCCTACCTTTTCCATTGAAAGATAACCATAGAATAGCAGCCCACTGCCTTTGAGGGACCCCCTGTACCATACAGGCCCTCTCAGGTGCAGCAAACCACTTGTTAATGTCATCCCCCTCCTTGTAAGGGGGAACTATCTTGTGCAGATTCCTGGAATCATGCTCTCTCACAGGATTACTATCAGGAATACTGCTGCTGCCACCATGGGGTCCAAACCCCAATCTCTGTCTCTCCTTCTCCAGGTCTAGGGATTCTCTGTCTAGAGCCAGCTCTTGGTGTTTAAGCTTCAGCCTGGTCTCTTCCCCTCTCAACGTTTTGAGTTCCCTTTCTAACATGTTGTCTTCAGGGTGGGTGGGTTGGGAATGTTTAGACCCTGGGAAATATTGGAATTTACAGAGGGAGACCTGTCCCTAACAGTCTGCACTCTAACAACCTGGCCTCCAGGAACAAAAGCATCCCTACTATGATGAGAGCTTCTATTACTGCCAACATTGCTAGGTGGTCTGCCAAGGGACAGATTTGGAAGAGAACCCTGTACACCTCCCTCAAGGGGTTCCCCTGAGTCAGAGTTTGAGCTATCTACTAACTTCTCAGATGAAGTGCCACCTTGGGACTTATCATTCTCAATGAGCATGTTATACAGAAATTCTCTAGAAGGGTTCTTTCCTACCACTAAACCTCTATCAATGCAGAGACTCCTTAGGCTCTTGAAGTTTAAAATGTCATAAGTTGTATTGACTAATTTAAGAGCAGTCCCTACATCAGACATGATAGAAGGAGGTTTAGAGACAGATAGAAGAGAGAAAAAGTTTCAGGGCTTTTTAAGGAACAGAAAAAAACTTTTTCAAACTTTTTGGAAACTTTTAGAAGTTTAGGAGTACTTTTCAGCACTTAGTAGAAAGTGTAAGAGAAGAAAAGCTAAACTTTTTGGTTAGGTGTACATACACTGAACTTGTTTTGCATATTTTTCTCTTATGAAAAGTACAAAATGACAAAGTGGTAAGCAGTTACAAGTACTTATCCCACCGCTGCACAACAAACGTATGAGGCTGGCCTGGCTTGTAGTGGGTACCAGAGGTACTTACACCTTGTGCCAGGTCCAGTTATCCCTTATTTGTGTAGAAGTGGTGTTTCTAGCAGCTTAGGCTGATAGAAGGTAGCTATGGCAAAGCAGCTTAGGCTGAACTAGGAGACATGTAAAGCTCCTACTATACCACTGTGTCATATGCACAATATCATAAGAAAACACAATACACAGATATACTAAAAATAAAGGTACTTTAATTTTATGACAATATGCCAAAAGTATCTCAGTGAGTACCCTCAGTATGAGGATGACAAATATACACAAGATATATGTACACAATACCAAAATTATGCAGTAATAGCAAAAGGAAGTAATGCAAGCAGTGTGAAGTTACAATAGATTGCAATAGGAGCACATAGGTATAGGGGCAACACAAACCATATACTCCAAAAGTGGAATGCGAACCACAAATGGACCCCAAACCTATGTGAGCTTATAGAGGGTCGCTGGGACTGTAAGAAAACAGTGAGGGTTAGAAAAATAGCCCACCCCAAGACCCTGTAAGGTAGGTGTAAAGTGCACCTAAAACCCCCAGAGAGCACAGAAGTCGTGATAGGGGGATTCTGCAAGGAAAACCAACACCAGCAATGCAACAACAGTGGATTTCTGGACCTGAGTACCTGTAAGACAAGGGGACCAAGTCCAAGAGTCGTGACAGTGTCGAGAGTGGGCAGGAGCCCAGGAAATGCCAGCTGAGGGTGCAAGGAAGCTGCCTCCAGATGGAAGAAGCTTGGTGTTTTGCAAGAACGAAGAGGACTAGGAACTTTCCCTTTGAAGGATGGATGTCCCACGTCGTGAAGAAGCGTGCAGAGGTGTTCCCATGCAGAAAGACCTCAAACAAGCCTTGCTAGCTGCAAGGGTTGCGGTAGGGTTTTTGGATGCTGCTGTGGCCCAGGAGGGACCAGGATGTCGCCACTTGTATGAGGAGACAGAGGGGGCGCCCAGCAAGTCAGGGAGCCCTCACAGAAGTAGGCAGCACCCACAGAAGTATGGGAACAGGCACTTAGAAGAGGAGTGAACTGGAGTCCACCTGAAGTCAGAAAAGGGAATCCCACGACGCCGGAGGACAACTCAGAAGGTTGTGCACTGCAGGTTAGAGTGTCGGGGACCCAGGCTTGGCTGTGCACAGAGGAGAAATCCTGGAAGAGTGCACAGGAGACGGAGCAGCTGCAAATCACGCTGTACCCAGCAATGTAGTCTAGCGTGGGGAGGCAAGGACTTACCTCCACCAAACTTGGACTGAAGAGTCACTGGACTGTGGGAGTCACTTGGACAGAGTTGCTGAGTTCCAGGGACCACGCTCGTCGTGCTGAGAGGGGACCCAGAGGACTGGTGATGCAGTCTTTTGTTGCCTGCGGTTGCAGGGGGAAGATTCAGTCGACCCACAGGAGATTTCTTCAGAGCTCCTTGTGCAGAAAGGAGTCAGGCTACCCCCAGAGCATGCACCACCAGGAAACAGTCGAGAAAGCCGGCAGGATGAAGCGATACAAGGTTGCAGTAGTCGTCTTTGCTACTTTGTTGCGGTTTTGCAGGCGTCCTGAGCAGTCAGCGGTCGATCCTTTGGCAGAAGGTGAAGAGGGAGATGCAGAGGAACTCTGGTAAGCTCTTGCATTCGGTATCTGAAGAATTCCCCAAAGCAGAGACCCTAAATAGCCAGAGAAGGAGGTTTGGCTACCTAGGAAGGAGGATTGGCTACTAAGAGAGGTAAGAGCCTATCAGAAGGAGTCTCTGACGTCACCTGCTGAGACTGGCCACTCAGAGCAGTCCAGTGTTCCAGCACACCTCTGAATCCAAGATGGCAGAGGTCTGGGACACACTGGAGGAGCTCTGGGCACCTCCCCTGGGAGGTGCAGGTCAGGGGAGTGGTCACTCCCCTTTCCTTTGTCCAGTTTCGCACCAGAGCAGGGCTGGGGGATCCCTGAACCGGTGTAGACTGGCTTATGCAGAGATGGGCACCATCTGTGCCCATCAAAGCATTTCCAGAGGCTGGGGGAGGCTACTCCTCCCCAGCCCTGACACCTATTTCCAAAGGGAGAGGGTGTAACACCCTCTCTCAGAGGAAGTCCTTTGTTCTGCCTTCCTGGGCCAGGCCTGCCTGGACCCCAGGAGGGCAGAAACCTGTCTGTGGGGTTGGCAGCAGCTGCAGTGAAAACCGCCGAAAGGCAGTTTGGCAGTACCCGGGTTCTGTGTTAGAGACCCGGGGGATCATGGAATTGTCCCCCTAATGCCAGGATGGCATTGGGGTGACAATTCCATGATCTTAGACATACTACAGGGCCATGTTCGGAGTTACCATTGTGACGCTGTACATAGGTAGAGACCTAAGTACAGTGCACGCCTGTAATGGTGTCCCCGCACTCACAAAGTCCAAGGAATTTGCCCTGAACGATGTGGGGGCACCTTGGCTAGTGCCAGGGTGCCCTCACACTAAGTAACTTTGCACCCAACCTTCACCAGGTGAAGGTTAGACATATAGGTGACTTATAAGTTACTTAAGTGTAGTGGTAAATGGCTGTGAAATAACGTGGACGTTATTTCACTCAGGCTGCACTGGCAGGCCTGTGTAAGAATTGTCAGATCTCCCTATGGGTGGCAAAAGAAATGCTGCAGCCCATAGGTGTCTCCTGGAACCCCAATACCCTGGGTACCTCAGTACCATATACTAGGGAATTATAAGGGTGTTCCAGTATGCCAATGTGATTTGGGGAAATTGGTCACTAGCCTGTTAGTGACAATTTGGAAAGCAGAGAGAGCATAACCACTGAGGTTCTGGTTAGCAGAGCCTCAGTGAGACAGTTATTCATCACACAGGGAACACATACAGGGCACATACTTATGAGCACTGGGGCCCTGCCTGGCAGGGTCCCAGTGACACATAGACTAAAACAACATATATACAGTGAAATATGGGGGTAACAATGCAGGCAAGATGGTACTTTCCTACAACGCCCACCCTCTTGGGTGAGCAGACGCGGACAACTGAATGAGGAGCAACGGAGGGGTGGTGGTAGAATGTGGGGTGGTTGACAAAGGTGGTACAGGCTGGCCCCCAATGGGTCTGCTCCGGTAGGGAATGGCCACTAGAGGAGGAGTCTGTGGATTAAGATGTTGATCTGGTCCCCCGTGGCATTCCCCTCGCCCTCTGGGCCACTGGGTCCCTCACTGTCAGTGGTCTCATGACCTGAGGTCCCATGGCCAAATGCTTTCCCAATTGGCGGTCCCCCTCCTTCCCCTGCCAGTGCTGATGCTGCCAGAAAAAAAAAAAGTACGGTTATGACCTCAACATAAAGACAGTACAATTACAAATCAGAGAGGCAAAAACATACCATACCATTATGTCAACTGACCACCCGCAGGAAGTGACAGCAAAGTGCCACCATCATGTGCCAATACAAAAACATGCAGGCCATCTGGAATTCCAAATAAATACATTATCAATTTCTGGTGTCACATAACTACAATGGCATGGATAAAGTCTACCTAATACACCAAACACACCACTACTAGGCGACCATTCCACAGCAAACTTGTGCAACATCCAGCACACCACCTGGAACCAGTAGCCGTACAAAAGACCACTCTGTAAGGTACCCTAATAATTACACTAACCCATGCTTATACACACTTCTAATTTGCACTGATATGATGTCTCATAGACAACTGATGGTGGTAGGGAAAGGCAATCAACAATGCTTAAATCATACCATGCCTGATTAGGTAACATGTAGACATCCATTTCACTAGGGACACAACACACACCTTACCAAAATGAGTCAAGGCTGGTATTTATTTTCAAGGCCCACACAGAGGAGACACACATCTGAAGTTTCAACAACCTACATGGAAGTCGGGTCCCATAGTTCATGCAGAGATGTCTCCAGAAAACACACCTGAATGGTCTAGTAAGGCCTAGGATAGGCCCCTCACATTTCTCCCACACATGCCCATCTGTACTTCTCAGTATATCTGTAGTAGATAACTGTAGCATGCAGAAAAGAGGGGCACAGGCCTTACAATCACTATCAGGAGGACACCACATCATTTTACAATGATAAACAACACCACTACCCACATCACAGACATGATAAGCATGGCATCTGTCTGTGGGGAATCCCTGACCCAATACAAATGTCATGTTGACATCACTACAAGTTAATCCATGACGCATCCATACAGTCAGTGCACAATTCCCAACATCACATCACATGACGGGTACTCATCATCATGAAGTGGATCTACACCCTGCCCCTACCTGTCATGTTCATCACGCTTACTGCTTTTACACATGACTAACAACATACTATGAGAAATGAATGTTTCTGTCTGACAACACATGATGTTGACACAGTCCTGTGTCGGACATCACCTTAAATCGACAACCATTGCAGTAGTATCCTCACTACAAAGGACCCCATCAACACATATGTATTTTTTTTTTTTCTCTACTCGTACTTTATTTGCTCTTGTAACCTGCACACGTCACTTTCTCCTTTCGTATTGCCTCATGTAATGTAACGTTTGCGTTTGTAACAGGCTCACTTGTAATTCCTCTCCTCTTGTATCTTTACTTTGCCTATTGTGAAGCGCTCTGACACCTTCGGGTAAAGTCCACGCTATATAAAAACGCATTAAATAAAATAAAATAAAATAAAATATGTAAGGGGTCTGGGATATCATGCCATCTCCATAGCTACCACATGCCTACATCTCATACACAGATATGTACAGTCTTGGAAATGGACCCGATGCAGACACGTAGGAACAAGGCATGTTGGCTACATGATGCACATCACCCACCCATGACAATGCACATTCTCAACTTATCAAGGGGTAAATCCATAGCTACAGCTGACAATACATTTGCCATATAAGTCATTTCACATTTATGATGGACACCTATGTATTACAGACTGTGAGGTAAAGCGCACAACATTCAATGAAGAAAACCTTACCCTGGGTTGCAGATGTTAGCCCACACATTACCCCAGGCAGAGGACAGTGGCCCACATCGTACTCACCTTTGAACTATAACATTTGCCTGGAGTGGTTCCTGTGTGCAAAGTAACATTCAGCAGTATTTTTGCAACACTTAGCTAGATACCTTACAGTGACATATGTGCTTACTGATGGTCAATCATACTGAGGCTATACCATAGTAGAGTACTAGGTCCCAACTCCTAAAGGATGAGCGCACTAGTTGGGGACACATGGCCTTTCTCACAAAACTGGATGCCAGAAGGTATGTGACACATTGCACATGTTCCATTGTCAGGGGGAGCAGTCTGTCCCTCACTCAATAACTTGGCAAAGGGGCAAGGATGTCATACATATATGTACCTACCCCCTTGTGGCTGCTGTGCTGCTCTCAAAAACTCATTCAAGGCTGGACAGGCCACTGCCAAAATGCAGGCCATCGGGGGGGAGTCAATGTCCGACGGGCACCCCGTCCCTGTTAGAAGTATATCCTCAGCTGGGCCTCTGCGGTCGTCCAGACCCGTCGTCTCAGGTCCTCCCACCTCTTCTGACAGGCGGTGCTCCACCAGCTGAAGACCCACAGGGTCCGCACCTTCTTCGAAGTGGCTCTCCACATCCCCTTCTTCTGATGGGCGTTGACCTGCATGGAGGCATAAAAACAAGACAAGAAATGTCTACAAGTCTATTGACAAAATGGCAGAATCACGTACACGTCAGTGTACCAAGCCTAGAACATCCTGTCTAATCCTTCCAGTCCACCCTGTGGCACATAGCAGTCATTGTACACAGAGACATGACTGGAAACACCCACCATTTGGGTGTATTAGACACCCCACAGCTCAGGCCCTCCACTGTCCAGTTGTCAATACTGTAACTTTTGTGAATCATTACATGATCACCTAACACTGATTAGGTGCAAGATGGAACACCTCCTACGAAGTGGCAAGTGATAGTTACAGCTCATTGCAAACAATGTACAAAATGATACACAACTTCCAAATATCACATGCTGCTAAGAGTCATTAGATGTAACAACAAGCCTACTGACAAACTCATTGTGCATAGACCACATAGAAGGGAGTGACAGGTGGAACAAACATAGAGGAAATCCTATCCATATTTACACATGTGCTGAAACAGATGCAAGCACATGCTACTTCAGGGGGTGAGGTTTTCAAGCGTTACATCAACCAGTAGCTACGTATATCCACACATGAGTGGACACAGAAACTGTGACACTATAGGGAAATACATGGGCCAGCATTCTACACGTCCAACTTCATACCCAACATCACAGAGTTCACATTACACAACAGCACATTGTTTGAAGATGTGCAATGTCCGAAGATAGAGGCGCATGCACTGGACACATCAATGCTGTAAGGTAGAGACAAAAGGGCTGAGTGATAAAGGGAGCTGTAATGGCTATGTAACACACTTTGACAACAATGAAATAAGCAAATTAGACACATATGAACCTGTCCCCAATTCAAATCCCATGGTGATGAGCAGACATTGGTCTAAGAAGCTGTAGATAGGCAGAGGCATGAAATGACACCATTGCATGTTGTCCAGGGAATCAGGGAGTGGGCACAGGGTCACAATTGCAGTGCAAAAGGCGAGCCACTACCAGAACAGTTGTCAAGTTATCCAGTGGGCAGATATACACAGGCATTATTCTTGGCAGGCTGATGAGACAGACCTAAACATCATACCATGCCCTACTAATCACATGCAAAAGAGTTATTTATGTAGTCCATAGCCAATTTACTATGTGCGTCTATGTCCATCTCTGAGGGGCATTGTGACTCAATGCCTGGCCTGAGTGCAACTGTCCAACAAGGCCAAATGTGGCCCCAGACCTATGTGTAAACAGTGTATTAACACAAATAGGACTCAAACCACACACATGACATGTCATCAACACCCCTGCTGCCATGCAACCACATTGAATACACTTTACACACCTTTCTGCAATTATTTCAATGGGGATGGCTGTCATGGCAACTCATCTAGCCATGTGCATCCAAAGCAACTTGGCTCAGGGAACACTCAATTCACACTCAACACATTTTCTCCCAACTTCAGACCTTTCCCCTGACATAGATACCTGCCCATTCAATCAACCTTACATTAACATTTACAGCACAAAAAAGTCTGTGCAGACACCAGCTGACTAACTGGCCTTAAACATAGGCTAACAAAGGTTGAGATAGATACAGGTAGATGGTAAGTGTGCACATGGTGTACTTATCTGCTCCTCTGGTGCACCATAGAGCTGTTCATACAGGGGTAGGAATTCCTTCACCAGCTTCTCCAGCTCTTCTGGTGAGAAGGCAGGGGCCCTATCACCTGTAGATGTGGCATGATTGCTCCTAGATGTAGTACGCAGAAGCTCAGGTCGTGGAGGTCGTGCTGAAAGCAGTGTCAGGAGTCAAGTGAGGGAGTCTGCAGAAAAAGAAGGTGACCGCCGACACGTAGACAACCATCACTGCCGGCAGACTCTGCCATTGGCCCAAGAGCGCCACAGGCAGCAAAGTTATCTAATAGCAGTGTGCGCTGTGGTAGTATCCGCCTCTTGCCAGGATGACTTCCACCAGAGGTCGTGGACGGCTCCTAATGTCCAGTGGAGTGGGTCAGGCATCTGCCATTTTTGAGCGATTTGAAGCAATTACACAAATATTTTTATGCATCACTAATAAAATAACTGATGTTCTGGGGGATATTGAGTACTGTCCTAGTGAGGTCATGTAAGTCAATCCTATTGCCAACCACATTAACATGTAGTCATACTGATGTGACAATATGCCTGTGGGTACAGCCCCCACGCTCTCCCAAATGTGCGACGTGGGAGGTTGTGTATTCAATCACAGGCAGTTCAGGTAGTCATCTGACTATGAGCTTCCTTTCTATAAGGATGATTGCTACATATATGTTAATTATGAGGGCATTTACATCCCAGGAAGTGCAAGGCTTAGCCCTGGTGTGTTTGCACTTAATCTTGTCAGTGACACACTTAACATGTGATATCACATATCACACATGTAACATGTCAAATGTAAGGGACACATTGAGTGACTGCCTTGTTTGTTTTATGACCACAGAGTAACGCTGGGGGGAGACGGATCAAACAAACTTGCTGACTTGGACCAAGGACAGATTAATGATTCAGATCTACCACCTGGATAGGCAGACAATCATGGATCTATGTTGTTAGTTGGAGCTATCTCTGATGCCAGACATCCGCCATCCACATAGCATACCACCCATTGTAAAGTCATGTCAGTGTTGCACTTCCAGGCCATAAGGTCCTTCCAAAATACAGTGGGCCTATCTGCTGGGATGTCCCAGCCTTTGTTGAGTATGGTATTGAAGGATGTCCTCTCAGCACTGTTGAAACACCTGGACAACTATGCCCGGTTTCCTCAACATGAGGATTTTGCGCATATGAAAGCAGAATTCTATAGTTGGGTACACATCTCACATGTTGTTGGAGCCTTTGATGGTACCCATGTAGCCTTGGTTTCACCGCTTGGCACTGAACAGATCTTTTGGAACAGGAAAAACTTCCATGCTATCAATGTCCATTTCCAAAGTCTGTGCTCGGTACCCGGGTTCAGTCTATGATACCTGCATCATGGGGATACGCGCTATTCCACAGCTGATAACACAACGGAGAGGGCCTGGGTGGTTGGTAAGTCACATATGTCTTGTGTGTATGTAGGTATCATGTCTGCTGTTAGTGATATTTTGCTCTTGCCTCATAGTTGCACACATGTTACCTTGCCTCACAGGAAACTCTGCGTACCCAAATCGTCCCAGGTTGCTGACACCAGTAAGAAACCGACAACGCCAGTGGAAGTCCGCTTCAACAAGGCACATAGGAATGCCATGCCGTGGAGCAGGCATTCCTATGTAAGGTGAAATTCCGTAGCATTGACAAAACAGGTGGAGACCTCCTCTACTCACCCGCAAACGTTTGTAAGATCATTGTGGCCTGCTGCATGCTCCACAACCTTACCCTGAGGAGAACATCCTATACATTCCTGATTAAGGGGATCTGACAGTGCCATGGGGTGAGAATCCAGAAAAGCCAAGTGAAGATCACAATGATGAGGATAAAGGTGGAAACATGCTGTGAGATTTCATCAGTCAGAACTTCACCTGAGTGTAAGTACCTGATGTTCTGTGATTACTCAAACTGCATGGGGTACCGTACAGGTCATGATATGTTGTGACGTGTATGTCACTTACAGTGAGAAAGGACATTTTCTGCTGTGCATCATAGAGCAAAGATTTGCTGGCTACACCAGACTTGAAGATGTCCATCTCTTGAGCATCTCCTTTGGTATGTGTTGTCATATTGCACTGTCAGTGATCCTACAGGAGATATAACTGACTTGTGTGTTTAATGAATGCCTTTGTCTACCTAAACTCCTTGTATGTGACTTTTTCCTTCCAGGTCTCATCCCCATGTCATCCTCAAGTGGACATTTCTGAATTGTATCATTGGCTTGGTATGTTCATCAAACGGTCTCATGTGTGTGGTCATGTGCCCTTGTGATGTCCTTCTGGCCAATCCTTGCATTTCCCCATTACATTGTGTTGACATTGTTACTCTCTGCCCTGTATGTATCTGTTAATGTCTTTCCTCATTGCAGGCCACACTGGCTTTGCTATTACACTGACATAGGTGTGTGACACGACAGTGGATGTCTTGAAATAGGATGGGCCTCAGACTAGGGACCGTTGTACTGTCCTCTGTCTGTGTCATGGGGTATGTCAAGCAGGATAGACGTGGTTTTGGTATGGGGTAAGGGTCAAGCTGGGGACTATATCTACCTATCTGTTTGCCTATCCTATGGTACAGGGTCTGACATAACTCTTTTTCCTATGGTTGGGAGAACAGTATTTGGGTTATCTCTAAATATAAATCAATGTTCACTCATTCTTGGCTATTACATTCCACACGTAGTTGTAGCCTATAGGCTGTACATTACAATAAGTAGTTTTTGGGTGACAGGCCACTTGTGTTTTTGTGTTGGTAGCGATACTCAGCCTGACCCAGCCTTTGATCTGTTACTCATTACATTGACATGTTCACATGTACCTCATTAACATCACATTCTTTTCACATTGTACATCCCAAAACATTTCGAAACATAGATAGAGTGCTCATTGTGTTTACTTACAGGTGTTTATTTATAGGTGTCCTTGAGTTAAAGGTACAAAGTAATGAGTAATAACAAACACAAACAGTGAAGGGATCAGTAATGGTGGTTGCTGTCATTAGAGTAGCTGCCACAACATTTGAAGTCCAGAGTACTACTATCCTGGAACGTGGAAAGTGTATGTAGAACAGTCAACAGAGTGATTCTGTGGCACACAAAGGAGTTCCAGCAGAAAGAGGTTACCTCCTTGCAGCGGTTGAGGTCTTGGCATCCGCACCTCCTAGATGCCTGGGTGGACGTCCCCGCTCGCGGGGGACTACTCGGCTACAGAGCCAGACGTGTCTGATGTGGGTTCTCCTCGTGGCAGGGCCTCCCTTCTACTGGTTGCTCCAGATGTTGAAGGAGCTGATGTTAGGGGGACAGTGGAAGTGGTGTGTTGTTCTCACTTATCCCTGCTCAGGGTGATGTCAATGTTCCTCAGTATACCTTTTAGGGAGGCTAAGGTGGCATTGTGGGTGTTCGACTGTTGTAAGGTTTCATGGTGGACATGTCTCTGCAGCTGCTTGATCTCCCTGAGTTCAACAAGTACCTGGCCCATCACGCCTTGGGACTGTTGGTATTCTCCCAAGACTTGTGTGATGGTGTCCTGTCCAGAACCACCCCCAGCAGCCTCAAGCTGTGCTTGCGTCCTTGGCACAGTAATCACCCTATCACTGGGTCCAGACCCATCATTGTCCAATGTGTCCAGATGAGACTCAGGTACCTGGACTGGGGGCCCACAATGGTGGACTTTGTCCTCTGAACACAGGCTTAGGGGCGCATGCTTGCCTAACATGTTGATGCAACAGGGCTGGGTGAGGCTGATCAGTGTTGTCTGACCAGGTTCACCAGATGAGCAAGAGCCATCCTCAACATCCACACATCCAGGAGTTGTATCCTTACTGAAGGCTTCATCCGGGGGGAGTGGCAGCCTCTGAAGGGATCTCCATGTTCCAAATCACAGCTAGACCTGTTGATGTGATGGGCAGTTTGTTACAAGTTGTATTGTGACATGTACCCCCAACAATTTACAGTGACATTTGTTACATGGCAAATACACATTGGACTTGCATTTCTCCCTTCATGTGAGAGACACTGCTGCTATCAACTGTATTGACCTGGCATTCAAGGTGATAACAAATTCTATTTCAAGTCACCTTGCTACAGGTTGTGTGAGTATCTTGGTACTTGAGTAACTGTCCATGGACTCCTATTATTCCAGCAGTGCAGTCTAATCAGTGGCTGGGCGTGATATGGCCTAGCTCATCTTGGGACCTAGTAGACTGTCATGCTTGCAGACCCAGGACCATGTAACTGAACATGTTACTTGTCAACAAGTGGTTAGTGCATTGTGTATTTGTATACTGCCACATACATTTCGATGAAGCATGTTGGTTCCTTTGTTAGTCTGTCAGTGAATTTGCATGCAGGTTGGGCTGTCCTTATTGTCCACACTAGTTTCATCTTGGCTGTTCTGTTCAAGATTGATCAACTTTATTTGCCACATTACAGAGTGCACCATGATCTATAAGTTGGTCCCTCCCACTGAGGTAAACTTCATTAGTGAATTGACAGTTAGTAACACAATGTCATTGTGGATACTGGCCTGGTGTATGAGATTTCAGCAAATTGCCCTCCTGGGCTTTCAATTTATGTTACTCCAACTACTATAAACAGCATACATAAGTCATCCTCTCAGGTGTGTTCATTTTCATTGTGAGTGGATGTGGGAGGATGTTTGTGCGGATACACAATGGGCAGGTATTTTACTTTGGGTAGACAGTGCCTTCTGGCCTTAGGATTGCTGTCTTTGCCTGTCCTTCCCACACAGTGTACAGACAGGATCCCTTCAGGTGAGTACAGTTCAAAAGTTGAGTAAAGGGAGGAAGATCATAGTAGGTCAGTACAGAGTTGTGGCTGAATAGAGTGACATTCCCAGTGCGTACTGGCCTTAGCATTGCTGTGTTTGCCTGTCCTCCCCACACAGTGTACAGATGGGATTGCCTCAGGTGAGTACAGTTCAGAAGCTGAGTAGAGGGAGAAAGTTCATAGTAGGTGAGTACACAGTTGTGGCTGAGAGTAGTGAAATTCCCAGTGCCTTCTGGCCTTAACATGGGTGTAATGGCCCGTCCTACCCACTCAGTAGCCCTCAGCTTGGTACACTCAAATGTTGAGTTGTTAAAAGCGGGATTTTTTCAAAGGGTACTATGTTCTGGTATTGTTGATAGTAGCACTGTGCCTGTTGGGAGCGGTTGTGTCAATCCCTGAGGTACACCCGGTTTGCTGGTATGTTATTCCTCCAGGTGAGTCTCATTAAAATGTTGGAGGCCAGACAGGGGTCTATGAACAGGTGGACACTGGGTTTTTAAGTGGGGTGACATTGTAGGTGGGTAAAGGTGAGCAGTGGACATGCATGACATTACATTTGGGGGACACATTCTGTAGTTGAGACTTACCCGACTCAACTGCCCCAGGTATTCCTGTCAAGCCCTCAGGATGCAGAATGGTCAAGACCTTTTCCTCTCATGATGTGAACTGTTAGGAAGAGGGTACCACCGCCAGTCTTGTGTTCCACCAGCTGGTGTCTGGATGTCATGGAATGGACCTTGCCCCTGAGGTTGTTCCACCTCTTTCTGATGTCGTCCTTTGTGCTCAGGTAGCTGCCTACAGAATTCACTCTGTTGTCTATTCTTTGCCACATTTCCATTTTCCGGGTGATAGTGGTCTGCTGGACTTGGGCTCCAAATATATGTGGCTCTACTCTAATAATCTCATCCACCATGACCCTTAACTCCTCATCAGTGAATCATGGATGTTTTTGTGGTGACATGGTGGTGTAAATGAAGTGAGGGAATAGGTAGAAATAAATTTGTAGGTGCTGTGTGATGAGTGGGTGGCGTGCAGTGAAGTGCGTGATAGTGTGCAAATATGCTTTTGGGGGGTGCAGTGCAGATGTGGGATGTGTGGCTTATGTGAGGTGGAGTGGTGGGTATCCAGTTGCTTGCACTGCAGTTGTTGTGTTCTGCTTTGTGGAGGCAAAGGATTGTTGTGTGGGAAGAGGTGTGTTTTATAGTGTGGTTGGTGGGTGTGTTAAGTGTGTGTATGTGTGTCAGCTGTGTTGTTTTCAAATCTATTCAATGAGGTGTTTTGTATTACTGTGGGCACCCCCATTCTCACCGCCATTGTTAGACCGCCATGGCAAGACCGGCATGGCGATTTTTGAGTTGTTATAGGTTTGGTGGTTGGTTGCTGGGCTGGCAGTGCCGGGGATTGGACCGCCTCTTTCCTGCCCTCCAGGGTCCTGTCAAAGTTGGGAATTTGGATGTCTTTTGGAAGGGTGTAGCTTGTACTACAGCGGTCTGTATGACCGACAACATGGTGGTCTTTTGTCAGCCGCCACCGCAGCGGTCTTGCAGTCAGACTGCCAAACTCATGATCAGCCCTTATATCACTGATCCTGGCACTAACTCTGAAAACAATTTCAGTAGGAATGGGAAAATGTAGTCATGTTATTGTTACTAAAGGTAAGCAAGGGTGTTACAGCATAGAGTGCTGACTGGTTTCAGAGGGAAGGATAAGCTGGGCAAGGGGCTACTAGGAGTCTGCTGGCTGACCTTGGGAGTAGTTAGGCCAATGCACAGCTTTCAAATATCAGATGAGCAATGGGAAGTATTCTAGATGTTCGGTTTGGTGCAAAATGCAAGGTATCTGAATATAATACCTGACTGAAAACAGAGTGGAAGGAGATGAAGACGGGGACTATGTCTGTATTTATAGAGCCTCAGCAAAAATCAAGCTATGGATTTGTGCAATGTCTGGAGTCCGCAAATAGAAATAAGTTGGGACCTTGAGGAACCTGTTTCCATAGACAAGTTTGAAAAATGAGTGGACCGACAACCTTATTTGTAACAAGAGGTGGGTGGTTGTGCTCATCATACAAAGCATGAGCATCTTCCTGGTTTACTGGTAGGAAGGTAAAGTCCTATTCCAGAGATGATAATTATTGATGGGGCAAATAGGACAGAAAAGCGATTATACAGTTCAGTGCCAATTTTGACAATCATTACTGTTTTTTGGGCTGCTGGGTTTGAGCACACTTGATTGTATACAAGCTTGGGTGGCCTCCATGCAAAGGAACCGCCTGAAAGACCACACCGATTTTGAGTAAGATCATGGTTTCAGGATGATATGGAGCTTTCCTCTAGTTCCACTTGTAGACTAGTATTTCTAGGTGATCTAGTACTGAGATCAGAATTAATTAAAGGGTGGAGATTGACTACCTTGTGCATGACCTAGGAGCCCCCAGATGCTAATTACATATGTACACTCGATTTATTCAAATATTGGCCTGTAAAATACATTAAAATGTGGAGTGGTATTTGGTGAGACCCTTTCAGCCATATGATTGTAAATGATCAATGTAATCTGGTGCAGTGTAATACTACACTCTTTAGTGTTTAGTCATGCAATTTAAACTAATCTACATCAATAAAAAAATGTGGTTATTTCGCTTAAAATCATTTATTCAATTCATCCTAAAGCATTTTTTAAATGCCCCATTATTACATGTTCCAAACTCCTGTACTCCAGGGCATTTACAGGGTTGGCCCCTGGTCAGGGTTAAACGATGGGATATGTTGGCCCTCATTACAACCCTGGTGGTAAATGCCGCTTACCGCCGTGCAGAAGACCGCCAACATACCGCTGCAGCCGCAGAATTCCACTACAGCTATTACGACCCACAGCTCGGAATCCGCCATAATCCAGACACCCACACAAGTCTGCCACACCAAAGGTCAGTGATAAACTGGAAATGACAAAACTTCCACCGTCACGCCAACAGGAATACACCCACACTATCAGGACCCACGAATCCACGCGGCGGTCTTTCAACCGCGGTATTCCATTGGGGGTACACACCGATGCTCTCAAAATACACACACATTTACAAAACGCAACCACATTGGACAATTTAAAATACACACACCGGACACACATACACACACTACACCCACACACCCAATCCAATATAAAGCACAGACCCACATCACCCATAAACCCTTACTACCGGATTTCTAAAACCACGCCAGAGAGAGACACCACCATAAACAATACCAGCATCCACAGACACATGACACCATCACTTACACAATATCCACGCACCTCAAACAACACACACCAACATATCCCATCACACATCACAACACACACCACCTCACACATCACCCACACCACATCATGGCACCTCAACGACACCCCAGGTTCTCTGAGGAGGAGCTCATGGTCATGGTGGAGGAAATCGTCCTGGTAGAGCCACAGCTTTTCAGATCACAGGTGCAGCACACCTCCATTGCAAGGAAGATGGAGCTATGGCGCAGAATTGTCGACAGGGTCAACGCATTGGGACAGCATCCAAGAACTAGGGGCGACATCAGGAAGAGGTGGAATGACCTACAGGGGAAGGCACCTTCACTGGTGTCCAGACACCAGATTGCTGTACAGAGGACTGGCGGTGGACCCCCACCGCCTCCCCCACAACTAACAACATGGGAGGAGCAGGTCTTGGCAATACTGCATCCTGAGGGCCTCGCAGGAGTAGCAGGAGGACTGGACTCTGGTAACTCAAATCTTTACTACCTCATCTCCCCCACCCTACCTGCATACCGTCGCATACTCCCACTCTCACCCTCACCCCCATCACTCCAACACCTCACATATGCCCCACTATCACAACCCACCCATCCCAATACCAAGCCCTGAATGCAACACCAAAGCATGGACACCCATCACCAAAGCATGTCCACTACAGACACCCACATAGACCCCAAACCAAATATCACACAAGGACCAAGCCAAGAATGCAAGCACTGGAGTACAGGGTCACTCACCCATTGCACACAATGGCACACACAGATGCAATAATCATGCCTTTACACCCCTGCAGGACCCCAACCCAACGTCACCGGACAGGAGGTACCAGACATATCCAATCCTCCCACAGATAAGACCCACAGTGATGAGAGCAGCTCTGCACAACTGGATCAAGATGACCAGCCTGGCCCATCAGGGACCTCGGGACAGTCGGTTCCCCTGACACTGGCACAAGCCACCACTGAGCCTCCCCCCTCAGGAAACACCAGCACAGCACTCACCCAGCGGGCCCATCCCTCTGTCCCCAGGACACGTCAATCAGCAGTGTGTCCAACACTACAGGGAACCCAGGCAAACCCACCAACCCAAGAAAATCAGGGATCTGGGGGCAGTGGCAGTGGGCACTCGGTTCAGGGGACAGAGGCTCAGGAAAACAGGGAAGCTGGGAGGACTACTGTGCAACAGGGGGAGGACAGGCCCAGGGAACCCACTCTCCACGAGGCCCTATCCAACATCATGGGAGCTTACCTTCATTCCCAGGAGACAATGGCAACGGTACTGGCCAAGTTTCAGGAGACCCAGCGGCTGCAGGAGGAACATTATCTGGGGATCAGGGAGGACCTGAAGTCCATAAACAACACCCTGTTCACCATTGCAGGGGTACTGCAAGACCTTGTCAACACCAGGAGGGACAAAGTGGCACAACAAGGGGCCCCTGACACTAGCATGGACGATGAACAGCCCTCCACCTCCGCAGCGCTAGTGGACAGGAGGCACCGTCACAGGAACACGACACCAGTACCCCACCCCCTGCAGATGGAGAACCACCCCGCAAACAGTCCCTGGGATCCAGGAACAAGACAGAGAACATTGCCAAGACTCCCTCCAGGCAATGAGACCCCCCTGAATGTCACCCTTCTGTCCCACTTTGTCACCCTGTCCATCCTTCAACTGCCATTGCTCCACTTCCTATGCCTCTGTGGACAATGCACTTGTGAAACAAATAGTCTGGACTCTGCCATGGACATTCCTCCACCATCCCCCTGCCCATTTTACAACCCCCTCCACTTATTTGCACAGAAATAAACACACTTCAATTACAAAACAATCTGGAATCAGTCTGTGCTTTCACAAACGTGTAATTGCAATATCCATGGAATATAGCAAGGTCAATTTACTTGTGCACATACCGATGTAACACAGCTGTAGGCCAGGAGGAAATATAGCAGAAGGCACAAAGTGGGACCCACATCTGTGAAATGGAAAGGCAAAGTGACAAGTCAGGGTCCATACACTGAGTGAAAATGACAGACTTATAATAGCTCCAATAATAGTATGAGATATGGGAGGCAGTGACATCTTCTTACCTGTGTCTCACTGGAAGTATTGCATGGTTATGTTGTTCCTGTTGTCGATATCCTCTTCTTCTGCCTCCTCTTCTTCACCGTCCACAGGCTCCACAGCTGCCACAAGACCACCAGCTGGCCCATCCTCCTGCAGAAAAGGCACCTGGCGTTGCAAAGCGAGATTGTGCAGCATACAGCAGGCCATGATGATCTGGCACACCTTCTTTGGTGAGTAGTAGAGAGAACCACCTGTCATATGGAGGCACCGGAATCTGGCCTTCAGGAGGCCGAAGGTCCGTTCAATCACCCTCCTAGTTCGCCCATGTGCCTCATTGTAGCGTTCCTCTGCCCTTGTCCTGGGATTTCTCACTGGGGTCAGTAGCCATGACAGGTTAGGGTAACCAGAGTCACCTGCGAATATGGAGGGACAACTGTTAGACACACACTAACCCGTAAGGACAACCCCATACCCAGACACCTATTCACACTGTATAGGGTCCTTGTCCTCACCTATTATCCACACACAGTGCCTCTGGAGTTGCCCCATCACATAAGGGATGCTGCTATTGCTCAAAATGTAAGCATCATGCACTGAGCCAGGAAATTTAGCATTCATATGGTAGATGTACTGGTCTGCCAAACACATCATCTGCACATTCATAGAATGGTAGCTCTTTTGATTTCTGTACACCTGCTCACTCCTGCGGAGGGGTACCAAGGCCACATGTGTACCATAAATGGCACCAATGATGTTGGGAATATGTCCCAGGTCATAGAAGTCACCTTTCACTGTGGGCAAATCCTCCACCTGAGGGAACATGATGTTGCTGTGCATGTGTTTCAGCCGGGCAGACAACACTCTGGACAACATGTTAGAGAACATTGGCTGGGACATCCCAGATGCAATGGCCACTGTTGTTTGAAAGGAACCACTTGCCAGGAAATGGAGTACTGACAGGACCTGCACTAGAGGGGGGGATTCCTTTGGGATGGCGGATAGCTGACATCAGGTCTGGCTCCAACTGGGCACACAGTTCATGGATTGTTGCACGATCAAGTCTGTAGGTGACCATTATGTGTCTCTCTTCCATTGTCGACAGGTCCCCCAGCGGTCTGTACACCGGAGGATGCCGCCATCTCATCACCTGCCCCAGCAGACGTGCCCTATGGACGAGTACAGCGAGCAGAGAGTCAGCCAACACTGAAGTATCACAAAATGTCATTTATTTATTTGCAATGTGCCTGTAACTGTGTGTATTCAAGGCCTACATTGGTGTGACGCAGTTAATATTAATGCCATGTGGCCCCCTGAAATAGCGGCTGCCTGACTTGTAAGGTGGGACAAGGGGATATGAGGTAACTGCGCTGGCGTTGTACACCGTCGCGGTGGGCAGTCGAAGACCGCGGTGCAATCCAGCATTGGTTAACATGGGACTCTATGGGTCGGAAGAGCCAATGACGATGTACGCTGGCGGTGATGGTATGCACCGCCGCGGACGTGACCGCCTTTTTCTGTCTGTTCACTCACTTGATACCTGACCTTCAACAGGAGAGGACCCACACTGCAAGTGCTGCTGTGACCTGTGTTTGGAAGCGACGATGGCTCATGTGTCTGGGGAAAGGGCCCCTGCCTTCACTTCGGAGGAGTTGGAGAAACTAGTGGATGGGGTCCTCCCCAGTACACACAACTGTACGGTCCTCCAGACAAACCGGTGAGTACACTCTGAGCATGCTGGATGGGCAGTGCTTGTTTGGAGTGGTGTGGATGGCAGATAAATGGGGGGGTCTGAGGGTTGCTTGTGTGGACGGTGAGTATATGTGCGTCAGGGCAAGGGTGGGAATGTGGGTCAATGAGTATGACGGTTCGGACGGGTAATGATTTTCCTTTCCCGCTGTACTATTCCTCTAGGTCAGCACCCACCAGAAGAAGGCTAATTGGCGTGCCATCGACAAGGACGTCCGGACCCTGGGTGTCCACCACAGACGGAGCACCCACTGCCGTAAAAGATGGGAGGACATGCGCGGCTGGAGCAAGAAGACGGCGGAGGCCCAGCTGGGGGTGGCCTCCCAACGTGGGAGGGGTGCCCATCGCACCATGACCCCCCGATGTTCCGGATCCTGGCTGTGGCGTATCCGGAGTTGGATGGGTGCTTGAGGGCATCACAGCAGCCACAAGGGGGTGAGTACACTCTCATTCAGCTGGCTCTGCGTGCATTACGAGGTGTCTGGGTGGGGGAGGTGGGCAGTGGGTTAACCTAGGCCAGGGCGATCTTGGTAGGCAAGGTCCCTTGTGAGGACGGCTCTGTGGCTTCCCAGCTCCACTAGTGGTTAGTGCCATCTACACCTAGTCAGGCTCCTGTGACTTCCAGGTGTGGAGCAATCGGGCTTAGGCCATGTACCCCATGGTCCTCTGATTAATCTAGGAACTATAAGTGCATGGCGTAGTGCAGAGGGCTGCTGTGTCTGTTGTGTCCGCCAACGGTAGTGGTGTTGCATGCACTGAACATGTCTTTCTCCTGTCGCCCCCCCCTTTTTGTGGTCTCCCTGTTCTTGCGTGCAATAGCATCATCAGGTGGAGGAGCATTGGCACGGGAGCAGGAGGGAGATGCGTCCCACTTGGCCCTGGAGGGCGAAACAACAGAGTCTGAAGCCACCAGTGGGATGGAGGGCGAGGGGAGCTCCACAGCGGGGACAGAAGCAGAGACCAGCGACAGTGACTCCTCCTCTGATGGGAGCTCCCTTGCAGTGGCGGGCACCTCTGTGCCCACTGCATCAACAGGTACAGCCGCCACCCCCCTACCAGCACCGCCCTCCCAGCAGCCCCTCAGCGTGTGTCCTGTGCCCGCTCACCCAGGAGGGTTGGCATCTCCTTCGCCCCAGGCACCTCAGGCCCTGCCCCAGTCAACCCTGCTGCCCTCAGTGAGGAGGCTATTGACCTCCTGAGATCCCTCACTGTTGGGAAGTCTACCATTCTGAATGCCATCCAGGGTGTTGAGAGGCATTTGCAACAAATAAATGCATACCTGGAGGGCATTCATTCTGGCCAGGCAGCCCAACAGAGAGCATTTCAGGCTCTAGCCTCAGCACTGATGGCAGCCATTGTCCCTGTGCCCAGCCTCCCCTTCCAAGTTCCTCCACCCAGACCCAATCCCCTGTACCTCAGCCTATCCCAAGCACACCATCAGACCAGCATGCACACACATCAACACACAAGAGTGGCTCAGGCAAACATAGGCACCACACATCTCACAGGCACTCACACAAGCATCATACCCATGCACACATACCAACATCCACTGCCTCCAATGTGTCCCCCTCCTCCACGTCTCCCACCTCCCTCCCAGTCTCGTATCCACTCACACCTGCATGCACTACATCCTCAGCCACTACCTCCATCACCAGCACGCCCATCACCACACACCGCTCACGTGCATTCACCACCCCCACTACCATTCACACATCCCCAGTGTCCTCTTCCAGTGTGTCTGTGAGCCCTCCTCCCAAAGTACACAAACGTAGGCACACACCCACCCAACAGCCATCCACCTCACAGCCAATGCACCTTCACCCAAATTCAGCAGACGTACACCTCCTACAACCACTAACTCTACCTCCACTCCCAAACCTCTCCATCTACCCATCCCAGTGTGTCTAAAAAACTTTTCCTGGCTAACATTCACCTCTTCCCAACACCTCCCCCCGACCTTCCCCTAGGGCCAGGCTTTCCAGGTCCCAGCCTAGCACCTCAGCCACCACATCCCCAGGCATAGTGGTGCCAGCAACTGCGGGGTCATGGAGTGCGCCAACCATCAGGGCTGCCAGTGTGCCACGGAGCGAGGGCAAGGACATTCCGCCACCTGCCAAGGTGAAAAAGGTGCCCACATCCCAGAGGGAGAAGCCGAAAAAACCTGCCACCAAGGGACAGGGAAAATGAAAGGGGATAGTGGCAAGACAGCTGCGCCACCATCAAAGGTGGGGAAGGGCCAAAAGCTGAAGGGCAGGTCAGGAGAGGGCATGATGGCACCGACTGAGAGACCAGTGTCACACCTTCTGTCCACGTCGACGCCAACCTGTACGGCGGAGAACACCGCCACCTGCACTGCCACAGACCCCGCAGCCAGCACTGCTGCCACAGACCCCGCTGCCAGCACCGCCGCCAGCACCGCCGCCACAGACCGCGCAGCCAGCACCGCCGCCACAGACCGCGCAGCCAGCACCACCACCACAGACCCCGCCGCAAGCACCGCCGCGAATGACACCACCGCAAACACCGCTGCCACTGACACTGTCGCAAGTCTGCCAGCAGCCCTGCGACGTCCTCAGACAGTGGCACCACTGCTGACATTGCTACCATCCCCAGTGGTCAGTCGTCCGAGGCTGGTGGTGAGTTCCAGAACCCTGGGCAGCTTCTATGAAGCATCACTGTCATCACAGTTGTCACCTGCATATGGAATGAGAAGCCGCAGCAGTGTGGGGTATGTCTCTGCCTCCATGGTGTATCATGCTACCTGTACCTCGGCAATCTCGTGGCACACACACCCAGGCGAGTGTATTGTTCCGGCCTCACTGCATGTGGAGCACTCTGGGCACCAAGCCCCGTACAGAACCAGTGGAGAGATACATCCACTACTTCAGTCCATGGCAGGATGAAGCACTCTGGGCACCATGCCCCCTCCAGAACCAGTGGAGAGATACATCCACTACCTCAGTTCTTGGCAGGATGAACCACTCTGGGCACCAGGCCCCCTCAAGAACCAGTGGAGTATCACATCAACTACCCCAGTCCTTGGCAGGATGAAGTACTCTGGGCACCATGCCCCCTCTGGAACCAGTGGAGAGATACATCCACTATCGCAGTCCTTGGCAGGATGAAGCACTCTGGGCACCATGCCCCAGCCAGAACCAGTGGAGACTGTTATCCACTAGAGAGACTGTGGCTTTGCACTCCCAAGGATACAGCAGTGGGCAACCCACCCACTGGAAAGACTTGAGAGACTGTGACTTTTTACTCCCCAGGATAAAGCAGTGGGCAAACCACCCACTGGAAAGACTTGAGAGACTATGGCTTTGCACTCCCCAGGATACAGCAGTGGGCAAACCACCCACTGGAAAGACTTGAGAGACTGTGGCTTTGCACTCCTCAGGATAAAGCAGTGGGCAAACCACCCACTGGAAAGACTTGAGAGACTGTGGCTTTGCACTCCCCAGGACCAAACTGTGGGCATGGAGCCCCCTCGTGGAGCAGTGGCATCGTGCATTCAGCAGGCTGAGGTTCCCCCCTCCCTCTCCTCCTGAGGTGCCTGTATGTTTTCTATGTGATGCCCCTCCAGTGTTCTCTCCGTTTGGAGTCAGGTATCTAGTGTGGGCCTCGCCCATGCATTTTGGGCCCAGTGGTCCATGTACAATGATTGGTGCATTATCCGGACTTGTGTATTTGGTGTACATAATTGTATATACTGGATTTTGCATTTTGATAATGATATTTTACATGATTACATTTGTTCAAATCATTTCCTTTTGTCCTTTTTCCAGGAGGTTGGGGGTGTATATGTAATGTTGCTGCATGTGTTTGTGTGTATGGTGTTGTGGGTGAGGGTGGGGGTGTTGCGTGTTGCGTGTGTGTGTCACTCTTCCCCCCCCCCCTCCAACCTCCCCTGTATTGTAGGTACAGTACTCACCGAGGTCATCGCCGCCATCGTTGGAGCTCCTGATAGAGGAGCAGGAAGACCATCGCCTGAAGTATCTGCAATTCGGGCTCCATGGTTTCCTGGTTCCACGTGGGGTGTGGAGAGGTGAGTGTTTTCCCTTCTGTGTACTGTTTCCACTGTGTTTTATTCGCGTTGGTTCCGCCTTGGAAAAGGTGGCGGATAGGCGTGTTGTGATAGGGTGGGCGGTACATTGTCTCCCACCTGTCTGTTGGCGGTGTCCGCCGCGATGTTTGTTTGTACCGCCGTGGTGGTTGGAGTGTTAAAGTGGCTGTCTATGTTGACGTTTTCCGCCACAGTCATAATCCCATTTTATTTCTGCCGGCCTGTTGGCGGTATTACCGCCGCTTTAACACCGACCGCCAGGGTTGTAATGAGGGCCTTTATTTTTTTTTAAAGCAACAAAAACCTCAGTCTACAAATCTTACAGTTAGCAATCTTTCACTTACTGTGTCATAACTAAACTTCTCATACCTAGTTTAACAAGAGCTGAATGAAAATGTCATGGCCCACTGTTATCAACTGCTGCAGACAAATCTAAAAACATAAGTGCAGCTGAATCACCCAGGTCAACAATCAGGCGGAGCTCATTTAATAGAAGAGCAAGAGCCGTCTTTGTCTCTCTTCGAAGCCGGAAACCCATTTGCCAATCACTCAAGGCAACTCTGTTGTTTAAGCAGCTGTTTGGAGTCTAACCTTTCAACAATTCTACCCTTCAGTGGGAAATAGCACAATAGGTCTGTATTTGTCAATATTAGATATTTCCAAATCATTCTTTTTTTGGATTGATGACACAGTTCTTCTAGTTGGTTGGAACGTTTCCGGTATCTACCACACAGATTCACTGTCTTGGATCTAAATGGGACCAGGAGAGAACAAGCACATTTGTAAAGAATGGAAAGCTGACCTAAGCAAGCTGGAGCTCCAGAGCTAGGACCTGATTTAAAGTTTGGAGGAGAGGGTACTCCATTGCAACAGCAACAAAGTACCCTCGCCATCAAATTGAAGATCCCCCGCCTCATTTAGAGTTGGGCCGATTTTGAGTATGTCGATGGCAAACACTAGTCTGACTTTGCCACTAAAAAAGACCTTGGATGGCCCGACAGATTAATGGGTGCCAGAGGTTATACATTTGTCCGCCTGCTCTATTTAGAGTGGGTGAACAAATATCAAGTTTTTATTGTCTGCCACCAGCAGGTAAAATCTGGCATTAAGAGGGATGGCCACAGTACAAAATCTGTATGCCACACTTTAAATCAGGCTCTTATTTTTCAACAGCGTGACACTGATTTATTTTTCCTTTACTGGCAAAAAACTCAGTTTAATGAAAGGGCCAGAAATGCTCCTGAGCTAGACCTGTTGGCCATCAAATCTCTATCAGCCTTGACTCTAACATAAATCCTTTTGATTGTAGATGAAAATTGCTGGTCTAGATTGTTGCAAGGTTCATGCCAAGTATCCAAAATGCAGGAATCATAGTTAGGTAGAGTCACAGATCTTGCTGTTATTAAGAGTTTACTTACTGAGTTGTGAGAACTTTGAATGGAGTTACAGAGGTAATTCGATTTTTCTGTAAACACCTCTTTTGTTATAAATCTTTATTTTTTATATGTCACATCATCATTTTCATTATAGGTGGCTTGCCATTTCTTTTCAGCTTGCCTCACATGACAAGTTAAAATACCATTCACTAGATGCTCTTCTACGATGACGTCTAATAGTGTTAATAGGCAGTTCTTGGTCTAAAACATTTCAAATCTCCTAACTAAATAGCTGCCAAGCATCAATAACTGAGTGGTACTTTGGCACTTAGTCAGTGGAGTTTCCAATTTTTAAGACCCTAGACACATGCTTGCCTGGCTTAGGAAGTAGTGGAAGAGGCTTAGGGGCATATTTAGAAGGAAGTCATGCAGCCCAGCAAGTCACCTTGCTGCACTGCACTGCATGAAAGGGCAGGAATGTGTTAGTACACTATAACTAATGGCCTAAAGTTACTTTCTGGCGCAGGTTATAATTTCTTCAGATAAGTATAACTATAACTGCTGTATTTCTATGGTTTTGTATGGGTAAAATGTCAACCTAACTATAATGTCCCTGTAACCTTTGTTTTTGTTCAGAGAATTTCTATGTTCTTTTTTTTAATGAGCACATTAATATAACAACACAGCCAGGCCCTGCAGCCAACCCTCCCACATGCATCCAAACCCATGCTGCACCCGGCCTTGTGCATCATGGGTTTAGATGCAGTGTGTGTAGTTTTTTTGGGGGAAGGGAATTTTTTTGGGATTCACAGATCCACTGTGGGTTTACACTGGGGGGCTGCGATGAGCCCTGTGGTGGATCTGCTGATCCACAGATCACACAGAAAAAAAAACGTGGCCAATTTTGTGTCAATGAGGGGTTTCTATGATACCCCTCCATGTGCCCTATGGGGTCAGGATACATGTATCCTGACCCCTTATATGTTTTTACACTCCTGTTCTACCTTCCCTGGGCAGATGCACGAAACAGAATGGTGGCCACAGCTTTCTTTTCAGATTCCAGCCAGGCAATGAAGGCCTTCCTTTTACTCCGGAAGCAAAAATCCTTTGTTTGTGGATCTGATTCCCTAGATATCTATATTTTTTACCCTTAAATAACTCAAAAGCTACTATACAGATTAACACCAAATTATTTTTTTTAAAATGCTTTCTGGACCAGGATATAACTTCCTGTCAAATTAGGTGTAAGTCTGTTCAGTGGTTCGGGCTGTAGTCATGTTCAAAAATGTAAAAAAAATACCAAAGGCATAGATTGGGAAAATAGTGTTTCGGCACGGCCCCCTCCCCTTTTTCTCAGCCCCTCCTTGACAAATCAGCACAAAATAGTCAATACAGCAGCTGAACTGACAGTCATTTTAGTTTTGAAACCTTTGTGAAGATTCGTCAAACGGCGCCAAAGTTTTAGACAAAAACAAAAAGCCCTGTCTGTCGCCATATATATTACATGAATGGTATACTATCAATCTATCTATCTATCTATCTATCTATCTATCTATCTATCTATCTATCTATCTATCTATCTATCTATCTATCTATCTATCTATCTATTCATTGAAATTGAAAAAGCCAAAGGTTGCAGGGACATTATAGTTAGGCTCACATTTCACTTGTACAAAACCAGTGAAATTCAACAGTTATAGTTACCTATCTAACTATAACTTATGCCCCTGCAATGCACTGCTTATGACCTCAAATATTACATCACTCATGATATGGTCAGTAACATCAATGATGACATCTCCAATGACATCACTGATGACATCATCCACAAAGGCACTCATATGCCCATTCACACCCCTATATAGCCTCTGATACACCCACTCATTTGTAAGTGCTCATTTACATTTGTAAGTGCTTCCTGTTGAGGTTTAATTTCTGTGAAATTAGCATTATTGCCAGAACGGAAGCTCACCTGCTCGTTTATCCAACAAGATTCCACAGTTTTTCCGAATGTCTGTCCTATTGGTTGCTTAGTAAGTGCTACCTCATTCGGTAAATGGCCAGTGTCCTGGAAGGTGTCCTCCTGGCCTCCCACCCCCAGCTGATTTCAGCCCAAGGGACTCCATCCCCTGGGGCCAACCACAATTCAATAAGAGAGGGGGGCCATGTGGCCCCTCCTCCCCGGGCCAATCAAGGTCCTGGGGATCCCATCCCCGGGGGCTAGCCATCTCTACTGGGTAGTGTGCGATGGGACCACAGATGGAGTCTCAAGACCCCAGTAGTAGCAGCCAACGCTTTGCCTCCTCCAGGAGCTAGCACTGTTTTTGCACACAGGGAGCTGCTAAACTTGCAGCTCGATGTCTGCAAAAGCATTTGTTGCATCTCTTTCCCTTCCCTCATTTCTGTGGGGAGGTAAAGCGATGAAACCTCTGCTTCCAGTGGGTGAAAGCACTTTGACAGCTCTCGCCCGCAGGAAGCAAAGTGCTCTAACTTGCAGGAGCTGTCAAAGCTTCTACCAAGTCAGAGCAAACACATATGTTATGGGGATGGGCACCCCAGGACATAGCAGGAGCTGTCCCTGGGGGTGGTGGTGGTCCCCAGGGCCATTATTGGCTCCATGAGGGAGTCCCCCCTTCAACATTTTAACTTAGCCCCGGGGAAGTGGGGGTCCCCGGCTGAATGTCTGCAACGGACCCCCTTTCTTATGTTTTTCAGCCCCAGGAAGGAGGCAGTCCCTGGGGATGTGGGGGGCCGTACAGTCCCCCTTCCCCAGGTCTGTTGTGGATGCCGCATGGGTCTCCCCCATTACAATTTATAATTTGGCCTGTGGAGGTGAAATTCAGATTCAGACTCTTCACAAAAAAAACAAAGGTTACTGGGACGTTATTGTTCGGTTCCCAACACCATAGAAATTCAGCTGTTATAGTTAAAGTTAATTCAAGTAACTATAACTCGTGCCCTAAGGTAACTAAGACTCAAGCCCCCGCCATGCACAGTTTTCTCATCAATAATTTTACTGTTCATGTTACAGTGAAATTATCAATGATGTCATAGAAGATGTCATGAGTGATGCAATATCTGGGTTAATTAGCAGTAAATGGTGAAGGCACAAGCTATAGTTACCTGAGCTTCCCCCAGACATACAAATTTTGATTTCTTTAAATATCCTAAAAGCTATTGAATGGATTTACACCAAATAACAAAAAGCGTGATCTCTGGACCAGAAGCTACCTTTCTGCTGAATTTAGTGTAATTCCATCCAGCGGTTTGGGCTGCAGGCATGTGTAAAAAATCTATGGGAATTATCATGGGAAATGCACATTTTTTGTCCTCACTTTTTTTCAGCCATAGTGTCAAAAAGCATAGAGCACCAACCTTGGTTATCTGGTTGTGCTTGACCAGGTCAAAGTAAAAAGTTCCAGCTGACTGTGATGAAGCACAGATCTGATGCAGTCCCAGATGAGTCCAGCTGAAGTTTTACTTTCTAAAGCTTTGTGCCAAGAGTCCCAATTGTGTTGGAGATGGTCATGAGGAGCAAGGAGAGTCTTGTGGGTGGCAGTCGGCATAGTGCAAAGAGCAAAGTCGCAGACGGGCAGGCTGAAGCTTCGTGTTGATGGTCACCCACGGGCTGTTGATGCTGCTGTATGAAGAGACTGGCTGGTGGCATCACGCAATGATTTTCAGGGCAAGCTGCAAGGTTCCGGTGTGAACGGGCCTATTCATGGTTGCAAGGAGCCCAAAAGATTGATTTAAAGAGCTCTTGAGTCCCACCAAGTGTCCAGGATCTACGAGGCACCACTTGGGAGTCAGGAACCAGCTGAAGATGGTTCCAGGATCTGTTGGGAACCCTTTTATGTGCCTGAGGCTCAGATCAGAAGACCAGCAGTCTAGCCCTATAAGTCACACTGGGGTCCTAAGTTCATGATGAGGCTGTGGTCCAGTTCTTCTTCTGCAGGCAAGAGGCCAGCAGGTCAGAAACAGCAGGACCGCAGTTTCTTTAGAGAAGCAGTTTAGCAAATGGGCAGTCCCTGTAGAAGCACAGCAGACCTTCTTCATGGCAGAGTATCCACAGATTCAGTCTAGAGAAACTTCTAGAGGCATGCAGAGGTGCCATGCCTTTCTGGCCCTGGCTCTATACTAAAACAGGAGTTATGCAGCACTTTCTGTGGCGATAGGACACCGCCTATCCAGGTGTATTTAGGCTGGACCCAGCTTCTCCCTCCCATCCTGTCAGTGATGGCCAATCTAAGCTTCCATTGTCTGTGACTGTCTAGGAGGAATACATAAAGATCTAATGTCAACTACACCCAGACATGTGATCAGAGACAGGCCATAGGCACCAAATGGCTAAGCAAATAATTTGTCAACTTTCTAATAGTGGCATTTTCAGAATTGGGATTTAAAATCTGAATTCACCATGAGTTTGGTTTTTAAATTAGGTTTCCAGAGACACCAAACATTAACCAGTTATGTCTTCCCATTTGGAAATGACAAAATGTAAAAAGTTAACTCCCAGTGTTATCCGGTAGGAGAGATAGGCCTTGCAGTAGCAAATTATGAATTTAAGAGTTTTCTCTAAAAGGACATGTAAAACCTAAATGTACATGTCCTAATTTTTAAATACTTTGCACCCTGCCCTCTGGGCTATCTCTTTGTGAATTGTATATGGCTCAGCTGTTATACATTCATTCTTAACTTCTCCTCAAAAGGAAATCGTATGTTTCAATTTTTTCAAAGTTTCTTATCTATGTGTTGAGATTTGTGTTTTTAAGTATATGATTGTGTGAAACTTTAACGAACTCTGTATTTTCATCTTTGTGGAACAAATATGGCTTTGTATGTTGTTGTACGTTAATGTTCTCTTATCCCTAAATGAATTGGTATGTTTAGATTTTTTTACTTTTTTAGTAGTATCTATCTAATTATTGGGACCAGTGCATTATAACTATGTCGCTGTGTAAAGTTCCATGAAATATACCTGTGAGTCGCATTAGGTTTGTATCTTGTAAAATAAAAAATAAAACTAATATAAACATGATAATAGTAAGAAAGTGGGTTATTGATTATGAGGGGTGGAAGCCCTCTTCAAGCTACACCCACAGTCTTTGTCAGGGTGAACAACAAAGAGTCACTAAATTAACAAATGCTTAACCCTGTGGCAGCTTGGCACAAGTGTAGTCAGGCCAAACTTAGCAGCAATGTGTATAAGGTGTATGCAGCACACAATCAGTAATAAAGTGAAACGCAACACTAGAAAAATCAAACACAAATTAATAAAATAGAGTACATTTTATTAAATAAAATGAAACCAAAATGAATTAAATCCAATTGGTGGATCCAGACAAAGTTATTGCTATTTAAAGATTTTGGTGAAATCTAACTCCTAAAAGCTCAAAGTGCCAACCGCTGGAATTTGGTCGCTTGAGACTGGGTCAAAATCAAAAGTTGAGGCTACCCGTGGTGAAGCGCTGGTTGGATACAAAAGGTGGACTGGGCCTGGTCTCAGCTTATGTTTAGACTTGGAAAAATTCTCCAAAAAACTCTCGTGTATGTAGAGTCTCGGGGGGCAAGGCAGCATGCTGTGGCCAAGATGAGCTCATCGATGACGAGAGGTGCTAGATACATTTTCAGCAAAGCTGTCGACTATAAAGAAAAAGCTCTGGGTAGCAAGAAAAGTGGGATTTTCAAGCCGAGGAAGTTGTCATCCATGGTGGGTATAGGTCATCGTTGAGTCTAGTGAAGATTTCTATCTTTGGACTTGGAAGTTTTTCTGGAACTTGATTTCACCCAGAGGGACCAGGCTGCGGGCTGTAACTGAAGAGGCCATTTGAGACCAGATACCATTTCCAGGAGGTCCAGCTGAAGAGGATTTGCTTCTGTTGAAAAGAATGTAGCAGGAGCTGCAACAAAGAGTGTTTGGCCAAAATATTGTGATGCACAAATATCGTTGACAAGAATATAGGTTTTTGAGGTAACATCGTTGTAAGTAATGCTGTTTACATTAATATAATGGGTAAATATTGTTTTTTATGTATTTGAATTCGTTTTAGTTGATATATTGCTGTGTTATTATTGTTAATATTGTTTATACCAATTTAAATATTGTTTTTAAACTACAGCTTGTAATTTTAGGTGATTTAGAAACTTTTCTTAATTTTTAATAGCAACTTATAGTGTCATAGCGGGTTGTTGAGTTTGTACTGGATAGGGTGGGAGTTTGAGTAATAAATAATGAAGAATTATTTATTACATTTAAAAAAAATTATATCATAGATATGTCCTATGTGATTACTGTCATACCTATTTATTGTTGCATTTATTTTGCAAGCTGTTGGGTCTGTTAGTGTATAGTGTGGGAAGTTAATTAAGTAATAACTAATTAACAGTTAATTCTTAATATTTTAATTGATTTTTACTTTTATTTTAGATGTTGGCTGCTAGGTTTAATTATTAATTATTAATTAACTAGGTATTACTAATTGTTATTGAATTATTTAATTGATTTTTAGTATGTAATATATGGAAAACTGTTTTTTTTAACTTATACTTTTTGTCCCGGACGCTAGGTTTGTAAGGCAATAGGACGGGAAGTTAAGTAATAACTAATTAACCAAGAACTAGTATTGAGAATTCATTATTTAGTTGAATTTGAATGTGTAAATTGTGGAATACTTAGTTAATTTCATTTTATTTTAGTTATTTAGTTGAGGAATGCTAGGTTTGTAGTGGTCTAGACTGGGAATTTTTTTAAGCAATATTTAATAGTTTATTACTGATTGTTAAATAATTATATATTTTATTTAAAAAATTTAACTCATGGAGTTGTTTTTTTGTGTTAAACTTTAGGTGCAGGGTGCTAGGTTTGTAGGGGTACAGGATAAGAAGTTAATTTATTAATAATTAAATAACCATTATTTATTAAGTGATTATTTTTACTGAATGCTAACTATGTAAATTGATTGTTTTAGTTTTCTTTAATGCATATATATATATATATATATATATATATATATATATATATATTTATATATATATTATTTTGTGTAAAAAAGTTTTAATTAACAGTTAATATTTTTTCTACATTCATGGGGTTACTCATACGTAATGTGTTTGAAGTTAAATATTTTCCCTAATCTTGCTTGGACTGCAGCAGGATTAGTAAAATTAACCTCTTCATAGTTCAAAACCTTGCCTACTGTGCTGCTGTTTGGAGTGGGAATAGTAAAATTCCCCTCTCCCCCCAGCTGAAGTACAACACTTTCCCTACTGTTGAGGAGGCTAGAGTGGAAATAGTAAATTTTACCCCCCCAGATCCTAACACATTCCCTACTATTGTGCTGATTGGAGTGGGAATAGTAAATTTTGCCCCTCCAAGTTCCAGCACTTTCCCTATGGTTGCCTATTGGAATGGGAACAGTACATTTTGGGCTTCCGAAATACAATACTTTCCCTACTGTTGCACAGACTGGTGTGCAAATAGTAAATCTAACTCCTTCAAAGTCCAACACTTCCTCTATTATTGTGGTGACTGGAGTGGGAGTAGTACATTTCACCAACATTTTCCCTACCATTATATGAACAAGAGTAGTATATTAATATTCTTAGGCTCTAATAGTTTTTATAAAATTAGGTAAATATATATTATCGTTTTAATTGTTGTTATATTTTATATTATTTGTTTTACATTTTTCATTTATGTTAATGTTTATAGTGTTTTTTGTAAATGTGTTTTTTCATTTTTTCAATCTGTATTATTTTATTTTTTTTCTATATGTTTTATATATACATATACATATAGATATATAGATATACACACACATATATACAACGTTAACACATATACATACATATACACATCTATACATGTATATATATATATATATATATATATATATATATATATATATATATATATCTCCAAAAAACGAAAATATATATATATATATATATATATATAGACATACGAAAAAACAAAATACTCGAAAGCAGATCTCAATCAGCCCAAAGGGGTGGTGCGACAACCGGTACGAGCAAACCGGTAATAAATGAAGCAAACAGAGAAAAATAGTATTCGCACACTCAGGTATCAGGAGCAAGAAAAATCAGTTTAATCCATACACACAACGCGTTTCAACTGACACAGACGCCTTGGTCACGTGATAAGTATCACCAATAGGATACCTTTAAATACCCTCCTAAATTAAACATAAAAATAGGACTATCACCCTGTGAATTAAGTAAAAACCAAACCACAACCACTTTGCAATTACCATTATACAACCAAAACTAATAATAAATACATTAATATAATAAATTAGTACCCCAAATATAAACGATATGATTAAAAACCATCATTTGCAGTTCCACAACTTTTCCTAAATACATATTTTTTGTCTTTTCTTCCATAAATTCATTATTTTATAATCTGTTAAAGGGGGAACAAACACATCAGGGAACAGTGTTATTACATAATAGAATTCATATTTCTTTCTAAAACATAATATCTATAATAAAATATTGTTATAAGTTTTTAGAAAAATAGAAAATCAACTAGATAGTAAAAATATACACTGCTAATATATCATCAAAGGCTCAATTACGGGAATTTTTTTTTTTATCTACAATAATAAATTATTCGAAATTCTTATCGGAACAATTGCAAAGCGGTTCACCCAACGGTGTTTTATGAAAAAATTAAGGAGAATGAATGGAAGAAAAACAGGTAGAGTAGAGTTTGATTGATCTTCATCCGACCCAGAGTATCTGAAAGGAATATCAAGATTAAATAAATACCACAAAAAGCTTAAAGAGCAAATTCATAAATGCAAACTGAATAAAGAACACATAACACAATACACGGTACACATCTCATAAAAAATCATCTCCACAGTAAAATTTGACTTCAAAAAATTAATCCCTGGCATTTTCTGCATTTTTATCCACACCCTAATGATTCTCATACAGGTGAGTATTTAGTTCTTCCCCCATATTCAAACCTGTCGGGGTCTTGGTCTCCAAATCTAAAATATATATTGACTCTTTTTTCCTTAACATTAATTCTCTGTTACCTCCTCGATGGTATGGAGGAACATGTTCAATACCAAAATAGGAAAGTTTAGTACAATCTGAGTTATGTTTTTCTTTGAAATGCCTTGCTACCGGATAATGCTCATCATTGGATGTAAGAGCTCGCATGTGTTCTAAAATCCGTTTCTTCACACTGTGTTTGGTGCTTCCGACATACCAACTCAAGCAGGGACATTCCAAAACATAGATCACAAAGGGGGTACTGCATGTTATAAATTGAGAGATCAATCTGGTTTTCCCAGGTCTACGTAAAACATATTGTTTCCGCATAATGCTATTACGAAATGCTTTGCAATGGCCACAGGGAAAGAAGCCTTGCAGATTGTGTTGTCTCAGTTGGGGAACTGTAGTAATATCATTGGACCTCAAAATGTTATGTAAACTTCGTCCTCTTCTATAAGTGATCCGGGGTCTTTGCTGAATTGTACCCCCAATTACAGGATCACTTTTTAAGATATTCAAATTTTTTGAAATAATGTTGTTAATCTGTCTCGTATCCTCACTATATGTCATAATAAGTCTCGTCACATCATTGTCATCATCTTCCTCTTGTTTAATAGTATTATCAAAAAGGGTATCAGATCTTTTAATTCCCTTAGTCTTGTCAATTGCTCTTTTGATTACCCAATCTGGATAACCACGCTGTTTGAACCTTATAGTCATCTCCCTTTGTTCAGCCTCAAAAGCTTCATCAGTACTACTGATTAGTTTTGCTCTCAATAATTCACCAAAGGGGATACTCCATTTTAAACTATCTGGGTGGCCACTTGAGGCATGTAATAAACTATTTTCCGCTGTATGTTTCCGGAATAGTTCAGTTGTAATATTCTGTTCCTTAATCTTAATCAGAATATCCAAAAATTCGATGGAGGAACTACTCATATTGCAGGTCAAACCAATATTCAAATCATTTTTATTCAATTTGTCCACAAACTGAGTAGCCTCTTCTTTCGTTCCTTTTCAAATAATGAAAAGGTCATCAATGTATCTAAGCCAAAGGATTGCCTGATTGGCTTCTGGGTATAATTCTTCATTTCTAAAAATAGTCTCCTCCCACCAGCCAAGAAAAAGGCAAGCAAAACTTGGAGCGAAGCAAGTACCCATAGCAGTCCCAAGGGTCTGTTGATACAAAATCCCATTAAGCAAAAATAAATTGTTAGTTAGACAGTATTTGATCATATCTAATATCATCTCAGTATGGGCCAGATATTTAAACGATCTAGCACGCAGAAAATGTTTACATGCAGTAATACCTTTGTCATGATCTATAATGGTGTACAACGAGTTGACATCCAACGTCAACAACAAAAAGTCATCTTCCCAGACAATACCCTCCAATTTGCCTAAAAAGTCCTTTGTATCACGGACATACGAGGGTAAATTGGTAACAAATTCCCTTAGAAAATGATCAACATATTTAGAGACATTTTCAAGCACACTACCACACGAGGATACAATTGGGCGTCCCGGAGGATTGCTTTCATTTTTGTGGATTTTAGGAAGTATGTACAAGATAGGCAATTTAGGGAAGTCTCTTTTCAAAAAACAATATTCCTCCCATACTAATAGGCCTCTGTCTTTCCATTCCATCAATAGCTGCCAGATTCCAGTGACACTGTTAACATATGCCTCCTTAGTAGTAACCTTGTAAAATGCTGTGTTGTTCAGTTGACGCATAACTTCCTCAATATATCTTTGTTTGCCCATCATTACTATATTACCGCCTTTGTCAGCAGGACAGACAACAGTATCCTTGTCTTCAGCCAACTTAGAAATAAAGGATCTCTGTGAATGTGTCAAATTCTGATTGCATCTTGGTTTGAACCAAGTTTTATGACGAAATTTCATTAAATCCTTAACCACCATGTCATAAAATGTATCGATGTTGTCATGATTCATGTTAGGAAAAAATGTGGATTTAGGTTTAAAACCAGTTGGAACCGATAAATCATAAGTAATATTTAACTCATCAAGGATTTGGTACACATTATTGGTTACATTAGGGTTTAAATCATTTTTTTCTAGTTCATACAATGTTATTAAAGAATCAACATCACCAATACTCAGCACATCCTGACTATCAGATGTCAGGGGACGAATATCCCCCGCCTCTGACGGATTTTTTAATTTAAACCATTACTTCAATTTCAATTTCCTGATGAATTGATAGAAATCAATCCTAGTCTCTGCATAATTAAAGCGTTCAGTGGGGCAAAAGGAGAGACCTAGACATAATGTCAATTTGTCGCTCTCAGACAAAGCAAAATTCAATAAATTAACAATAGTTTTATTCACCATGGTGTTATCCATTATATCTGCGAGTTGGAGCTTCTTGTTATTTTTCCCACTTGCCCCATGTTGTAATCGGTTCTTGTTGTGATTTCTAAGTCTTTCTCGCCTCTTCTTGGTCCGCCCGTCTTCCTCTTCGGCCCGATATCCTGCCCTTGTGATTTGAAGTCTGTCCCTGTTGGTTCTTGGAAATTTGCCTGCCATGACGCAGCAGGCGATATTCGTCTAAAAAAGTTGCTGGTTTGTTGGTAATTTCCTCAATAGATTTTTCACTTTCTGAAGAACTCGGGGTATCAGACTCCCTTGTGCTTTCTACATCACTCTCAGAGATAGATTGTCCTTCCTGTGATGGGCGATTTATTGGAGGTGACTTATACAGATGATCAAATTTCCTAGTAAAAGTTAGGATTCTTCCACTCTCATAATCACCTAAATCTCTATGTAGCTTCTGTCGTTTTTTAGACTTAATATCCTCCTCGTATTTCTTTAGTCTCAAGTTCATGGCTTCCAAGAATTTAGATATTTGGGGCCATATTTATACTTTTTGACGCAAAACTGCGCTAACGCAGTTTTGCGTCAAAAAAATTAGCGCCGGCTAACGCCATTCTGAAGCGCCATGCGGGCGCCGTATTTAATCAATGACGTTAGCCGGCGTTAGCCGCCGGCGCTGCCTGGTGTGCATGGAAAAAAATGACGTACACCAGGCAGCGCCGGCGTAGCGGGAAATGGAGCTTGGGCGTCAAAAAATGGGGCAAGTCAGGCTGAGGCAAATTTTTCGCCTCAACCCGATTTGTGCCATTTTTTTCGACTCCTAACCCCCATAGAAATGACTCCTGTCTTAGCAAAGACAGGAGTCATGCCCCTTGCCCAATGGCCATGCCCAGGGGACTTCTGTCCCCTGGGCATGGTCATTGGGCATAGTGGCATGTAGGGGGGCACAGCCCCCCTATGCCACCCAAAAAAATACAAAAAAATACTTACCTGAACTTACCTTAATGTCCCTGGGATGGGTCCCTCCAGCCTTGGGTGTCCTCCTGGGGTGGGCAAGGGTGACAGGGGGTGTCCCTGGGGGCATGGGGGGGCACCTCTGGGCTCCTTCAGAGCCCACAGGTCCCTTAACGCCTGCCTTTTCCAGGCGCTAAAAAACGGCGCAAAAGCGGCCGTACGTCATTTTTTTTGACCCGCCCACTCCCGGGCGTGAATTTTGCCCGGGAGTGTAAATACGGCGCACATGCCTCGGAGTAAATTTTTTAGACGGGAACGCCTACCTTGCATGTCATTAACGCAAAGTAGGTGTCCACGCTAAAAAATGACACAAACTCCATGGACTTTGTCGCTAGACGGTCTAACGCCAAAGTATAAATATGGAGTTAGTTTTGCGCCGGAATTGCGTCAAAAAAAACGACGCAATTCCGGCGCAAACAGAGTATAAATATGCCCCTTGATCCTTTTCAGGTCTCAAGTCAAGGTCATCTCTCATTTTTTTAATGTCCTCTAATATAACTTTTCGATCGTGCCAGGCATATTTAATAAGGATTTCAAGCATGTGTCTTGAGCTAATGGCGGAATTTGCTGCCCATTCTCTCAGCATCTCTGGATTGGGGGTCTCGTAGGAAGGGGTAATAAAAATTCGTAAACCCCTAGGGACCATTTATTGGTCCACATAGTTTTGAAAAGATGTAGCTTCCCACCATTTGGATAATTCAGCTTTACACATTTTCTCCATTTTGTACAATAAGGTCTTTAGGTCATTATTACTCTCTGGACCGTAATTGTAAGAGTTTTTTTTAATAACATCTGTAGAGAACAATGCCTGTGCCGCCAATCGTCTCTCGTTTTCAATGTAAAAAATTCTCAAAAATAAGAAAAAATAGAAAAACTACAAAAATATATTAAATCACAGAAAAAAAGAAAAGAAAAAGGAGGAAAAAAGAAAGACTATCCAAAACACCTGAAACCCCCAGAAAAAATCCTGGTTCCCCTTGCCAAATACTTGCTATATAACACAATTTAACAAATGCTGCCAAAGCTCTATCAAAATACCACAAGTGGGATTTATAAAAGATGCGCTGTGCAAAGTACGCTGTAAAAACAGATCCTTCTTCCGATACTGTATATCGCACAGTCAATGAAGAAATTTAACGAAGGAATTGCCATGTCCATGTCTTGCAAATATATTTTGTCTGCCAGAGAATTCTTTTTTCAGTGTTACACGTGACTGGTATGTGAACGCCTTAATCGGGTGTATCATTACTTGTGTTTTTTCGGCGGTTACGACTTTGCAGCGTTTATAACAACAAGAACGAAATTCCTTCGTTAAATTCCTTCATTGACTGTGCGATATACAGTATCGGAAGAAGGATCTGTTTTTACAGCTTACTTTGTACAGCAAATTTTTTATAAATCCCACTATATATAGAGATTTATACATATATATATCCTAGTGGCAGTCACCACTAGGTAGTTATAGTTACGAAGCAGTTTCTATATAAAAAGTGTTTTTTCACTTGCCTTTATATATGGCAACGCTTCACAAAACTTTCCTAAAAAAAACATTGCCAGTCACGTCAGCTGCTGTCTGGAGAGTTTCGGGGAGATTCTTCAAGGGTGGGAGCCGAGAAAAAGGGAGGGTCCCAAAACACTTTTTCCCCATTCATTTTTCCATATGAAAAATTAAAGAGTGATAGCATTATAACTACTGGACAGAATTGCACTAAATTTAGCAGAAAGGTAGGTCCTTGTCCAGAAAGCAACCTTTTTTTGATTTGGTGTGAATCTGTTCAGACATTTTAGAGAAGTTAAAGAAAATCCAAATCTGTATATCTACGGATGCAAAGGATTTGCAACCCCTTCTGATCTTGTGCTGAGATCTGATTGGCTGCCAACACTTCAACAAGGAAGCCATTAAAGTGTTGGCAGGCATCTTGGGTCTTGGCTGAAGCTGAGTCCCAGAAAAAAAGAATAAAAAATACAAAAGGGGCCACAGTATGAGCACCCTGACCACTTAGCTCTGGTGCTGGAGTTCCAAAGGGACCCCCACCAGGGCTAAAAAGTATTTTTTTAAACAGTTTTGCCTAAAATTTGCAACAAAGTTGCGAATCTGCGGTAGAAATTTGAAAAAAAAGAACAAGTGAGGGCTCCGGGGCCTGTTTTTAAGTATGCCTCTGGGTGCGCCAGTTCCTGGGGGCACTCTTTTCTTTTTAACAGGGGGGCCTCCTGCCCCCCTCCCACAGCCCCGGAGACCACCACCTCCCTGGGGCTATAATGATATGTGAGCAGGGGATTGCACGGCACCTTCGCACCCCAGGGACCACCACCCCATGGCAAAAATGATTTTCTAATGTGGGGTGGCCCACCCGGGGACCAACACCTACACGGGGCTATAATGATATATGAGTATGGGCCTGCGCAGCCCCTCCCGCAGCCCAGGGACCACCACTGCCAGGGCAAAAATGCTTTTCTAATGTGGAGGATTGCCTCCTCCACAGCCCTGGGGACCACTGGGGACCACTGGGGCAAAAAAGATTTTTGGGGGGCTCCCCCACAGTCCCGGATAGCCCATAAAGGACTAAAAAATTGCAAATAAAATAAATGAATAGCTCAGGTCACAGACCTTCACATTGAGCGCTGAGGGTTTGAATCCAGCTGGGCTTGTTTCCCTTTTGTTTTGTTACTACAAGGCTCATCCTGAAAGGTAATCTTACTGTTTAAATGACAAATCCATTTTTCTTTTTTGTTTGTCCAGAAATATATCATTCTAAGTATGTTATATATCAAAGCCTAAAAAACTCTCTATCAATCTCCCTCTCACTCTCTTTCTCTCTCTGTGTCTCTTTCAATCTTTCTCCCACTCACACACCCACTCAAACACTTGCACACCCACTCACAGACCTATTCAGACACTCATGCACCCATTTACAGATCCACTCAGACCTCGTGTACCCACTCACAAACTCAGTCAGACCGTCACGCAACCACTCACAGACCCACTCAGTTGTGCACCCACTCATAGGCCCACTCAGACTGTCACACACCCACTCTCAGACCCACTGACACCATCATGCACCCATTTACAGACCTGCACACACACGGACACACTCACTAAAACAATGATGTACAAACTCTCTCACCCAGACACCCAGACAGACAATCTGGCAACCTCTCCCTGACCTACCTATTCTCACACCTAGGGAGTTTGTGGTCAACTCCTGCTGTGCATGGCAAAAGGGTCATGTACAGCATTGAGTTGTGTGGTTAGGGGGATTGGCCACATGGTCTGGCTGCTGGCTAGGTCTTGAGGTCCCCATCACCTGACCATGGGTGAAGGCCGTGCATGGTGCTTATTCGGCGTTGGCTGTGGTTGGATTAAAGTTTAGTAATGAAAATTACTATACGTTAAAATAAACATAGAAATTCGCTGAAAAAACAGGGTACAGGGACGTTGTAGTTAGGAAATATAATTTTTTTTAAACATAGAAATTCACTTAAAAAAACAAAGGTTACACGGACATTATAGTTAGATTCACATTTTAAACTTATGAAACCATAGGAATTCACCAGTTATAGTTAGAGTTACCTCATGCAACTATAACTCATGCCTAAAGGTCACTATAACTTGAGCCCTCACCATGCACTGCTAATTACCCCACAAATTACGGCACTCATGAAATCTTTAATAACATCATTGATAATATCAATCTAATATTTGGTGTACAAATGTTGACGAAAAAAACTGCATGGTGGAGGCGCGAGTTATCGTTACCTTAGGCTGCCAGTTATAGTAATGTTAAAGGACTCTAACTCTAACTGTTGAATTCTATGCTTTTGTACGAGTAAATTCAGAATCTAACTATAGCGTCCATGTGACCTTTGGTTTTTTCATTGAATTTCTATAGGTTTTTTAATGCACATGTTAATATTTTTGTCAGGTTGTGGCAAGCCAATCAGGGCATTGCTTTTCCCAAGGATCTGAGGAGGATCCACATCCCTATATATACACATTTGATTTCCAGTTAATTACAAGAAAACCACTGAAGGAATTCACATCAAATCACAAAAAGGTCTCTTTCTGGACCAGGACCTACCTTTCATACAAATTTGGTGTAATTCCACCCAGTAGTTTTGGCTCTAGCACTGTTGAAAATTCCTATGGGAAATTGAATGGAGGGACTTCCCTTGCTGGGAGATGGCTCTGTGAGCCATGAGGAGAGCAAGATCTAGGAATCTCTCCCTGGCTGAGGGTAGACTCTGAGTAAGATCACTCTCAGAGAGTGCTGCAGCAGCCTGCCCTTGAGACGCTCTACGGTAGAGAGGACTCTGGACCAGAAGGGCTGCAGTTTCATGCATTCCCACATCATATCAGTCAAATAAGCAGGTGTCTGGTGTCATCAAGGGCAATTTGTGGCAGCCAAGATTACCTGTAATTTCTAGGGGGGGTTAGATATGCCCTGTGAAGGTTGCAGGTTTAAACTTAAATAAACTCAAATCGCACAATCCGAGGAACCTGTGAGTGATATTGAAGTGCAGCCAGTCCCTCTCATTGAAGACTATGTGGAGTTTGTCCTCCCAGGCAGGCTGCAGCATTTGTAGGGAGGCATTTGAGTGTGTCTGGATCCCTTCATATAGCCAGGTCACCAACCTCCTGTGCCCCATGGAATGTAATGCCTGCAGGGATGCATGTGTGGGTGTTTCTTGCTGAACTGCCTGCCATATCTGGTTCAAGGCCAGTCGTATCCTGCCATAGGTAAGGAACTCTCCAGCCAGGAGTTCTAGGTTACTGTTCAGACGGTCGACATCAAAGAGGAGGCTGTCTTGAAAGAAGTCACTCACCATGCCAAGACCTGCGGGATCCCAGTGAATCAAGTCACCCAAGGAAATCCACATTGGATGAGTTGCACACCTTTCAATGGAGTAGCATTTCTAGCATAGGTAAGGGTCTTCCTTACACAGTTGCATGCTATGCCTAGAGGTAGACTGCATTGCAAAAGGGTTCTAGAAGACGGGAATAGAATATTATGGAGCCTCATGGCCTGTATCTGCTCTACTGTGTGCCCCGTTTCTGCAAGATGGTGGACCATGCTAGAAAATCTGGCTTATTTAGGCCCTCTTGATCAGTAGGGAGGTAGAGTTTGAAGAAGGCAATCGTCTGTCTCCCTGTGCCCAATATTAAGTCTCCCAATATAACATAGGTGGTCACAAAAGACCTTCCAAGGAATAAGAACCGGAAGGGTCACAAAGTAGTAGAGCAACTGTGGTAGCACCATTATTTTAGAGAGTGCCACTTGCCCCTTAACCATTAGTGGGAAGGTGGTCTAAAAAGTGACTTGGGCTTGGATCGCCCTATTTGTAGGGCCCAGGTTGCCCTGTAGAGTGACACAGGGAGTGTGGAAAACTTTTAATCCCCAGTTCTTTAACTGAGTGCAGTGTCCACTGGATGGGATCTGTCCAGAGTATAAGTAGGCATGGGGCTACTTCCCGCCGCAGTGGGAAGAAAAATGTTTTGTCAGGGTTTACCTTGAGTCCGGACAGGGCATGAAACTCAGTGAGCAAGCGTGTAAGAGTTTGAGATCTGTTTGGACCGAACAGATATAAATCACCATATCATTTGCATAGAGTGAGACAGTGTGTGTTGTGTCCCATAGCGGTATTCTCCAATATCTCCTTGCCATGCACAACTTGCACAACTTGCTAGCCAGTGGTTTCATCAACAGGACAAACAAGAGTGGAGACGTGGCAGCCCTGTTCGGTTCCACAGGCTAGTGAGTATGCCTCTGAGATGTGCCCATCAGTCTGGACCCACTCCGTTGGCACTAAGTACAATAGCAAGATCCACTTAAGCGTGCAAGGGCCAATGCTTTGTAGGAACTCCAATATATACTCCCACCCCAATGTGTTGAAGGCCTTTTCAATATTGATGGAAATACATTCAGCCTCAGGCCAGGCCTGTGCAACCCCTCCATGACCTGATAGAGGTGGCGTCTATTAAGAGAGATGTTGCTCTGAGGCGCAAACAAATTTTGGTCAGGATTTATGAGGTCAGGAAGATGTGCCAACATTTTGCTTAGAATTTTGTAATCCATATTAAGGTCCTCATTACAATCCTGGCAGTAAAGTCTGCTGACCTCCGTGCTGATGGCCGCCAACATACCATGTCTGCGGAGTAAATCCGCTACGGGTATTATGACCCACACTTAATAATCCTCCACAATACAGACACCCACACAAGTCCGCCACACCAAAGGTCAGTGATAAACTGGCGATAGCAAAACCCACACCGTTACGCCAACCGGAATATGCCCACACCATCACAACCCACAAATCAACGCAGCGGTCTTTCAACCGCGGTAAACCATTGTCGGTACACACCGCTGCGCTCAGAATAAACCCACACTTACAAAACACAACCACATTGGACAATCCAAAATACACACACCTGATACACATACACACACCACACCCACACCCTCACACCACTGTAAAACACACACCCACATTACCCACAACCCCTTATAATGACATTTTTAGAAGAAGCAGAGAGACAGAAAAGCTAAGACAACACCAGCATCCAGAGGCACACAACACCATCACTCATACACCATCCACGCACAAAACACCACACACCCCAACACATCACCCCACACATCACATCAACCATCACCTCACACATCACCCACACCACATCATGGCACCTCAAAGACACCCCAGGTTTTCTGAGGAGGAGCTCAGTGTCATAGTGGAGGAAATCATCCTGGTAGAGCCACAGCTATTCAGATCACAGGTGCAGCAGACATCCATTGCAAGGAAGATGGAGCTATGGCGGAGAATTGTCGACAGAGTCAACGCAGTGGGACAGCATCTAAGCACACGGGATGAGATCAGGAAGAGGTGGAACGACCTAAGGGGGAAGGTACGTTCCGTGGTATCCAGACACCAGGTAGCCGTACAAAGGACTGGCGGTGAACCCCCACCTCCTCCTCCACAACTAACAACATGGGAGGAGCAAGTCTTGGCAATCATGCATCCTGAGGGCCTCGCAGGAGTAGCACGAGGACTGGACTCTGGTAAGTCACATCTCTATTATTATATCCCCCACCCTACCTGCATGCCATCACAAACCACAACCCCTACCCTCACACCCATCACCCCAACACCTCACATATACCCCGCTATCACAACCCACACATCCCAATGCCAAGCCCTGCATGTGACAACAATGCATGGACACCCATCACAGACCTGCTTGGACACCCATCACCAAAGCATGTCCAAGGGAGAGACTCACCCAGGGCACACAATCAGCACTCATGCAAGGGGCAAGGAGATAGTGCAAGCACAGTAGTAGAGAGAAACACACCCATTGCACAAGATGGCACACACAGATACAAAATCAATGCATTTACACCCCAGCAGTACCCTTACACAGCGTCACCGGACTAGAGGTGCCAGCCATCTCCAATACCCCCACAGAAGGGGCCCACAGTGACGACAGCAGCTTTGCACGCCTGGATCAAGATGACCAGTCCGGCCCATCCGGGACCTCTGGACAGTCGGTTCCCCTGCCACAGTCCCAAACCACCACTGAACATCCCCCTCAGGAAACACCACCACAGCACCCACCCAGCAGGCCCAGGCCACTGTCCCCAGGACACATCAATCAGCAGTGTGTCCACCACTACAGGGACTCCAGGCAACCCCACTAACACAGGACGATCAGGGACCTGGGGTCACTGGCAGTAGGCACACGGTTCAGGGGACAGAGGCACAGGATAACTGGGAAGCTGAGAGGACTGCTGTGCGACGGGGGAGGACAGGCCCAGGGAACCCACTCTCCACAAGGCACTCTCAAACATCATGGGAGCATACCACCATTCCCAGGAGACCATGGGCACAGTACTGGACAAGTTTCAGGAGACCCAGCGGCTGCAGGAGGATCAGTACCTGGGGATCAGGGAGGACTTGAAGTCCATTAACACCACCCTGGTCACCATTGCAGTGGTGCTGGCAGACATGGCAACACCATGATGGAGACAGTGGCATAACACCGGGCCCATGACACCAGGCTGAAAGATGAACAGCCTTCCACGTCTGCCGGCACTACTGGACAGGAGGCCCCGCCACAGGAACAACAGGCTACCAGCACCCTACCCCTTGCAGAAGGAGAACAACCCCGCAAACGGTCCCTGCGATCCAGACACAAGACAGAGAACATTACCAAGACCCCCGCCAGGAAATAAGACTCTCCTGATTGTCACCCTTCCATCCCACTTTGTCACCCTGACCACCTTGAACTGCGATTGCTCCACTTCATATGCCCCCTTGGACAAAGCACCTGTGTGACCAAGAGACTGGACTCTACCATGGATATTCCTCCACCATCACCCCAGCCCATTGCACATCCTCCTCTACTTATTAGCACTTAAATAAACACCCTTGAATCACAAAACAATCCGGAGTCAGTCTGTACTTTCCCAAATGTATTATTACAACTTCTTCGACAAATATCAATGTAAATGTTCATTTGCACATACCAAAGTATGACAGTTGTTGGGCAACAGTAAACACAGCAGAAGGCAGAATGAGGTACCCAGATCTGTGAAAAGGAAAGCCAAAGTGAACTGTCAGGGTCCATACATAGAGGTTAAAATGCTGACTTATACAATGTCCTACAGTAGTCAGATATGAGATGAGCAGTGCCAGTCTCTTACCTGTGTCCCACTGGAAGTACTGCATGATGATTTTGTTTCGGTTGTCAATATCTTCTTCCTCTGCCTCCTCTTCCTCGCTGTCCACAGGCTCCACAGCTGCCAAAAGACCAACATCAGGGCCATCCTCCTGCAGAAAAGGCACCTGGCGTCGCAAAGCTAGGTTGTGCAACATATAGCATGCCACGATGATCTGGCACACCTTCTTCGGTGAGTAGGATAGGGAGCCACCTGTTAGATGGAGGCACCGGAATCTGGCCTTCAGGAGGTTGAAAGTCCTCTAAAAAATCTGACTAGTTCACCCAAGTGCCTCATTGTAGCATTTCTCTGCCCTTGTCCTGGCATTCCTCACTGGGGTCAGTAGCCATGAGAGGCTGGGGTAACCAGAGTCACCTGCAAATGTCAAGGGATATCTGTTAGAGATACATGGGCGATGGGAGGACCTGCGCCGTTGAAGCAAGAAGACGGCGGAGGTCCAGCTGGGAAGGGCCTCCCAACGTGGAAGGGGTCCCGTCACACCATCACCCCCCGATGTTACGGACCCTGGCGGTGGCATATCCGGAGTTGGATGGGCGCTTGACGGCATCACAGCAGCCACAAGGGGGTGAGTACAGTCTCATTCAGCTGACTTTTACGAGGTGTCTGGGTGGGGGATCTGGGCTGTGGGTTCCAGGGCGAACTTGGTAGGGTAGGTCCCTTGTTAGGCAGGCTCTGTGGCACTCCATCCCCAATAGTGGTAGTGGCCATCTACAACTAGTCAGCCTCCTGTGGGTTCCAGGTGTGCAGCAAATGGTGTTAGGCATAGTCCCCCATGGGAAGGTGTTTTTCCTACTAACTGCTAGTGCATGGCCTAGTGCATAAGGCTGCTCCCTGTGTGTTGTATTTTGCTGGCATTGACCATGTGTCTTCTCTGTCTTACCCCCCTTTCTGTTTTGTCACCCTGTCCTTGCATTAGAATCATCTGGTGGAGGAGCAGAGGCTCCGGAGACGGAGGGAGCTGTATCCAACATGGCCAAGGAGTATGAATGTACAGAGTCTGAAGGCACCAGTGGGACCGAGGGTGAGGGGAGCTCCACGACGGGGCCAGGAGGGGATACCAGCGACAGTGACTCCACCTCTGATGGGAGCCCCCTTGCGGTGGCGGGCACTTCTGTGCCCACCGCAACAACAGGTACAGCTGCCAACCCCCCCTACCAGCAGGTCCCTCCCAGCAGCCCCTCAGCGTGTTTCCCAGGAGGGTGGGCATCTCCTTCGCCCCAGGCACCTCTGGCCCTGCCCAAGTCAGCCCTGCTGCCCTCAGTGAGGAGGCTATTGACCTCCTGAGATCCCTCACTGTTGGGCAGTCAACCATTTTGAATGCCATCCAGGGTGTCGGGAGGCATTTGCAGCAAACAAATGCATACCTGGAGGGCATTCATTCTGGCGTGGCGGCCCAACAGAGAGCATTTCAGGCTCTGGCCTCAGCACTGATGGCAGCCATTGTCCATGTGTCCAGCCTCCCCCCTCCAACTTCCACTAACCAGACCCAATCCACACTACCTCAGCCTATCCCAAGCACACCATCAGACCAGCATGCACACACATTAACACACAAAATTGGCTCAGGCAAACATAAGCCCCACACATCCCACAGGCACTCACACAAGCACCATACCCATGCAGACACACCAACATCCACTGCCTCCACTGAGTCCCCCTCTTCCGCATCCTCCACGTCCCTCCCAGTCTCATCTCCACTCACACCTGCATGCACTACATCCTCAGCCACTACCTCCATCACTAGCACGCCCATCCCTACACACCGCTCACGTGCAATCACCACCCCCACTACCATTCACAAGTCCCCTGTGCCCTCTCCCAGTGTGTCTGTGAGCCCTCCTCCCAAAGTACACAAACGCCGGCACACACCCACTCAACAGCCATCCACCTCACAACAGCCTCCAACCCATGCACCTTCACCCAAACTCAGCAGACGTACACCTCCTACAGCCACTACCTCTTCCTCCACTCCCAAACCCCCTCCATCTTCCCATCCCAGTGTGTCTAAAAAACTTTTCCTGGCTAACATTCACTTCTTCCCTACACCTCCCCCCATCCTTCCCCTAGGACCAGGATGTCTAGAGCCCAGACCAGCACCTCAGCCACCAAATCGTCGTCCACTGTGGTCCCTACAAGTACGGGAGGATTGAAGGGGGCACCCATCAGGGCTGCCAGTGTGCCACCTACTGAAGCCAAGGACCACCCGATTCCACCACCTGCCAAGGTAAAGAAGGGGCCAGCATGCAGAAGAGAAAAGCCGAACCACCCACCCAGCAAGGCCTCATCCAGAACCAAAGAGGACAGTGCCAAGGTCCCAGCAGTGACTACCAAGGTGGGGAAGGGACACAAAAGCAAAGGAAAGTCACCTCAGGGCACGGAGCCTCCGGGTGAGGGACTGGTGACCCCCATTTCTCATGACAGGCCAGCAACCTGTACCACGGTGAGCACCGCCGCAACTACCGCCACCTGCACCTCCATCTGCACCGCCACCTGCTAGGCAGCTGCCACAACTACAGTCACCAGCATCATCCCAGTCAGCAGCCGTCCGAGGCTACAGGAGACGGCCTGGTGTCTCCCTCCACTACTACAGACACCTGCACCACGGGCAGCACCACCAGCATCTCCACCGCAGACACCGCCGCAGCCACCGCCACCTGCCCTACTACGTGCCCAGCCAGTGCCACTACAGCAGACTTCAGCAGCATCCCCAGTGGGCAGCCGTCCGAGGCTGCAGGTGACGTTCTGGACCCTGCACACACTACATGAGGCACCACCGTCAGCACTGGCACTACCAGCAGTTTGCAGCCTAAGTCGTCGCAAGATGGAGTGTGGCTCTGCCTCCATGGAGTATCATGCTACCTGGTACCTGAAAATCTTGTGGCTCAGACACCCAGGTGAGGGAATAGGAACTGCCACACGGCAGGTGCAGCATTACTGGGCACCAAGCCCCCTCCAGAACCAGTGGAGAAAAGCATCCACTAACACAGTCCTTGGCAGGATGAAGCACTCTGGGCACCAAGCCCCCTGCAGAACCAGTGGAACATGTCACCAACTTGGGAGACTGTGGCTTTGTACTCCCCAGGAACAAAGCAGTGGGCAAACCACCCACTTGGGAGACTTGATAGACAGTGGCTTTGTACTCCCCAGGACCAAGCAGTGGGCAAACCACCCACTTGAGAGACTTGATAGACTGTGGCTTTGTACTCCCCAGAACCAAGCAGTGGGCAAATCACCCACTTGAGAAAATGTGGCCGTGCACTCCCCAGGACCAAGCAGTGGGCAAACCACCCACTTGGAGACTGTGGCTTTGTACTCCCCAGGAGCACGTAGTGGACAAACCACCCACTTGGGAGACTGTGGCTTTGTTCTCCCCAGGAGCAAGCAGTGGGCATGGAGCCCCCTCAAGGAGCAGTGGTGTCTTCCCACCATCCGGCTGAGGTGCCCCCCTCCCCTTCCCCCTGAGGTGCCTGTTTTTTTTCGACCTGATGCCCCTGCAGTGTTCTCTCCGTTTTGAGGCAGGTGTCGTGTGTGGGCTTCGCCCATGGTTTTTGGGACCACTGGTCCACAGACATTTCATGGGACAGTGTACGGACTTGTGTACTTGCTGTGAATATTTCTATATACTGATTATTTACGGTTCTCTTGGTCTATCTGATTGTTCGAATATTACACTAGTTAAACTCATTTTGTTTGGTCCTTGCGTTCTTCCAGGGGGTGACGGGGTGTATCTGTGATGTGATTGGATATGTGTGTGTTTGTTGTTGTGGGTGGGGGTGTTGTCTGTGTGTGTCACTCTCTTTTCCCTCCTCCCCTCCTCTCCCCTCCCCTGTGTGCTAGGTGCAGTACTCACCGTGGTTATCGCCACCGTCCTTCGTACTCCTGGTAGATGGGAAGATACACCAACATTGATAACACCTGTGGTTCGAGCTCCATAGCGTCCTGGTTACTCGTTGGATGTGGAGAGGTGAGTGGCTTCCCTTCAAAAGACTGTTTCCGCTGTGCTTTTAATGGCGTTGGTACCACCCCGGAAAAGCTGGTGGATTGGTGCCTTGTAATAGTCAGGGCGGTACATTGTCTTCCGTCTGTCTGTTGGTGGTTACCGCTGTGTTGTTTGTTTCTACGGCCGTGGCGGTCGGTGTATTAAAGTGGCTGTCAGTGTTGGCGGTTTCTGCCATGGTCGTGATTCCATTTTTTTTTACTGCCGGCCTGTTGGCGGTATTACCTCCGCTTTAACACCGCCAGGGTTGTAATGAGGGACTAAGTATGGATAACTGGTGGTAGGAGGCAGTGTCAGTCAGACCTCTGTTGGGTTTTGGTATGAAAGTGAGGATTGCCCCTCCTAATGTAGGTGGGAGGCCACTGATTTGGAGGGCCTCAGCATAGAAATTTTCCAGTCATGTGACAAGGAGTGCCTCATATGTGGATAAAGTTCCACAGGCAGCACATCCCATCTTTGCGTTTTCCCCCCAAGCTAATCTCTGGGTCACTTGCTGGATCTTGTGCTGCCAAATAGGGGTGTCAAGTTCTTGAACAGCCTCTTGTGGGATGTGAGAGAGGTTCAGCCATTCCAAGACCTGTTGGAAAGCCAAAGGTCAATTGAGTAAAGTTGTTTATAATAATATGCAATTGTTGCATTAATAGCATTCTGCGTGTAAACTAATAATCCCAAGCTGTCCATGACAGCAAGTATGGTACAACATTTTTCCAGTAGCTTGGTGAGGTGTGCTAGCAACCATCCCAGCTTATCTGCTCCAGAGTGCGTTGGGGCCGCATAAGTCCTTGAATCTAAACATCGGAGCCTCTCTAGCAAAGCACCATACTCATCTCTCACCTGTTGGAGGCATTTAGTGTACTCAGCAGCAGCGTCAGTGACCACAAGGCTATGCAATTTTGTTTCCAGCTTATGCAACTCAGTCACTAGAGACGCTTGTGCACCTATTTTTGTACACAATGTTAAACCCTGAATAACCACCTTGTATGCTTCCCACTCCATTGCCCTGAATGTGTCAGTGTCTGCATTTGTTGCAATAGTATATAGTGGCTTCCCGTAGGGTTTCATGGAAAGCCTCATCTTCAAACCATAGCAGTTCCATCTACCATGTGAGTAATGGGGTGGGGAGCCTTCTCCAGGCCATCTGCATACGCTGTGGTCGGATATAATTTTTCCTATGTCAAGGACTGGGTGTAAGGAGGTTATACAGACCAAATGGTCTAGGTGTACGTGTAGGGAATATAGATGGGAAAAGAAGGAGTATTATCGTAGCTGTGGGTATTGCGACCACCCTATGTCAAAAAGCCCCCAATGGTGTAGCTAGTCCAAGAGCTCCATCCAATTATGCATTGCAGGAGCAGTAGGCAAAGGAGGGTGTGACTTATCCAGGAGTAAGTCTAAGACTTGTTTTATAGCTGCCTTCCTGTATCCAGTCAGGATCCATCCATGATGCCAGTTGAGCAGAGAGGGCAGCCCAGTAACGAGGTTAGTCACCATTAAGCGAATAGAAAGATCCCAACACCACAGGCAAACCATCCAGTTGTCCATGGGCCAGAGTGAATCAGCCCTCCTGTTCAACTTTGGTCTCATAAGCTGGAAGGAGACCCGAGCCCAGACAATCATGGTGACGCCCCAGGCAAAGGACAAATGGATAGTGCTAATGATTTGCCCTAGTCACTTGTGCCTGTGGGCGGGTCCTTCAGACCCCATGTTGTCCAAGGTGTGCTTGTATATGCTAGTATTTATTTACATTTCCCATTCCATGTGCATTCCAGGTAAAGAACATGTATTCACACCATGTCCATTAATAGCTGAGTAGTGAAGTTGTCAAAGAGTCACTTTGCAAGCAGCTGACCAGGGCCATCAGGTAGCAGTTCCGCCCAGGGATCCTAGGGATAGGGAAAAGGGCATCCTATCTGAAGAACTATACTCAAAAGGGAAGAACAATACGGCCAGCAAAAAACCAGGCCAAGCTTTAAATGGCTCCAAACAGGGGAGAATACTGCTTGGCAAAAAATATTTCAAGTAAGAGTGTTCTCATTGCTATCAGAAGTCAAACTTAGACAAGGGAGGCAAGGAAAGGGGGCTCAACCAGCAGGCGGCCTGCAACATCAAGATTTCCAAAAGAAGTGGAGGGGTGACAGGATATTGCAGGAGGTAGGCCAATTGGAGAAAAGTCTTGGGGGACCCTCCTCAGGGAGAGAGTCCTCACCCTGAGGGTGCTCCGCACGGGGAGGTGGTGTGGGGGTGCCACCCGAGTCCTTCTAGTATTGGAAATTCTGTGTAACCATAAGTTGTACTATAGGGGCTAGCGGGAAAGGTCCATGGAAGAGAGGGCAGTATACCAAATCATCCACGGTCTCTGGTGTAATTTGAGGGAGGGCTGGTGAGCTCAAAATGAGTTACTTCCAGACAAAGTATCTAGAGTGTTGCTGGAGGGGGGTCACAAAGTTTGGCTGCCATCTCCAAATCAGTTCAGCGCTATGCCTGCACGTGAGTCTGTGATGGTAAGGTTGGTGTCCGGTGTAGCCTGGGCATGCATGTGTTGGGTATTTCCACCAGTGCTGCCAGCTGCCATTATTGTTCTTGGTAGCTGAGTGACTTTCTCGGCCTTGGGCAGGAAAGTCTACTTGGCTAGTTATGTGCATCCAAACAAGGAGGATCTAGGGCCCTGGTAAACATCACAGAACACAATGAAAATGAACACAACATATAGAACTGGTCTCCAATACCTGCGCCATGTACATCCCATTGATGCCACACAGACTGCAAAAACAGACACACAAAAGTCTAGCTGGCACAAAGGGGGACATTGTAGCCTGTGAGAAGAGAAAGGATGGTGTTGAACAGAGTCAATTGTGTCTATGAGGTACTTACATGCTCTTCTGGTGAGCCATAGAGCTGACCATACAGGGGAAGACTCACAAGCCTCTCCAGTTCCTCTGGAGAGAAGGCAGGGGTCCTTTCACCTACTAGACATGGCATGATTGCTCCCAGAGGTGACACACAGTAACTGAAGTGGTAGAGGTGTTGCTGGCAGAAGTCAGGAGTCGAGTGACTGATTTTGCACGACACAGCATATAGGGACACCTCATACATGGTCATCACAGCTGACAGATACAGCCACCAGGACGTGACTGCTACTGGCAACAACGTTAGCCTATGGCTGTGTCTACCTACCACACAGACGACTTCCGTTGGACTACTCAGGCAGTTCCTGATGTCCAGTGAAGTAGGTCAGGCATCCTCAAATTTGGCAGTTCAAAAGACTGTTTATGGCCCAGTCATATGTGTCACAAAAGCAATATGTTTAATAGCAACACAGATATCCCCAATCAGTCTTGTTGTGTAAGTCCGACTGCACAACCTACAGTGTAGTGTTTTGCAGGGCACAGATGGCATATGACAGGGTTCATGGGCCACCACCAAAGATGGTATTTTTGGCGGTTGAAAATAGGGGCAATTGTGGAGTGGATAATTGGGTGTCGCCAAAATCCATGTTGTGGACACATATGTTCACAGCCATGGGGTCACATTTGATCCTTGTGTAGTTACCAGCTGTGATTTGTACTGGGTGTCATGTATATCAAGTCAGAAATGCTTTGTCACATGATATTGTTGGCATGCATCATGTATTTTGCTGTGGACACAAAGACTAATGTTCCAAATCGTGTCTTTTCGCATAGGTACCCGGGGATAGGGAGGATGAAAGAAACGTCTGTCTACCTGTCATTTACCAGACCTTCAGACCATGGAGGAACGGCATGTCATCCAGCTCTACCATTTAAATAGGCAAACAATAGTGGAATTATGCCATCAGTTGGCGCCAGATCTGATGCCAGCTAACAGTACACCATTGTTCAAGTCATGTCAGTATTGCACTTCCTGGCCACAGGGTCCTTCCAAACATACAGTGGCCCTATCTGGTGGTATGTCCCAACCTCTGTTCAATCTGGTGTTGAAAGATTTCGTATCAGAAATGTTGAAACATATTGACAGCTATATCAAGTGTCCCTGATGTAAGGATTTAGCCAATGTGAAAGCTATCTTCTATGGTTTTGCCCACATCCCAAATGTGGTGGGGGGACACTGATGGCACACATATTGGCTTGGTGCCACCAAAGGCCACTGAACAAATCTATTGCCACAGAAAAAAACTAAATTCCATCAATGTGCAAGTTGTCTGTTTGGTTTATCTCTACATCTGAAATGTATGTGCCAATTTTCCTGGATTAGCCCATGATTCCTTTATAATGCAGAACAGCATCATATCCCAGCTGATGTCACAACTGCTACCAGAGAGGGCCTGGATGGTTGGTAAATCGCGCCTGTCCTGGTTGTGTGTGAGCAATTTCAGATGCTACAATCATGAAGTGAGTGACTCATTGTTGCACTTATGTTCCATCACTTAACAGGAGGCTCAGCATACCCAAACTGTCCTCGGTTTTTGACACCGCTGAGGAATCCAACTTTGCTAGGGGAAGTCCGCTCCAATAAGTACCATGGAAGAACATGGCCGTCAGTGGAGCAGGCTTTTAGGCTCCTGAAGGCCAGATTTTGATGGCCAGGCAGGACTGGTGGAGCCCTCCTCTATTCACCTGGGAAAGTGTGTCAAATCACTGTGGCATGCTACATGGTCCACAACATTGCCCTGCAGAGGAATATCCCATACATCCCAGAGGAGGGGGAGCCTGCAGTGCTACCCGGTGAGAATCCTGAAATGCCAACTGGAGAGGGCAGTGGAGAAGAGGAAGGAGCTGATTTGCAAGAAGATCTCATCCACTGCTACTTCTCTTGAGTGTTAGATTGTCATTTGATGTCATGACTGTGACTGTACAATGAACTGTAGTTGTGAGAATGTGTGGAGTTTAGTGTTTTTAAACAGTTATAGAGCAGGTACTCTGCAAAAATCAGCCAAAGGCTGATTGATAAGATAGCTTTTGACATATCCCCACCTTGATGATGTTGCTTTGTTTGTGTCAGAATTATTGCAATGTACTTTGTTTTCCAGATGCTTGCGGTGTGACTTGTGTCATATGTATGGTTTCAAGCCTATACTCCTTATTTTCTTCTTTGTATAGGTACCTTCACCATGACATCTTTTTGTGGGCATTTCAGAGTTGCGATATTGGCAGGTATGTGATACTGTTCTGACATACACAGTGGCCATGGATTGTTCCAGGTATGAGACCTGTGCCAAGACATCTTGCACAGTGTTTGGATGTGTCCTGTGGTAGGCCTGATGAATCATGTGGTCACAAATATGTAGTACTAGGTCAGGACCAAGTCAGTTTCCATTCACATTGGCTAAACACTCATTTTGTATGGCCAGTATATAACTGTAGATGTGTTTCATCATTGTAGGCCACAGTGCCTGTGCCAAAACACTGACATAAGTTTCTGACACACTCCCAAATGCATGAGCAGTGGATTATAATGGCCCTGTGATCAGGAACTGTTGTACTGCCATCTGTCTGAATTTTGGATTATGTGATGTAGGATTATGTTGTTTTAAGGCTCAAGCTGGTGACATCAATCACTTCAAAGCTTGCCCATTCTATAGTGCAATGTCTAACAAATCCCTTCCTTCCGTGGTCTGGAGGACTGTACTTGTAAATATGTTGATTTACTCAGTTTGAGTCAATCATTTATGATTTCCAGTAGTTCAGACATATTGCCAGCCTATGTGCTGAACATTATAATACATTTCTTTTTCAGTTTGACCAGACACTTGTATGTATGTATTTGTGGGGGATGTTTGTAATCCTAAGCTGGAAACTGTGTATATGCAACATATCCCATCTTGAACAAGTACCTTGGATCATCATTGTATGGTTCACATGGTCTGACATAGCTACATGGCTAAAATGAAATCAAAATCTGCAAACAATGAGTCAGTGATGGGTGATTAAATATACATGACATGAATCATTCAAAAACAAATATGTGAGGGGTCAGTCATGGTGAATGAAATCATTGTAGTCCAAAATCAAAAGTACTCCTCCATTTGGAAATAGATGGAGGTTCAGGATCAGTCCACAAAGTGAATGTGTAACACACCAAGGAGGACCTTAAGGAAGAGGGTTATTGCTGGCAATGGTGGGTGTCTTGCGATCCATACAACCTGGATTCTTTGCTGAACGTCCCCGCTTGTGGGGGTGGAGGGTATCAGTTGCTACAGAGGCAGTGGTGTCTGTGGCTGGTTGTTCCTCTGGCAGGGCTGCCGCCAATGTTGGTGGTCTTGCTGTTGATGTGCCAATGGAAGGGGAAGATTGGTTTTGAAAAGCCCTGCTCAGTGTTTTGTGTATGTCCCTCAACACCCCTGTTAGGGAGGCCATGTTGAAATTGTGGGCCTCCATCTGTTCACGCATTTCCCTAGGTATGTCCCTTTGTAGTTGCTTGATTTCCTGGAGTTCGGTCAACACATGGTCCATTACGCCTTGGGACTCCTGATAGACCCCCAGGATGTATCTGATGGTGTCCTGGCTTAGAGCAGCCCCAGTGACCTCACCCTGCTGGCCCACAGCATCCCTCCCAAGCACCCTACCCCCAAGGGCCTGTGCCCTTGGCACAGGGTGCCCTCTCCAACTTGTTCCTGGCCCCTTTATGTCCGAAGTATTGAGCTGCAACTCAGGATTCAGGACTGACGTGCCCAGCGGCAGATCCACCTGTTGATGAAAAACATACATTGTTACTGGTTGAATTGTGACATCTACCTCCAAAGGTTTTATGTTACAGTAAGCGGAGAACTTGGACAAAATTAAGTTGTAGGCAATCCAAGTTTGCTCAGTAACTATGGTATTGGGCAATTTTAAATGACGTGTGAAGCATACCAAATCAATTTGACTCAAGCAGATGATGAGATCTGCAGGTCAGTGCCACTTTGGAAGATGACCTGAAAATGAGATCTTACCACCAGTACAGCCACATAGTGGAAAGGCAATATATGGCTTTGACCATTTGGAGGCCTTGTTAAATGGGATGCAGGCAAACCCAGAACTTTGTTGTATATGTGACTGGAGTCAAAATATATAACTTTACAAGTTTGCTGAGTTATCAACTCCCCCTAGAGAAGTTTTCTTGCCATCATAGCTTAAAGTAATTATTGTGCTGAATAATAGCACAAAATTAGAGGAAGATGAATCAACAGAAGCTATATTACAGACATATTACAGGAGTAGGTTGCAAGTGTCGGAGCACTTAATAGAGTTGCTGACACTTACAATAGAAATCAATGCCATTCAATCACTAACTCTGCAGAGATTCCCCCAGCATTCTGATATATATTCAATTGTTGATTCCTTCCTTTGATAGAGCGGTATGCACCACCACCACTCATGGGACATCTCCAGATTAGATTGAATTCAATCAATCAAACAATCAGTATTTTTGTGCAGCACTACTTGTCATCTATGAGGGTATCCAGGCGCTGGCAGGGTCCAAGAGCTTGGAAATAGAACAAAGCTAATCCATGTGGCTGGACAGAAGCACAGCACTTACACAGCCCTTACAATAGGGGATTTGGGCTGAATGTGACTCAGCACTAGGATTTCCAGGAATTAAAAAAAAACAAAAAAAAAACACCTGAGCCACTAGGCATACCTCTGTTCTGCTACTGCTCTTACTACAGGTACAGGTTCTGTTCTGCTCCGTATACACCCTATTGGATTGTGGTCTATTCCCAGGATACACCCTGTACTTCCTGGCATCCATTAATCTCTCACTACCATCCAGTGGCTTACCACCGCAGGTTTGGAGGCAGCGTAAGTGAATGAGAGTCACCGTGGCAGTCCCCATTAATCGTAAAACACCGCAAAGCACTGCAGAGTACTGCAAATAGCAGTAACTCATATCTACTGTTGTCTTACTGCCTACTGCAGCTCAGGCCTGCTATTGTAATTATTTTAAGAACGTAAGTGACCACAATACAGTATTGATAACTCCAGAGGCAAAGAGTAGCAAAGACAGGGCAGGCTTTTAGGCACTTGCACAGGCAGCAGTACCTTGTAAACTAATCTTGCCAGTGAACAACTAAAGTACATATATATATATATATATATATATATATATATATATATATATCTGTGTGTGTTCTTGACTTGCCTATTTCTTTAGCACTGTTAGATGACTCTTCACAACATTTTCTCAAAAAAGTGTGCAAGTGATTCTTGTTGTGCACAGAAAGTTTAAGGGTGATCCGTCAAGCGGCGGGCTGAGAAAAAAGGGGGGTTAAAAAAAGGTGTGTTTTCCATGTTGTTAGAAATTGGGTGTCTGGTTGGCTAGGGTATGGATCTAAGCCGGGCAGAACCCACCCACTATATTCAGGGTGGGGGAGCTACACGCCCACGATAACCCATGCTCACCCCCTGTTAGAAGGCTCTTACCAATTGCTTGAACAGGAGAAGATGTGAAGACTATTACCAATTCCCTTCCTAGAACACTTTTTGTTCTCAAATAAAACTGAATAACAGAAGTGCACAAAAGGGGGAAAGTGGATGCGGAAGACAAGAAGAGACAGCCTTGTAGTCACTGGTTCCTTCTCTTCTGTGTGTTTTCCATCTTCTATGCGTGGAGTGTGCGATACTGCTAATTTGTTTTCTTATTTGTTGAGTTTGAGGATCTGCAAAAGAAAAACAACAATTATCACATTCATTACCTATTTTGCTAGTTAAAACTTTTTTTTTAAACTCTACAACTTTTACATACTCAATATGACTAAGGGTATTAGCCTCTTCTATGTGTGTCTGAGGATATATATGAGAATTAGATGTTGTTTTAGAAAAGTTGATGATTGTACTTCTATTTTAATAACCTTCTTGTTGCACTCTTTGCTTTTTACTCATAATTGTTCACAGCTCGCCAACTGGTTTTCTTTTCCTTTTAATATATATAAATATATATTGAGTTGTTTTTAATTGTCTTTTTCTTATAGGAGGCACTTGCCAGCTCCAGAAAGAACAAGGCCCATGGGAAAAGACGATAACTTCACCTTCACAGATTCTGTAGTTTTAATTTCCTTTGCTTATTTCTTGAAAACTGCTGACCTTTTGATGTGCTGAATCTTAAAAGCACACTGCTAAGTTGAGAGTAACTGTTAAATTTAAGGTCAAGCCAGGTATAAGTGTTATCAAAACAGAAAGAAAGGAAGGCATTGAAAAAAAACAATGCAGTGGAAAGACCTTCATGTCTTAATGGAAAAAATGAAATGTTTACCTTCCTAATCCAGGCTGCTGACACAAGAATTTTAAACCTGAGACACTAAAAAAATCCTAAAGAAATGCTAAAATAACGACGCCTCTACCTTAACTAACTTTCTCTATGGAGGCTCTGGAAAAGGCTGTTCTCTTAAGAAATTCTTAAGTGAAGTGCACATTCCTTAGCCAGCGCGCGCTCCACATTCCATTCGTGCTTGGAGGTGAGAACAACTAGTTCGCTGCAGAGAAAACTGATCTGGCAGCCATCTTGAGTTTCCAGCGCTACCAGTTCTGTTTCCAATTGTTTGTTTGTTTTCCTACTTGTTTCCTACTTTTGATTTTGGTTGACAATACACTGACCATGGGAGTTTTGTCAACAGGGATCCTTCGTAAGGTCCTGACACTCCCTTGGTAGCTTGGCACGAGCAGTCAGGCTTATCCCTTTGGACACATGTAAAGCGATTGCACAACACGCACAACACACGTGACGCGATGAATACACCACAAAGGAAACACAACAGGTTATATAAAAATAAACTGTATTGCATAAAACATCATTAGACCAAACACAACATGTCTCAGTAATACCCTACTGCACAAGCAGTTGTCAGAACATCACACAGTTTACTAGTATTCTGCAGCAATAAGAAGTAGTCAGATGCCAAGACACAGTTATGAGTGCACCTAAAATGAAATATTCCCAACTGGCATATTATTATTATTGTCACCAAAATATATGCCCCTCTCATGAAAATATTTCCATAGGGCATACATCCTAGACACATCCTCGCATGTTGCCTGGATGACTCCCTAAAAGAGCCTGATATGAGGAGGCAAACAAGAAAATGTGTTGTTTATTGTGACGGTTAGAGTACCGTAGGGAAGGATGCAGTGCCGGCAAAAATCAACCCCAAGCCCCTCACACATGGAGGTTATAGCACATTTGTGCCTCTCTTCCAGGTCTTACGGCAGCCCGGGATTCCACCGTCCTACTCCAGGAGCTCAGGGGAGCTCCTATTATCTAGAGTATGGTAGTTCAATGGGAGACAGCCTCACTTCTCTCCTGGGGGCTGCCTCAGTGAGAAAGATCTCTAGCAATGATAATTATCCTTAGCAGGACGGGGCCTCTGTTGAGGTTTCCATCCCTTCCTGCAGGGTTTTATAGGGACCACAAGGTCTCTACAATCTGGGGTAACTCCACTACTTGAGGTGGGAGACAGGCAACACTCCTACATTGGCGGGGCAATCTCTTGGATCTCCCCATGGGTGCCACTGATCTAAAGATAGGGAGCAACTGCCTGTGTCTGTGCGACGTGACTAGCAATTCAGAGCTTTGTAGCGAGGGACCTCACCTTCCTAGTCTGTGGAGGCCTCGCCAGGTTCCCTCCCCGAGTACCTCTCCTGCCTTCTGCAGCTGCCGCAAGCATGTGCCACAGATGACCTCGGCCCTAATTGTCCCCCCTTGCCCACGATGGAAGGGGAGTGGTCACAGCTCCCCTGACAGCCCGAGTCACAGTAGTGATGCGATCCAATAAGAGGTGCAGAGTGCTACCCCAGTCCAGGCTCCCAGGGAACTGTACTTTGTTCGGAGACCGCTGGCGGCACCTCTGTGCTTATTGGTGCTCCTCTGGTCGGCTACTCCTCACGGGGAGCACCACTACTGGGACACGGAGGTGCTTTCCTGCACCCAAGGCAGACAAAGTGAAGCGCTCTTCACGCCCCGAGTTAGAAGGTAATGAAGCGCTCGTCACACACTGCAGGGGCAACAGAGACCCGCGCTGTCTCTGCACCTTAGGTACAGCTGAGTACAGTGGTAGTCAGGATCCCATGAAGTTGTGGTGCTCTCCCAACACCAACGAATAGAAGATAGCAGGGGACATGGGGGCACATCACCCAGCCCCTGGGGAACAATGGTGGGGGCACTCAGGGTGCAGTAGACAGCAGGCAGAAGAGGCCAGCACCCTAAAGGCAGGTAGGGGCGGCTCCTCCTGGCATCCCAGCAGTGCCCAGGGGAACCGAAGCCAGGGACTTATTGGCAGGCAGGGCAACAAGCAGAAGAACAATCCAGATGAGTCCTTTGTGCCACCCAGCAGACAATAGGCAGCAGGGCAGCAAACAGGAGAGCAGTCCAGATGAGTCCTTTGGTGCTGTCCAGCAGTTCTTCTGACAGTTCAGTCCCAGGTCCCAAAGTGCTCCAAAAATGTGAGAAGAAACCCCCTGTACTTATACTCATGTTGCGGAGCCTCCATAAAAGAGGGAGAAGGGGCTCCAACCAGTACTAAGCGGTTCCAGGAGTGTTCCCTTTCTCCTCCAGCAGAAACATAAAAATATATACTTTAAAAAATAAAATGTATTACACAATTAGTAAGATTAAATTATATTAAAATTATTATAAATAACAGTAAATATTACTAAACATCTATAACAAACAGAAACAGCAAATGATATAAATATAGAATAAAAAAAGAATACACCAACTAAAGTAAAAAAAAAAGTAAAGTCAAAGTGTGCAAGTTATTTAACTTATGCTATAACTTTTGAAATATTAAAAAACAGTAAAAAAACATGAAAATACATACTACCACTCATAAGCAGTAGTTGGGAAAGTGTTAGACTTTGCAGGGGTCATATTTATTAGTCTTGCTCCAATCAAAGCAACACCAGGAAAAGTGATGGATTTTGGAGGAATCAGAGTTACAATTCCCACTTCAATTTCAGCAACAGTAGGAATTTGTTTTTATTTTGGAGGGGTCATATTTACTGTTCCCACTCCAACATAAGACAAAGTACAGAAAGTGCAGGAATAAAGTACAGAAATTTACTGTTCACCCCCAGTCTTAACAACAGTCGGGAACTGTTGAACTTTGAATGGGAAAGATTTACTATTCCCACTCCAACCTTGGGACAGTGTTGTAAAGGAAAGGCTGTTTCTTTCTTTCACTACGTACATCACTCTGAAACCCATGGTTCTTGTTTGTGCTTTATAACACTCTGGTGGGCCCCAGGGGGATATGGAACAGCGCTCTGGTCTGGCTGCCTGGACAGGTGGCTGTCTGCACACACTGGTATGATCTTATTGGGCAGCATATACATGAGAGTCCTGTGTTTGCCAAACAATGCTGCTCTTTTTATTGAGTGAATGTTCAGCTGGTGGGAGTGGAAGTGAGGGCTGCTGTAGGTGGAGAGGAATTTGAAGGACATTGGCTTCATGGCTCCCTCCTGCCTGCAGATTGTATTGTATTGTATTGTATTGGGCATTTCTAAAGCGCATTCCGGCCCTCGGGCATCGAAGCGCTGGCTGGGTGAGGCAATAAAGAGCTAAACAGAGACGCTCCCAGACTTATTGAGAAAACAGCCAAGTTTTGACCAGTTTCCTGAAAGTTAAATGATTATGTTCTTGCCTTATGCTCAGTGGAAGAGAGTTCCAAATTTTAGCAGCTGCGATGGTAAAAGCTCTGTCTCTCCATTTCACTTTTCTAGTGCGGGCTATTTGGATTTGATAAGCACCAGCTGAACGCAACATGCGATTAGGCTTATGCCATTTCAGCTTGGTAGTTAGTGTTACAGGCCCAATCCCATGAGCCGCTTTGTGAGTGATGCAGAGAGCCTTAAAAGAAAGCCGATGGATGATTGGAAGCCAGTGTAGATCTTTAAGGCCCCTCTTGACAGAGGCCCCCGAGATAATTTTAGCAGCAGCCAGGCAGCCATATTCTGCATCAACTGAAGCCTATGCAGAGCGTCTTTATGTAAATTTAGTAAAAGCGCATTCCCATAATCCAATCTGGAAATGACCAGGGCCAAAACGACAGTAATTCTGCTGGTCTGAGGAATAAATGGGAGAATTTTTCTTAATTTCTTCATTGTCCACACGCAGGACTTAATTATCTGATAAACCTGAGGTTTAAATGACAATTGTTCGTCAAATACTACTCCTAAGTTTCTTGAATAAGACCGCGGAACAGGAAGTGACCCACATTCTTCCGGCCACCAGCTAGAGGTCCAATGTACCCTGTCAATTCCGAAACACAAAATCTCGGTTTTATCGCAGTTGAGTTTCAACCAGTTGGACTTCATCCAGTGACTGACTGCCACCATACAGGCATTGAAGCGAATAGCCACTTCTTCAAGATCATTATCGATAGGGATAATGATTTGAGTATCGTCAGCATAGGAAGTAGGAATAAAGCCAAATGAACGAACCAGCTCCGCCAGTGGTGCCACATACACGTTAAATAACGTCGGGCTCAAAGAAGAGCCCTGAGGGACCCCACACGGCAAAAGATAGGGAAGAGACCTAAAATCGCCACAGCTAACTGTGGCCCACCTATCAGATAAAAAAGATCCGATCAGTTTGAGAGCCTGGTCTCTAATGCCTGTCTGATATAGTCGGTCTATCAAGATATGAGGAGCAATAGTATCAAAAGCTGCAGACAAGTCCAATAGCACCAGAAATGCCCCCTGCCCCTTATCCACCAATCTACGTATGGTATCAGATGATGCAATAAGAGCAGATTCAGTACTGTGGGCTTTCCGGAAACCATGTTGCGAGTTGTCCAAGCCCTTAGAACTTGACAGGAAATCTACCAGTTCCTTATTTAGGTGCTTTTCCAAAATTTTAGCCGCGAAAGGGAGAAGGGCTATAGGACGTAAGTTCGTTAAGTCATCCGGTTTACCCGCTGCTTTCTTTTTTAGCGGAATGATAGTAGCTTCTTTCCAAGCCCTTGGGTAGAGGCCCGATGCTAGCACTTCCTGAAAAATAGGGGCCAACCTAGAAAGCACTAACTCTGGTACTAGTTGGAGAATGGCTGGGGGGCAGGGATCCATAGGGGAGGCCGATTTGCATTCCCGGAGCAGTTTACACAGAGCCTCCAAGGTCGGCATCTTAAAATTGGATAGTAAAAGTGGGTCGTCCGATGTCCCGTTGGTTGTCCCCTCGGGGTACGGGCGAGCAGTCAGTCGTGGAGATGTGCTAGTTAAAGTCTCCTCCAGCCTAAAACTGGAGTAAATGTCTAGCACCTTGCATTCAAAAAATGTAGCTACTTTGTTACAGAAATCTTGGGAATTTTCTACTCTGGGTGAACCTGATGGAGTAGTAAGAATGTTGACCGTTTTAAATAACTCTCTAGAAGATCACACGGAAAGCACACATACCTGTTGGGAGTGGGTTCACATTTACTTGTGGAAGGGGATAGAGAGTAGATGATGTTTCCAAAATATTCATTGCAGGAGTAGGTTGTGTCTACTGCCTGGGGGGGCTGAGTTGAGGATAATTTGTAAACAATATACTTTAGTGTTTTGGGGAAGTTTGGACTGCTCATGTACCGCTGTACCTTTGCTGCTGCCATACCTAATGACAGTGGGGATGGTCGGAGGGCATGCGAGAGGCAGCAGTGGGATTGAAGGTGTAAAGGACAAACACATGATGGCAGGTAACTCCATGAAAATATTGACGGGGAATGTCTGAGGCTTGGGCCAGATGAAAAAACGACAAAGGGTCTATACATTCATTAAACAATATGGTGTTCCGATCACCCTCCTGCAGGAGACTCATGACTAGGGGGACTGTGTAGCATTTGCAAAACAGACAGAGGGGGGTACCTCTATTCCACCTCCTATTCAGGATTTACAAGGGGTGCACTGATCTGGGTATCTCTGGTGGTCTTGTTCTGTTATAACAAATGTGGATGGCAGAGATGTGATCCTGTCTGGGCCCCTTGATGGAAGGGATATATGCCTGTTGAATGTTTATGCATCTAATATAGTTTTCCCACAGTTTTATGAAAGAATGACTGCTATGACTGAGTATCTGGTTGCAGACCTAATGCTAGTGGGTGGGTGGTTGCAATTGCATCTTGAATGGTGCCATAGACAGTGATCCACTGAGTTTCAGCATTAAACTGGCAATGACTGGGGCCCTGGGGGACACACTGAAAGGACTGGGTTGGTGGACATTTAGAGGCAGAGACAACCCCAAGAGAGGGCATATTCCTGTTATTCGCCTGCTACCAGGACCCATAGTAGACTAGAATACTGCTTTATATCTGCAGCTACTGCGCAGAACATACAAGAAGTCACATATCTGACTATGTACACTTCCAATCACTCCCCTTTGTGTATGGGAATTGACTTGAGGTGCAGGTGACAGGTCACCGCCCCTTGGAGGCTCAGAGCAGAGGCCCTCACTGACTCAGTGTTCTCAGCTATGGTTGACGAGACACTGACACACTACTTTGAGGAAAATTAGGGAAGTGCAGGGGGTAGGGTATCTAACTGGGATGCATGAAGGTAGTGTTCTGTGGGGAATGCTTGAAGACTACATACAGGGTTAAAAAACAATAAAACTGGAGCCTAGACAGCCAGAAGTATAAAATGCACACACTTAAGAGTGGACTACTGCAGAACCCGGGTAAGCTGCCAGAGTGGCAGAAGGGGATAAGGGAACACTTGGCCAATTGGAGCAGACTGGAAACATTTGTCCATAGGACTTATCACAAGAGACTCAACATGGGGTGGGACAATGCAGGAGCACTGCTTGCCTGATTGATGAAACATACAAGGCATGACCTAGGGATATAGTAGAGCAGGGATGACATTGCTTGACGATGGTGCAGATGCTCAGGATTGCGGAGGAAAATCGTGAAGCCCTGAAGGCACCTTAATCGAGGTAGAAGATTGTGGTGGCAATACACAGTCTCAAAACATCAAAGTCACTGGTAGGGGACCACTTCCATCAGAACTATAACAGAGACACGTGGGCACATTGGCAGAAAAACCTTTAGGAGTATATAATGAGGACCTGATGATAGATATACTGTCAGACACGAAGTGTGCAGCAATAGTGGTGATGATTCCTAAACTGGATTAAGACCTGACAGAGACCTCCTCTTATTGCCTAATATCGATGTTGAATATAGACGTCAATATACTTAGCAAGGTACAGACTGCGTACTTTCTGAGCCACCTCCTGATGTTAATATATACTGAACAATGCATGTTTATCCCGAAACAGAATACTCACTGCAATCTACAACTTCTTGCACATGTCTACCTTGCCTCGCATCTGATGGACGACGTCTATGCCCTTGCAGTCCTTGATGTCGAGCAAGCCACCAGTTGGTGGACTGGGGATAACTATGGTTGGTCCTTGAAAAAGTGGATATAGGTGCTCGCCTCATACAGTGGATCAAACTTCTCTACACAGAGCCCGGGGCGAGAGTGAGGACAGGGGGACAGTCTTAGAGAGATTTGTCCTCCAAAAGAATACAAGACAGGATTGCCCTCTGTCACCATTACTATTTGTGCTGCGATGGAACCACTGGCAGCTCTGTTCTGAAGGGTGTTAGGACCCTGGGAAATTAATGTGAGGGCTACGCAACATGTGATCTCCCTCTATGCAGATGATGTCCTTGCCTTGTGTATCTACTGGAGCCAGAATATGCAGTACCCATCCTACTGAAGGCAATGAGGGAGTATGGAGACCTATCAGGACTTTATCTCAATCACACCAAATCTAAACTCTTCCCCCTTGGGATCCTGACGGTGTCACCCTGGATAACCTGCCAGCTATGGGTCTATCCTAGAAGACAAAATGCATGAGATATTTGGGAATCAGGATTGCACCCACAGACTCTGTCTTTGAGGACTTGAAAATAGGGAGGGTGGTAGAGAGTCTAGGGCCGATGATCTAGTTCTGGAAGACACTTCCCCTATCAATGATGGGCAGAGTTGCTCTGGTAAAAATGGTGTTGCGTCTGAGATGCCGCTACAGGCTGCCGGGTTCACTACAGGAGAGCAAAATAGGTACTTCGTTGATACAGATCGGCTGATTACAGAACTGCTCTGGGTGGGTAAAGGGGCATGGATTGAGCTCTACACCCTTAAATAAACCAGGCACCATGGGGGGCATGGAGTTACCTGAAAACGGAGTTATACTACATGGCGGCCAAATTACAACATGCGATCCACTGGTTTGACCCTGATGACGTTATGAAATTAAGAGTACACTGTTCCTATCTAGAAAGTTTATTAGGGTGAAAAATTACATATATATATATATACAGGAGCAAGAGCCCTCATGCATCACAATGGATGACTGGCTTCATCATTGGGACAGCTCCTCGTTAGGCTGGTGCTGCAATGCCTAACGGGCTCCCCCCATGGGGGAGCTCTTACCCGGGGTGCTCAAAAAATCGCACATTCAAAAATAGTTTGTTTAGATAAGGTGCCCAATTCGAAAAACCCAAAAATAAGTGGAGTGAATAGAATGAATTAAAATTGGTTCATCATCAACAAATGTCACTCATAACTTAATCAGTTTTATGTGATGAAGACCAAGATTAAAAACAAGGTAGAGAGTCAGGGTGATGAATAATGGTCACCCACTCTCAAAAAACGAGGATAAACACTATACGGTATCACTCTATGACAGGTCTACATGTTTCGCGTCGAAGTGGTCCAGCCGGATCCTATGACGCTTCTTCAGGACCAAAAGGAAATCTACTCCAAAATGTCAGAACTAATATTCAACAATGTCTAAGAATAAGTAGTGACTTACTTAGTTCTACTCGTACACAAAAGGTCGCCCATCCCCAATTTCAGGATAGTGCTTAAAAGGATCACAGTCAGGAAAAGGAACTAATATTTTCTCATTCCTTGACAGTCGGCTGATTAACCTACCCTCGAGACCCGTGCCCTAGTCGAACAGAGGTCCCTGATGACAACAGGGAAAAACAACTGGTTAGGGTCTCAGGTGACACAGGGTCACTGACCACTCTGCTGATAAGTGGGGCCATAGTGCCACTGGACGCACTGTACATGGCGAGACTAACTTGCAGAATTTGGGATCCGGTGGTAAAAAAGGTGATCAAATGTGCACCATATGTGGCTAACATATCTATTTGGGTATAGTAACCATTCATGAAGTTGCAAATACCACATCGGGAGAGCAGTTGTTGAGTGGAGGCTGTAACACCTTGGGGGACCTTTATAAAGAAGGATGATTTATCACAACACAGGTAGCCACTAAGACTTCGCCCTAGGTGTGGGACAATATCTGCAGTATGCCAAACTCTCCACAGTTGTGCGTTCCGGAGGCTCCACCTCTGTCTCAGACCCTAGTGGAGATGTTGGAATTGGCGGAGATAGGTGACATTTATCACTCCTGTACAGGGAGCTGTGGGAGCACGTCATGTGCCACAGCTAAAAATCCAGGTGAAATGGACATGTGCATTGACTGAACCAATCACAGTGGTGGAGTGGAAGAAGGTGCATGGGGGTGTGCAGATGGTTTCTTCCAATGCATGGCTTACGCTGATACAGTATAAGTATAATCATCTGGTGTACCTCACCCCAAACTCTCTGCATGACATTTATCCTACTCATGCGGTTAGTTGTTCATGCTGTGGGGAGAACGAAGCAGATTTATTACACGTGGTTTGAACCTATCGATTCATTGTCCCGTTCTAGCAGGTGATGGTGGAAAGTCTTAATGAGGTTACTGGTTGAATGGTGCAGCTTGAAATTAGTTTGATATTGTTGGTGTTGTTCCCAAGGGGGAAAGGAAGGAAGCTGAGTCGGAAATGTGTGCTCCTAGGCTGGTACTGGCTAAATGCTGCATTGACATTAGATGGTTGGCACAGAAACCTCCATGATATAGAGACTGGCTCAGAGACCTGTCAGAGTGGGCAGTGGAGGAGGAAATTCACATGAAAGATAGAAGATGATTTGTGAGCCTGGGCCGCTATGTTAGCAGCTTTGAGGCACCCCTCTGACTCCCGACCTCCGTGAGGGTGTGGAACTGGAATGGAATGCACAAAGTGTGTTATAGCGGGACATATCTATAGAGCGGAATGGGATGAAGGGAGGGATACAGTAGGGCTGTTCCTCTCCAATGACATATTCCACAAGGGCCACTGTGATAGTACTACACAAGTGACCAGGGTTTGACTCAGAAAAGGTGGATGCTATTCCTGCCTCAGCAAAGTCAATATATTTGTGCATCAACAAGAGCAGGAGGGGGGAATGAGGAGTTGGGAGAGTTGTTTGCTGTTTACTCAAAATATGTGTATGGCAATAATTGTGTTGAACCTGCACTGTATGCATTGGTAAAACTCAATAAAAACTATGTACAAACAAGTATGCTAAAATACTTGCCATCTTGTCCCAATGGTCAAATCTAGGAAAGTGATTTTAACTTTACTGTGAGATATAGTAGACTGTATGTCTGATGAGAAAGCATTGAGCCAATCAAAAACATTGGGCGAGTAAGTCATGATCCCCAGTACAAATGAGAAATTCATTATTTTTGTATATCATTCACAGGGTAAGGTTGTGGAAATATGGATTTTGTTTTGCATATATGTACTTTTGTTCAAAATGAACAATGAATCTACTTTCCATAGCTATGACCTTTATCTGATAATAGAAGTCATTTAAACTCTGAAAGTAGTTCTTAGTTAATGAATTACTGTCAATGAAATCAGGACGTCTGTGGTGCCTCCAAGGTAAGACTTTGTAACCTGAAAACATGTTATAACACAGTTGTGGCTTCATTTTGAGGAATATTGATCTAAAGGGTATGTCCAAGAGTTGGGTTTGTGTGTTGAGAGCAAAGCGTTCAGCACATATAAATAAATGTATGCTATCTCTGATGTAAGCTTTTGTCATGGAAACGCGTGGCTTTATGCATATATCAGTATAATGACACAAGTCTTTGTGTACTTTTAGCAAGGTGTAAAAGATCAGAATTCTGGGGGTTGAATTTATTGAAGAAAGATTGTTAATTTTTAATGAAGGCAAACAACCTCTAATAGATCATTGATAAGGCTGAGAATTACGAAATCTATTTCATGTGTAGGGCTCCTTAGTAATTTAATGTAGTGGTCAGGAGAAAAATGGCTTAGAGATTCCTGTCAAAAATCAGTAGTATTTTGTATCACAGTGCTATCACCTTTATCACCAGTCTTTATGATGTTTTGGTTGTGTCTCACAGTCTTGGTGGAATCATGTTCCCACTTAGATATGTTGTGACTTATATGCTGTCTTTTGACTTTGACCACTAAAATGATGACATTCATAAGGAAAACGTTTTCAAAGGGCAATATTTCTTCAGGAATTGTGCGTGAGGGGGTTAAAGGTTGAGGGCATATACAGGCTGGTTGCATAATTGGCACCAAGATATTCATTGTCTTTCAAAAATGGTTTAGTCTATTTTTTGTAAAAATCTAATGCCCCCATTTCGTCATTGAAAAAGCTATGGCCCTCATTATGACATTGGCGGTCAGGTGACCACAACACCGGCGATGGCGGTAGTACCGTCCCCAGGCTGGCGGTAATGACCGCCAAATTATGACCATGGCGGTGATCCCTCCCATAGACAGGCAATGTACCACCTCAACCGCCAGTGCGGTATGACCACTGAACATGGCGGTGGCCATCTCCAGGCAGGCGGAAGACAAGGATCCGCCTACCATATTATGACATAGCACACTGTCAGGATTTCTGGGTCAGTAGCAATGCCAACAAATGCCTGGCAGAAACACATCATATAAAAGGAGACACTCACCTCCAGGGACACAGAGGAGTCTGCGGATGCCATAGAACCAGAACTGAAAGTCTTCTCAATGCTGTACCACACCATGGCCATCCAGGAGCACCACTACAGATGAAGACGACGATGGTGAGTACAGCCGCCTAGCACACAGGGGAGGGAAGGAGGGGAGAGTGACACACACACGCACAACACACACCATACACACACACCATACACCACACACCCAGAACTATCTGCAGAGTAAATCGACAGCAACAGAACCCTGCTAGGAGCAAAGAAAGCTGTTCAACCACAGTAATCCTGTTGGATGAAGAGCTCAAATCCAAATAAATCAAATATACATATTTACAGGTAGGGCCATTGGCCAGTCCAAAGTCTGAAAATGCCCACAGGACAAAGTCCAAGGCCCAACTTGACTCCTGATGAGAAACCAGGAAAGATTAGACCCCCACCCGGGGTCTCCTTCCCAGCGGTGGAGGGACACCCTTTATGTCCCCAGGGTCAATTTAGCAGAGAGTTCACAAATCAGACGGAGTCACCAACTGGAGGAATAAAGAGAAGTTTATTACATGGATTATAGCTCGAGCTAATACAGAGTCCCAGGTCAGTCAAGTGACTATCCTACGGAGGCTGCCCCTTCACTCTGGGGCACCCAACCTTATATACACACAAAACTGCTTAGTCAGAGGACAACTCCACCCCTATCGTATTCAAGGTCCTCTGCGGTCTTCAGAATATTTCAGGGATACACGTGTGGTGGGAGAAGGTACAGATGCAGCTGGCAGGAGGTGGCAACGACCTGTACAAACTTGTTCTGGCAGTTACTGATTAAGCACGACTATTCTCAGAACTGTAATTGGAAAAAGTAATATGGCAGTGATAAGCAGATTGCAGCCCAAGGCTGCGAGCATAAGGTCAATCATCAAAGTTCAGGAGGTTTGTCGAGCACATGGCAACATAATAAAGATAAACAGATGCCTAGCAGCTATGGTGTATGATTAACTTTATGTACATTTTCTCAATCCCTCCTTTTGCCATTGTGAGGCAAGTTTGAACATCATTCAGTGTCTATGTTAATGGACATAAGGTCTTTTATCTCCTGCTCAAGGGACAGTATAGTCGTGTGTTGAGGAGGGCGAACAGGCCAGGGGGCAAGGGATACCATACAGCAACCGCACAAAGCAGGTAGGCACTGTACACAAAGACAACAGGTGAGGAATACAGCAGCAAGCACAAAAAGGAATATTAGTATCTTCCAGCCCCATTGGGAAATCAAGCCCGAAAACCAGTCGGTCAAGGACCATGTTCCTTCGTCTTGGTGTATTGTGGAAGCTATCATATGCAACCTTTGAATAGCTTTATACACTGAAGGGGCATTGTCTGGTATATAAATGCAGCAGCTCGATCCGATCAAAGTACAAACTCCACCACGGTCTGCCAAGATAATGTCAAGTACCATTCTGTTTTGAAGAGTAACAAGGCGGTCAGCAGCGAGCTCTGCAGTGATGTTACTCAGAGCTCCTGCTGTTTCATTTATTGTTGCTTCCACAACTCGTGTGAGATGTCTGATATCCCTACTGTTCATCATAGGGCCCCAAAATGGAAGGACTCCTTTAAAGTAGTCCAATGCTTCTTGTGCTGAGGTATCTTCTGCAGATATTACCCCTCTCCGAGTCCTGTGGTGTTGAGGGCCAGCTGTGTAAGTTGGTGGTAGTAACCAAGCAATGTAACACGTGCCGGTCCAGGTGGGTACCAAGGAGGTGTAGGCATTATTACCACAAACAAAATATGAAATTCGCGATGGTATCATGGTAGGCCAATTAGTTCCATTCAACATTACTGTAGCATTACAGTTACTGGCACCTACACTTCTAATACCACTTTTCTGAAAACAAAGTGGAGCCTTGACCTGTGTTACAAAAAATCTTCGGCCAATCTGGGGTGTGGTATTAAAGGATAAAAAATATATGTCAGCAGACCTATTTCGTCGGTCAGCATATTCTGACTTTTCTTCCTTTGTTCCATAAACTCTCGTTCCAGTTGGCCAGCATAACCGGTATAGGTGGGTGACCAATAGTCCGGAATTAGTAGCATCCATTGAGGTGGCCCAAATGGCTGATAGTTCATACCAGGCGCTGCAGGAGCCATCAAAAGAAAAAGGGAATGCAATATATGGCAACCTTCTTTGCACGGAACTCAGTAGCAAGCCACATATCCAACAATTTGTTCTATTTACAGCCAGCTGATGTTGATGTAACATAGATATGAAGGTATTGTTTTCATATTCCTTACGTCGTCCTTCCTCATGGGGTGGTAAGGAAACATGGCTGTGTTCTGGAGGCAGTGGCATAGTTGGTGAGACCTCTGAGTCAGAATCATGTATTACCCACCCAATGCAGGACAGAAGTATCAAAAATAGTATCGTTATGGTGAGAAAAGCGATACGTGGGCCTAACAGTCTTTTTAAATTACTTATTTTCTTCTTTTTCCTCTTGTCTTCTTGTATAACATCCATTTCTCTTTATTGCTTGTCCCACTAGCAGTTCAGTCCAACCTAGGTGCTGCCCGTGACTGGTGGTTGCTTCACTGTGGGGTGATTCCAGCAGTCCTATTGACACACTCTGGTCCACCCCGATAGTCAAAATCACGGCCCTGCAGCTATCGTCAGACTTAATACAGGGGACAAGCAATCAGTTCATTGTTCATTTTCCTATTTTCGTGGGTGGAAATCGTATCTTGTGGACTGTGGTATGGTATGGTCAGGAAACAATTGTTCACTATGACCTAAATCTGAGGGAACCTCCTGCAGCACACTGTTGTTCTGTTTTTTATCACTCTGCGTAGTGTTGCTGAAACTGTCCTTAGTTTTCGGGTGGTCACCACTTTTTATTTCATCAGAGGGTACGAGTAGGGGTACTTTCTTACAGTGGGATGCATGTATCCAATTCTTAGCTCCCTCGACTTTAACTGCTGTTCGAGTAGCAATGAGGACCTGTCGCGGACCTTTCCATCGAGGTTAGAGAGTCTTTTTCCGCTGGAAATTCTTTGTGAGGACCCAGTCTCCAGGTAGTATCTTGTGGCCTGGATCAGTGGATACAGATGGGAGTGCTTCACGCACCTGTTGGTGAATAGAACGCAAAGAATTAGTGAGTTCATTTAAATAGTCCATCAAAACAGGATGTTCTAGTTCTGAGTACTTGTGAGGTCGAGGGACCCCCCAGACATTTGCTGGCCTACCCATCACTATCTCATGGGGTGACAACCCTGATCTAGAGTGAGGAGTCATCCTGACAGACATTAAAGCCAGGGGCAACGCGTCCGGCCACCGTATACCGCGTTCTGCGCATATTTTTGACATCTTCAATTTAAGTGTGCCATTATATTTTTCAACTAGTCCTGCTGACTGGGGGTGGTTAGCTGCATGAAACTTCTGTCAGAAGCCCAACCCTTCACATACCCTTTTCATCACCTGCCCTACAAAATGACCCCCAAACCGTGGGAAGAACTCCTTCAGAAGTAGCTTTGCGGTGGTAAGGGCAGTATTATCTTTAGTAGGGTAGGCTTCTACCCACTTACTAAAAAATACATACCACAACTAAGACATAGTTCAAGTTGTTACACCTTTCCATCTCAATATAATCCATTTGTAGTACTTCAAAGGGATACGTTGGTAGTGAAAAATACCCAGCGGGGACTGAGGCGCCCTTCCCTATGTTATGTTGTAAACAAATCATGCAGGATTGGACCAGTTGGTCAGCTACTCTTCTGATATTTTTATTAGACCAAACCGGATCAAGCAAATCACAAATACTTTTTGCACTAACGTGTGCAGGACCATGGGCCATAGTCACTACTGGCAGAACGAATGCATCGGGTAACATCCATCTTTCCCTCTGTGACAGATCTGTCCAGCACAGTGTATTTTCATATAACTTGGCCTTCCCTTCTTCCCATTCCTTTCTCTCCTGTTCAGTTGCCTCATCCTGTATCTTCCTGACACTCTCTACCGTGTTCCCAAATATTTCATGGGGACGAACCTTCTCTGTACTATCTACCACATACATGTGTCCTGTCTTTGCATACGCTGTATCTTTTGCTGTCTGATCGGCTAGGGCGTTGCCCCGTCCAGTTTCATCTGTCACCTTTTTGTGTGCACTACACTTCATGATAGCCATTGTTTTGGGCAACGCCAGGGCAGAAAGTAAGTTAGTTATAAGGGTCCCATGTTGAATACGTGTCCCATGTGAGGTGAGGAATCCTCGTTCTGCCCACAAGCGACCAAAACTGTATGCTACGCCAAATGCATATTGACTGTCCGTGTAAACATTCACATTAAGTCCTTTACTTAACTCACAGGCTTGTGTTAGAGCTATTAATTCTGCGGCCTGAGCAGAGTTGTGTGGTATTCTAGCTGTTTCAACTACAGTAGTAGCTGTTGTAACTGCATAGGCTGCAGAGGTATTGCCATTGGGTAGCTTGATGCATGAGCCATCTACGTATAATATGCCATCAGGGTCTTTCAGTGGAGTGTCCTGTAGGTCAACTCTCCCTTTTGTTTCATCCTCCGTCCGGAGAATGCAGTCATGTATGTCATCATAAGAATCTTCTGTTTTTTCAGTAATTGGCAATAAAGTGGCAGGATTGAGTGTGTTGCACCTTTTTAATGTTATATGACTAGCTAAAAGTGTCAGTTCATAAGTAGTTAATCGTGCATTAGTAAGATGCTGTGTTTTTGTTTTGTTCAATAATGCGTCAACAGTGTGTGGGACCAACACAGTGAGGGGTGAATCCATTACTATCCCGGCCGACTGGCGCACTGCGACCGCTGCAGCGGCTACTGCCCGTAGACAGCTCGGGAGTGCACGGGCCACTGGATCCAGTAGGGCCAAAAAATAAGCACAGGGGCGTTGTTTTCCGCCATGCTCTTGGGTTAACACTGATAGTGAACATCCATTTCTCTCGCTCACATATAACTGAAAATCTTTACGATAATCAGGTGTACCCAGTACAGGTACTGTGCAGAGTGTATTTTTCAATTCATCAAAACCAGACTGAAAATCATCATTCCATTCAATCTTTTCAGGACAATCTTTGTGGGTGAGATGCAAAAACGGTTTTATCAAAAGAGAATAATTAGGATTCCATTGACGACAGAAGGAGGTAATGCCTATAAAGGCCCTAACGTCTCTCTGTGTCCTTGGAACCGGTATGTCTCGTATAGCTTGTATTCTCTCAGCCGTTAACGTACGTCCCTCCTTAGACAGGAGGTGTCCTAGGTATATAACCTCATGTCTACAATATTGCAATTTGGAGAGGGAGACCTTATGGTGATGGTGTGCTAGATGTTTCAATAAGGCTACAGTATCTGTTTTACAATTTTGTTCCGAAGTGGATGCTATTAAAAGGTCATCCACATATTGAACCAGCGTCGAGGAGCAAGGAAAAACAAGGGCATCTAATTGACCCTTGAGGGCCTGGCTAAAAATGCTAGGCGATTCAGTATAGCCTTGTGGAGCACGACAGAACCGGAAACTGCGACCACTCAGTGAAAACCCAAAGATGTGTCTACTATCTGGATGAATGGGAATGCTAAAGAATGCATTCTTAAGATCGATAATAGAGTACCAAGTAGCGGAGGCAGGTATCATTGTTAATAATGTCGTAATGTCAGGAACAACAGGGAACTGGGGTATTACAATCTTATTGACCGCTCGTAAATCAATAACAAATCGGAGTCCTGGAGACGCGGTGCCATCAGATAATTTTTTATGAACAGGAAGGACAGGACTGTTACAATCATTACCACGCGTTTCGTCAATGACACCCAAATCAATCAACTGAGTCACAATATTTTTGAGTTGTTGTTCAATGTGTTGGGATACTTTGTATTGGGGAAGTCGAGGCAATTTGTCATTGGCTTTCAAGCGTATGACATACGGTGGTATATCCAGACATCCAACATCGTCCTTATGTGTGGCCCATAAAATGTCTGGCAAATCTCGAAGTTCGGGTGGAAGTGGTTTTGACAAAAATTGTGACGGGGAAATATTTGGACCTAGAGTGACATGAACTCCATCCGGAGAGCAATAAATGGCGGCGTACAATTTCTTTAATAGGTCCAAACCCAATAAATTCTCACTACAGGCCGAAGGAAGAATGAGAGGGGAGCTAATAGTGTAAGGACTTGCAGCGGCTGGGAGAAAGGTTAGCCACCGGAACACCAGAAAAACCCATAGAGACGTTAATATTGCCAGACAGAGGGACCCCTTGGACCTCTTCCTGTTTAACAGAACTTTTGGTGGCCCCAGTATCTACCAAAAAATTATGTGGAGTACTGTCTAATTGTACCTCAACGTGAGGGCCATTCTGCCTAACAGGAATAGAAACTGGTCTCACCCCCCTCTGTCGAAGGCTGTCCTAGTCAAAGGAGGACCCCTGACCTTCATACGCATCATAGTCATCATTAAAATATTGACGCTGGGATGAAGCATCAAAATAATTCGGGCGGGGGTACTGTGGGACCGCGGAGGGGCCTGCTGGCGGGGTCTGTCTGCAAGACCAGACCTACCACGTGGTCTGTTGTCCTGTTGCAGTGGGGGCATGGGACGGCCTGTAGAGTTGTCCTTATTGGGGCAGTCATTCTTCCAGTGGCCCTCCTGCTTGCAATAGGCGCACTGATTGTAGGAGAGGGAAGAACGGGGAGGGCGTTGGGACTGCCTTCTGTCATTGGGAGGTCCTTGTGACCTTGATCTGGACTGCTGTTGACGGGGCTGAGGGGAGGCCTGCTGAAATAACACCTTTGTTCTCAACTCCTTCGTTTTTTTCTCATTCTTTTCTTGTTCTTCTATCTCCCTGTTCTCATAATATTGGGCCATTGTCAGTATTCCAGTGGCAGTAGAGACTGGCCACGTACTTTCACACAATTTCAATTTTCCCTTTATGTCTGGTAATAAATTGTCCACGAATTTGTCAACAAAGAGTCTTCTCCCCCCTTCAGTAGTCATGTCTTGGCCGCTGTAATCAGAAAAGACACCCTCAAACCTTGTATAAAAGTCTGAAACACCCTCGTCCTTTTTCTGTTTACAGGCGGCCAATTTATCCCAATTTATCCTGTGTGGTGCAAGTATGGTCTTCATTAAATCCAAAATACGCAGTGGGAGAGCCAATATAAGTGGGTCTGGTTTCGCTCCCCCAACCCTGTCTCTTTCTGCTGCTTGCAATTGGTCCCACGTGCCCCCTAGTTCAGCATGGTCGTGCCTCCGTATTTTTGACCAGACTTCCTGCGGGACTACTGCTGCCATTAACATGTCAATATTGGACAACGTCATAGTACATGATTCAAGAATTTGTTGCAATTCTTTATAATATCCTGCAGGGTTCTTACGGGGGTCAGGTAAGGCGGCTTTTAGGGTATATGTTTCAGATCTTTTCCATGGGGTGTGTACCCACATTTGTTGAAAATGCCCTGCGGTAATAACTTGGCCAGCGTCACCCGTCACTGGTTCTCGCCAAACCGGCGGAACCTCTCTCATGGGAAATATGGATGCCTTTACAGAAGGACTACACATCCACAGGCGGTCCCTATATGCGAGGAGAGTAACAACATAATCATGTAGACCAGAACCAAACGGCAGCCCAGTAGAGGCGCGTTTTCGGAGGTCCACCAGTCCCGCGGGAGCTGAGGAACCATCATCCTCATATTCTTGTATTATAATGTTGCACATAAGGGTGGCTACATGTAACTGAACTAAACTATCTCAATGTTTCATAGTGTGGACAATGTCCCTGACCCCATAGTCATTCCAATTAGTCATCCACCTCCGTGTCATTTCTTCAATGACATCTTCCTCTTGTGAATTAGAGAACAAATGTCCGTGCAGGGTGCGCTTTCGCGGGGTCATGGGGCGGGGGGTATGTGTGGTGTCTAAACAGGAGTCAGGGGTGGGCCAAACGGGGGCCAGTCGAGGGGTGGGTACAGTCGGGCGGGGTGTATCCTCTATAGGTCTGGTGACAGGAGGGGTGGTGGTGGGTGGCGGAGCACTCGCCTGAGATCCAACCGGGGGTGGCACAATAGGGTCACCTGGTGCAGGTTGAGGATGTAGTGTAGGATATATTGGTGAAGTATATAACGGGGGTTTATCTAACATATCGTTTAAAAGGGGGTCTTCCTCTTGTGGCTTATCCACTACTGTCCTGGAAGGGTAACACTTATCAGTTTGTAAGTGAAGCCTTCGGTCATGTTCTAAAATTTTCTGTTGATGTTCAGCTACGTCAGAGTCATATACCTTTTCAGTCACCGTCCTGGTCTTATGTCTCTGTAATTCTTTCTCTGCCTTCCTACGTCTTTGGTCTGCTTCTTTCTGCCACGTCCGTAGTGAATCAAACATCCCTGGTCTACTTTTTGTTACAAACAAACGTTCCTGTAAATAGTCTAATTTATCTTTATCAAATATCCCGCGAATAGGCCATTGCAAATCAGAACTACCTTTGGTTCTTTTTCTCCATATATCAGACCAGATAATCGGACCTATGCCATATTTAACATATATATCATGATTCTGAGTCCCGGCCGGAGGAGTGGGGCATGTTTCCTCCAGGCGGGAGTCCCTACTGCAAAGGCAACAACATAATTTCCTGAAACAACTGAACGCTGGCATTTTTTTAGTATATTTTTTTTAAAAAAATTCTTACATCAGTGGTTTGAATACACCAAATGAGTGGCAATTATGACTTTTGCTTCCTATATACTTAAATGACAACTGAGGTCAGTCTTACCACTGACGTCGATCTTTGCAAAGAGCAATAGAAACGGTACTATACTCACAGACCGAATTTAGACAGGAATCTTTCAACTCCCGTCCTTACCTGACACTTCTGTTATAGTCCAACAGTTGGGGACTCCAGTAGTTCACAGAAAACAGAGACCCGAATTCAGACAGCGCCAGGAGAAGTTGAGCTGGCTGGAAGACACACAGTGGAGATCCGCAGGTCCACGACAGAGAATGAAGCTCAGAATCTGGTGTGGGGCGCCTCCCTTGGAAATCCAATCGTGAGTCCTCCGTCACCTGGTCAGTCCCCTGGATGCCTGCCTCGGGTCCCTGTTCGGGCGCCAACTGAGGAACCAGGAAAGATTAGACCCTCACCCGGGGTCTCCTTCCCAGCGGTGGAGGGACACCCTTATGTCCTCAGGGTCAATTTAGCAGAGAGTTCACAAATCAGACGGAGTCACCAACTGGAGGAATAAAGAGAAGTTTATTACATGGATAATAGCTCGAGCTAATACAGAGTCCCAGGACAGTCAAGTGACTATCCTACGGAGGCTGCCCCTTCACTCTTGGGCACCCAACCTTATATATACACAAAACTGCTTAGTCAGAGGACAACTCCACCCCTATCGTATTCAAGGTCCTCTGCGGTCTTCAGAATATTTCAGGGATACACGTGTGGTGGGAGAAGGTACAGATGCAGCTGGCAGGAGGTGGCAACAACCTGTACAAACTTGTTCTGGCAGTTACTGATTAAGCATGACTATTCTCGGAACTGTAATCGGAAAAAGTAATATGGCAGCGATAAGCAGATTGCAGCCCAAGGCTGCGAGCACAAGGTCAATCATCAAAGTTCAGGAGGTTTGTCGAGCACATGGCAACATAATAAAGATAAACAGATGCCTAGCAGCTATGGTATATGATTAACTTTATGTAAATTTTCTCACTGACAACAACAGAACTCTACTGTGCAGGAGCATCATGTCGGAAATAGGCAGGCACCTCAGGGGGCAGGGGTGGTGGGGGGGACTTCTTTTTGGGAGGGGGGTCCTTGGGCTTGTGATTGAGAGGGGGTGGGTCTTTACCATTCTGTTTTGGGGGCAGAGGAGTGGGCTTGGGACGGGGGGCAGAGCGCCATTCATGTGCCCCTTGTTGGCAGCTGAAGTCTTTGTGAGAGGAACATGGCTTGATTTGGTGCTGGAGGTACTATGCTGGGGGGGTGGGACTTTTCTCTTACGGGCAGAACAGGGGGAGGGGAGGGAAGAGGTCAAGGCGGGAAAGGAAAAGCTTCTTAAGACCAATGGGGCGGGGTGTGGGAGGAGGTATGGGAGTGGAGGAAGAGGGAGTGGTTGTGGGAGGAGGAGGTGTGCTGGACTTGGGTGCAGGTGCATGGACAACGTGGGTGTGTGAGGTGGATAGCTGTTGGGGGTCTGAGTGCAAGTGATTGTGTGTCTTTGGAGGGGGCAGACAGGGTGGGGGTGGTCAACCAGGACATGTGGATGGATGTTGTGGTGGTGTCTGCAAGTGAGGTGGGTGTGCTGCATGAGGTGGTGATTGTGGTGGTGGTGACTGTGCATGTGGTGTGTGGGGTGCATGTCTGCTGTTGTGGTGACTGTGTGCAAGGCTGTGCAGGTGGCAGGATCTGGGACTGTTGATGCTGTGCATGCAGGTGTGAGTGCTAATGTGACTGTGAGGGAGAAGGAGGAGGGGGAGACAGTGGTGCATCTGGGTTTTGGCTGTGTGTGTGCATGTGGACTGAAGTGTGCTGCCTGTGTTTGTCTGTGCGAGTCTTGTCTGTTGTTTTGGGTGCATGCTTGCCAGGACGTATGTGTGGGATGGGTTTGGGGAGAGGAGACTGGACCTGGGAAGAGGTAGTTGGAGGGGAGACGGAAGAAACAGGGACACTGGCTGCCATCAGAGAGGAGGCCAGAGCCAGAAACAATCTCTGCAGGGCCTCCAAGCCACTGTGAATGCCCTCCAAGAAGGCATTGCATTGCTGCATCTGGGAGGCCAGCCCCTGGATGGCATTCACAATGGTTGACTGCCCTACAGAAGTGGATCTCAGGAGGTCAATAGGCTCCTCACTGAGGGCAGCAGGGCTGACTGGGGCCGGGCCTGAGGTGCCTGGGGTGAAGGAGACGCCCATCCTCCTGAGTGAACGGTCAAGGGCAACTGGGTGGGGATCTACTGGGAGGGCGGTGCTGGTACAGGGAGTGTCGGAAGATCCTGTAGCTGGGGTGGTCCCAGAGGGGTCCGCCACGACCAGGGAGCTCCCATCGGAGGAGGAATCAGAGTCAGTTGTATCAGCTCCTGTCTCCCCGTGGTGCTCCCCTCACCCTCTTTCCCACTGGTCCCCTCAGCCTCGGTGGACTCTGCCTCCTGAGTCCCATGGGCTGCAGCTCCCTCACTCGCCAGTGCCCCTGCTCCTTCACCAGCTGATGCTAATGCACACATGGACAGGATGAGAAAAGGAGAGGGGGGAGAAAGAAAGGGAGCACAGGGTCAATGAAAGCACCAACAGTACAGATGACATACACATCACTGTCACTCACTGGGACTAAGAATGGGCAGTATGGACCACACTGGCATACCATTGGCTAGGTACTACAGCAGGTGGGACCCAAACACTGCCATCTGCACACCTATTGGGACCAACTAATCTCTGTCTGCCATGGAAAGCCAGCTAGCTAGCTATTAAAAATATGCATAATATCCAAAATATCTGAGCTGGAACACTCAGCAATATCTAAACTGGCATATTTGGGCATTCACTGACTAGAATTCTGCACCAAAATCCCATGCCAGTCAACAAATGATGAATGCCACACAAACTGTACTGACCCACATCTGGCTACTGTGCTGCCCTCAAGCGCCCATCCAGCTCTGGGTAGGCCACCACCAGTATGCGGCCCAATGGAGGGGTCAGGCTCCAACGGGCACCCCTCTCTCATTGGGAGGCTGTTCCTAGCTGGGCCTCTGCGGTCTTCTGGGCCCAGCGTCTCAGATCCCCCCACCGTTTCCTACAGTGCGTGCTCCGCCGGCTATGGAACCCCAGGGTCCGCACGTCCTTGGTGATGGAACGCCACAACCCCTTCTTCTGATGGGCGCTGACCTACAGAGGAAACACAGACAGAGGGACACCATGAACCATACAATCCAGCCTGTCACACATATGGCCTACATACTGCATTTGCCTCTCATCAAGCACACACATGACCCATACCTCTTCATTCACACTCCCTCCAGCCATACCCCCCAAATGACACACTGCCAGCACACACACTCATCTACATGCTGCCATTTTGCATGCAACGTACCCATGATGTACTCACCTGTTGGTCTGGAGGCCCATACTACTGCCCATACAGGGGTAGGACCCCATCCACGAGCCTCTCCAACTCCTCTGACGTGAAGGCTGGGCCCATTCCCCTGTAGCACGGGCCATGGTAGGTACCAGACACAGGCCACAGCAGCACACGTAGTGGAGATGTAGTCCAGTGGAAAGTCAGGAATGAAGTGAAGTAGTAGGTAGAAAATGGCGGTCACGTCCACGGCGGTGAACACCGTCACCGCCGGCATTGATCATCATTGGTTCCTGTACTCTGTAGAGCCCCATGTTAGCCAATGAGGAATTGCACGGCTGTGCAGACCGCCTTCCGCCATGAGGCCTAACGCCGATGGAGTGAGGTCACTTCTACCTGTTCCTGCATACAGAACAGGCGGTTGCCATTGCCTACTGCTAGTACACATGTATTGATTTAAAAGTGCATCATTGGTGTTGACTGTACACACCTAGACAATTCTAGTGTCCAACATACATACATGCTACGTGTACTCTGATGTTGTGTGTCCATAGTTCCTGTTGTCATTCCCTTCTTACTTTTGGGTAACTTAGGTACCAACCAATGTGGAGGAATAGGAGGAGGAGGAGGAAAGCACCCATGTACAGACCCCTTCTGGACTTGGCTACACTGGAGGACAGGCACATCATACTCACCTATCATCTGGACAGGGCCACAATCACAGAGCTGTGTGCACAATGGGAGCCTGATCTGCTATCTGCTATCCGTTGCACCACAGTAACACCCCCTCTTGTGCAGGTACTATCATTGCTCCATTTCCTGGCAACAGGCTCTTTCCAGGTGACAGTGGGCTTTGCTGCAGAAATGTCACAGCCAATGTTCTTGATTGTGCTTGCAAGGGTTTTGGCTGCCTTGCTCAAACACATGTGCAGCTACAGCACATTCCCCCTGGTTGATGATTTGCCCACTGTGAAGGCTGTATTCTATGCAATGGGATACATACAACATGTGATTGGGGCCATTGACGGGACCCACATTGCCTTAGACCCCCCAGGGCCTATGAATAGGTGTACAGGAATAGGAAGAGTTTCCACTCACTCAATGTCCAGATGGTGTCCCTTGCTGACCAGTTCATCTCCCACGTCACTACCAAGTATCCTGGGTCGGTGCATGATGCTTTTGTCCTGAGGAAAAGCAGCATCCCACAGCTGGTGGCATAACTACAGAGGCACAGAGTGTGGTTTATCGGCTTATAGGAGAGCCTGGGTCCCCACCCAATGTATATCAGTGTGTGCCTTCAGGAGTCATACTCCATGCCATTGTGCAAGGATAATGTGTGTCCCTCACTTCTTCCAGGTGGCTCCAGCTACCCAAACCTGTCCTAGCTCTTGACCCCCTGTTAGGAATCCGAGAACAGGGGCTGAGAATAGGTACAATGATGCTCATGGGCGTACCAGGGGGATTGTTGAACGGACCTTCGGACTTCTGAAGGACAGGTTCAGATGCCTCCATCTGACAGATACATCCCTATGCTACTCCCCTGAGAAGGTCTGCAAGATTGTTGTTGTGTGCTGCATGCTACTCAATTTGGCCCCCAGATGCCATGTGCATGATGCCCTATCTGCAGGAGGAGGGGGTGACATTGCACCTGTGGCAGCAGTGGACACTGAGGACAGTGAGGAGGAGGAAGGGGAGGAGGATGTGGACAACAGGGCACATATCATACAGCAGTACTTCCAATGGAACTCAGGTAAGACTGTTGGAGTATACATTTCTCCATTGAAGTGTTGTGCTGTGTGGCTGTCACATAATGCCAGTCACTGCCTTTGTATCTCAACTGACTGTCACCTATGTCTTCCCTTATTACAGATGTTGGTGAGGTTACAACAGTGTAATGCTGTGATGTGTACAGACTGCTGAGACACATATGTAGGCTGGATCAACACATTACAGGAAATTTGCCCAGGACCATGCAGTTCTATACAGTTAAATACATTGTACATTTCCTTCAAATAAAGCACTATTAATCAAGTTGTGTCCAAGGGTGTTCAGTAATAAATTAGGTATACAATGCAAAGTGCAATAGAGTGGGGTGATGGTTAGGAAAAGTCCTGTGTAGTGGGCCAGTCTGTTTGTAGCACAGGTCCAGTGTCCAAGGGGCCACAAGAAGAGAAGCGATGGCAGTTCAAACTGGACATGGTGACACAGTGGAACACAAGGGGGACATTCTGGAGGGGCTCATTTCCTGGTGGAGGTCTTGATCTTGGCAACTGTCTCTGGTGGTAAAATGCAAATGTTTTGCGACTACATTTCAGTCACAAAACATTCTTACATACTGCTACGATTTGGTATTAGGAAGGGGAGCCCTTGACATGCCTCTTCCTAATACCGAATCAGTATGTATGCACAATTCCAAATTGTGATTCAGTAACATGTTACCCAATTGCAAATCGGAATTCATATATACCAAAATGCATTTATCCAGTTACAAATGGCCGGATGAGGCCATTTGCAACATTGGAAATAAATGGTACATAAGGACTTTAGCTTTTAGAGCATCAACTTGGATCTGAGCTAAACCATAAAGGAGGATGTGAGATAGAAAAAATTATAAATAATGCTAAAACACTTATGAGCAGATGATCCTGTAGTTAGGACAAGGGTTATTAATTTGAACAAAAGTATTGCTGGTGTAACATTCTTTGTTCGCCTCTAAGTTATAATATCTTAGGAATTCATGTCATTGGACTCAAGAGTTCTGTAATGTCACGCTTTGTGATTCCTTAGATAAAGGTGAAGAAAAAGTAAACCACAACACCATAGATTATAAATATTAGTGTTTAATTTGTGACATCTATGCCAACTGTAGAGTTGGGGAGCCTGCTCCCTTTAGCTTTTGTGTATAGGCAACAGTGGTCTAAGATTAGCAAATTTGATCCTCCTTCTGACCCTTAATTTGAGTAAGAATTTGTATAAATGTTTTGAGGGCAGTTTTTCTGTGTGTGGATTTCTAGGACGTTATTGCGCACATCCTCATCACCCATACATACAGATACTGAGGTTTTTAAAGTATCAGTATTTTCATGTTATAATATCTTTTGGGACCAGGGTTGGGGAATATGTCTGGTGTATAGAGGGCAACTGTGTGTGATGCAAAACCAATACTAATTTCATTATTCTTTACATACATAAAGGTTGACTTCCGCTAAGACACAGGCATACATACAGAATCCCTCTCTCTCTCTCACACAGAGACACAGGCACACACTCCCACACCCTATCTCTAACCATTCATTAATTATATTGTGTAGACTTTCCAAGTGCTGGTGTTTCATTCTGTGTTTGTGTTTATTTATGTATTTGATTTAATTATGGTTCCTTCCTGTATATCTTATGTCAGTGTCATTGTGTTTGTCAAATTCCTTAGTCTCATGGACATTTGTGATAGAAGAGTAGGGAGAAGTAGGTAAAAAGCATCCATTGCTATCTACTTGAAGCTGCCGACCTGGCCCACTGATTCAGCAGTCCTGCACTACAGCAGCAGCGGTAAGAATGGTAATACAATAGACTTAGTTAGGCCAATAGGGCCCTAAAAATGACTCAATCTGGATGCACGCAAAAAGAACAGATGATGGACGGAATGCTGAACAATGCAGACATTCACCCCAGTCACAAAGATCTGGGTTTAATCCATTGTTTTTTTTCTCCCCATGCCACCCCAGTTTGGACCCATCCATATGCAAATCAGTCTTGACCCTGTTCCCCATGGGAACAGTCCAGCCTGTACTGCCAAGCCAGGCCCTCCCTGGACCGGAAACAAGAATCCTAGGACTAGTTTCAGGGTATCACCCTTCATAAAGTAAAGCCACAGCACACCGGTGATAAAATGCTCTTATTGTTAAAGTTTGAGCCCAGTAACCCCTGCTTGTCTGGAGACTCCTGATAAAGTTTCTACAGAGGGTGTCACTTTGTTTGGACTTGTCCTCACTTTCTAAACAAGTGAAATACCTCTGCCAGACTTCAGTGGGATCCTCAAAACCTTTCTCAACCTCCACAAAATGTTTCATTTCCTTTGATTTTTATGATCTTTTATGATCTTACCCTCCACTCAGTCATATTGCAGATGTAAAATGTTGAGAGGTATGGAGTGCACCTCAGGCAAAGTGTTGGATGAACTGTAGTCATTATACTTTTGATTCTGAAGAGATTGAAGATATTCTTTTTTAAATACTTCTACTTGATTATTGTGAGAAATTGGGTTATTTGTTGACTGGGGTGTGAGCGCTTGTCAAACAACAGCCACAATCTCTTGCAGGGTGAACCACAAAGTGTCACTAAATTAACCGCTGGTAAATTAACTTAGCTTGGTGCATAAAACAGTCAGACTTAACTTAGAGGTAATGTGTAAAGTATTTATGCAACACTTAAAATAGTAAAACAGTGAAAACACCACACAAAAACACCAAGTTAGAAAAATAGAGTTGAATTTAATAAATAAGATAAAAATGACAAAAATCGAATTACTAGACCCAGCGTTGTGAATTCTTAAAGAAAAAAACTGTAATATAGCACCTAAAAGCCGAGTGCACCTTCGCAAAGTTTGTGCCAAGAGTCCCATTTGCATTAGAGAGGGTACCAAGGAGCAAGAAGAGCGTTGCAGCCGGCAGTTGATGTAGTTAGAAAAGCAGGCTGGGGGATCACAGAAGGGCGGCCGGAAGCTTTGCCTTGGTGGTTCCCCAAAGGCTGTCAATGCTGCTGTGCGAAGAGATGTGCTGGTGGCAATTCGTGCTGATTTTTAGTGTGAATCATGCAGTTCCAGTGAGGAAGGGCCCCTTCACACTCACGAAGAGCCAAAAAGCTTGATTTAAAGAGCCCATCATTCGCACCAAGGGTCCAGGGCCTGAGATGTACCACTTGGGGTTCAGGCACTCACTGAAGATGGATCCAGGAGCTTCTGGGGAGCCTTTTATGACTCTGAGGCTCAGATCAGAAGGCCAGCAGACTAGCCCTTTGAATCACTCTGTGGTCCTGGGTTCAAAATGGATTTGCAGGTTCAGTTCTTCCTCAGGCAAGATGGCAGCAGGCAGCAGGTCAGCACAGCTGGGCAGCAGTTCCTTTAGAGCAGCAGTCCAGCTGAGTGGCAGTCCTTGTAGCAACACAGCAGTTCTTCTTCCTGGCAGACAATCCACAGGTCCAGAAGTGTACTGACGCTGTGGTGTTCAAGGTCCTTCTTTTATACACAGTTGTGCCTCTGAAGTGGGGAGAAGCTTCTAGAGACATGTCTTTGAAGTGCATGGATGTCCTGTCTTCCCTTCCCTAACTCCAGACTAACTACAGTGAGTATTGAGCCCTTTATGTGGTGACAGGAAACAGCCTATTCAAGCATAAGTGGGGCTGTGCTCAGCTTCTTCCTCCCATCCTGCCAGTGATAGGCCATCCAGTCACACCTGAGCTCCGATTGAGTGTAGCTGCCTAGGAGAAATACAGAAAGTCCAACTGCCAACTACACCAAGTCATGTGATCAGAGAGAGACTGCAGGCACCAAATGGCTAAGGCAAGAAAATGCTAACTTTCTAAAAGCGGCATGTTCAGAAATGTAATTTAAAATCCAGTTTCACCATAAATTAGGATTTTAAATTAGGATTCCAGAGACACCAAACAATAACTAATCATCTCTTGCCATCAGCAAATTACACGTATAAACTATAAAAAGTAAACTCCAATGTTATCCTATGGGAGAGATAGGTCTTGCAGTATTGATTAATGATTTTAAGAGTTTTTTCACTACCAGGACATGTGAAACTGATGAGTACATTTCCTAGATTTTAAATACATTGCACCCTGCCTTTGAGCTGTCCAGGGCCTACTCTAGGAGAGACGTATATGTATTAAAAAGTAAGGTTTGGGCCTGCAAAATGTTTACTTGCCAGGTGGAAATGGAATTTTAAACTACACACACAAGCTCTGCAATAGCAGGCCTGAGACATATTTAAAGTGCTACTTAAGGGGAGTAAAGCCAAGATGGCAGCGGACTAGGAGCGCCTTTGCTGAGCTCTGCCATCAGACTCAGGCCGGGAGAGGCTAGAGCAGCGTGGGTGCCTGATGTTCCAGCAGGGGACCACCGGAGACACTCAGGACTCTGCCTAGCCCACTCGGAGTCCCGAGCAAAGGCAGGAAGGTGCATGGTGGACTCCGACAGTGTCAGTGAGGCGTGGACAAGATGGCGGTCACGTGAGCCGTCCACAGGAAGACCAGACAGAACAAACGCAGGACAGTGCTGGGTTGCAGGGCCCCAAGATCTGGACCAGCAAGATGGGGGGGCCTGCCCTCTCATGCTGCACCCCTCCCACTGATGCAGTGTGAGCGCAGAGATTGAGGCGGCGGGAGCTGGGGTGCGGCGGTGATCTGGAGATAGGAGAGCATCGCCGCTGGTGGATGTGAGCGGTGCAATGGTGCGGCACCCTCCCACCCTCTGATCGTAGATGAGAGCCTGCGGTGAGTGAGATCCGGAGGAGAGTGCCTGAAATGCGTTGTGGCGCGGAGACGAGCAGTGGAGCAGAGGGGCGCAGCAACGGCACGACTGGCCTTGCCTCGCCTCTCGGGGTGGAGACAAGTGGGAGACCCGGGTGGCTTCTCTTAGGTCCCCCAGGATACGGCGAGGCCGCGACGGACTGGCTGAAGAAGGAGGTGAGACAGCATGTGGCCGGTGAATTAAGAGTGGTATGCAGAGAGCGATGAGCGCCTGGAGGTGCATGGAGATCACAGCAATGACTAGCCTGTGGATGAAGAGGGGGATGGCTGCGGCGTCGTAGGAGGTCTGTGGAAACAGCCAGACAGGCGGCCCTCTCCACTAAGAAGTGACAGTGGAGCTTAAAGAGGAGAAATACAACATACATGTGGAAGTGAGGATAGGAGGTGACCCTCGCTGGTAGCAGAGAGCTGGTGGCCTAGAGACAGGGTCCAGAAGTTGGTAGGGACAACTTTTTGTCCTGGCAGAGTTAATTGGGGTGGTCTACAAGAGAGCGCACTGACTCAATTGCAGGAGGTGCACCCCTCCCTGGAAGGTGATGGCAACACAAATAAATGGCAAAAAAGAAGGTAACCTAAAAGACCTTTTTGCTAAAACCCCAGCCAAAAATCAGGAACCCACCCGCAGTGTAGGGACGGAACCCGGGGGGGGTCAGCAGGGGCGAAATAGAGGAGGACAATTCCAACCCTGTAATGAAAGCCTTTATGGAACAACTATTTGAGGTGCTCTGTGAAGATCTTGCCACCATCCGACAGGAGCTTGCCAACACCGTCAAGGAGCTAAAAGGAGAGGTCATGGAGTTGGGTCTGCAGGTTGACACATTGGAGCGTCCATGTGACACTCAGGAGGAAGAATTAGACCACCACAGAGATTATCGCCCTCCAAGAAAGTAACCAGGACTTGCAATATAGGCTCGAGGATTTGTAGAATAGGTCCTGGCGATCCAACATCCGCATCAGGGGAGTGCGAGCACAGGCCTCAGCAGGGCCTCTGGAGGACTTTGTGATCCGCCTGTTCCGGCAGGTTGCACCGGGGCTTAAAGTTCAAGAAACAATATTGGACTGCACTCACAGGACTGGGCGCACATCCCAGTCCCCAGATCAACCGCAGGATATACTCACATGCCTTTAATTAGTACAAACAGAAGGAGCAAATTTTAACAGCGGTACATGACTTGAACACTATTGACTTTGAGGGCCACAAAATATATTTGTACAATGATTTTTCCTCGTTGACATTGCAGCACTGGCACGCTCTGCGACCTATCACAGCTATACTTCACAAGGGAGGAATTCGCTATAAGTGGGGACATCCCTTCCATCTACAGTTTGTTTGGCAGAATGAGACGCGCACTATGTGCACGCTGGAAGAGGCAGAATCTCTCCCAGACATGGGAATGGGGCAGAATGAACCTCCTCCTGGGGGTTCAGATGAGACCTCACGGGCGGCGCCTAGAAATCGTAGTTGCGTAGCTCAACAATAGAAGAAGAAACCCCAAAAACCACCTCAGAAGGAGAGCAGGAGGGTGAGGGTGGACCTTCTCCGCAGTTTGTGGCACCAAGAGGGCCTACCTGATACAGGACTAGGGGCCAGATGTAGGTAGCATTGTGCATTGCGCAAACTGCGAAAATCGCAGTTTGTGCCATGCAAAGTGTGCACCGCGATGCTCATTCACAATTTGCGAGTCGGTACCGACTCACAAAATGTGAATGCGACTCGCAAATAGGAAGGGGTGTCCCCTTCCTATTTGTGATTCGCACCGTGATGCTAAATTGCTTTGTGACCGCGAACGCGGTTGCAAAGCAATTTGCAGTTACCACCAGTGTCACGCAGGGTGCGACATGTGACAGCTGAAATAAGAACATGGACAGGAGCGTCGGCAGAGCTCCCATCATGGAGGACAACGACTGAAAGAAGAAAGACTTGGTACATTCAGATGTATCCCCCAAGGGCCTCTACGTGGTTCCCCAGCGGGGAACTAGTTGTGTTTACACTTCTTTAATGGTTTTCTTTGTTGTTAGGTTGAATACACTCCTTGTGCATTATTCCCTGGTGCCACATCCGGCACTGTTAGTAGCTGGATCATTTAGCTGTAGTCTGGACCCCGAGGGCCTACCCACTTCATCTTCCCTATCATGCATGTCAGTCAATGTAATTAGCCTTAATTTCAGGGGCCTTAATTCTCCGGTGAAGAGGCGAGCCTTGATATTGATGCTCAGGGACTCCAAAGGGGATTTATGTCTGATTCAAGAGTCGCTCCTGATGAGAGCAGACTGGAAGAAGCTCAGATCACAATGGTTTGACAGACAGTATCATTCGTCAGGTCCTGGGAAATGGTCGGGGATGGCAATATTGTTAGTTACGCATTTGCCAGGGAAAGTAATGGCCGTCCAGGCTGAGATGAACAGGAGGCTTAACTCCTTACGCATAGATGTACATGGGCGTAAAATCACGGGACCCTGTATTTATGGACCTAATGAGCACCAAGAGGAGTCTTTAGGAGAGGCCATTGGGTGGGTTCTTGGTACTGTAGACGCAGACATCCTCGCTGCGGGAGACTTTAATATAGTCCCTGATACTCATATGGGCAGATAAGCGCAGTGATATCGATAGACAGGGGCCTACTCAGTGAGCTTTCGAAAGTGGCTAGAGGAGGGTGGACTAACGAACGTTTCGCGAGCACACAACCCATCACTTAGAGGCTACACATTTTTCTCAGCTGCACATCAGGCTTACGTGAGACTTGACCTCTTCCTACCCACCCCACGAATCCTACACGCAATCAAACATCCAGAGATTGGAGTGGCGGCTTTGTCCAACCATGCTCCGATCTCACCACGACTCAAACTACCGACCTCGAGCAGAAGAATATGGCTATAATGGCTAAATACTAAACGTCTCGCAGACGCTGCGGTGCACACAGAAATAATGGATGCTATTAAATCCTATTTGAGCATTAATGATACGTCGGGACCTTGGTGGAAATGGTCTGGGATGCTTTGAAGGCAGTGGTCAGGGGCCAATTTTTATCTATTGCTGCATGAGCTAACACACTTAGGAGAAGTGTCAGCAGTTGGAGGCCAATATAAAAGAGCTGGAGGGGCAACACAGGATAACGGGGCACAGGAAGTGAAATAAAAACTTGCTATGAATTGTAAACAATTGAAAGCCCTAGACATGGATGGTGCAGAACCCATCCTCTTGCGCACCAAGCAAATGTACTATGTGGGCGGGCATAAGGCAGGATGACTCCTGGCCCCCCAGGCTGAGAGCACAGGTGGCGCAATGCCAGGTAAATTCAATCCAGACACAGAACGGCGATGTCACTACCGACGAGGAGTTGATCCCGAAGGTGTTTGAGGACTTTTATGCCTCACTCTACACAGAGGAACGACTAGAAGCTGGGGCAATAATGAATTACCTAGGCTCAATATCCTGACCCTGACTCTCCAAGCCAATAGCCAATGTTTTAGACAAGGATATTACCCCTACTGAGGTTCTAATGGCTTTCCAGCACCTCCACACGGGCAAGGCAATGGGGCAGGATGGGCTTGGGGCAGAGTTCTATAACTTTTTTGGGGAACTTTTGGCTCCGGTGTTGGCACAGCTGTTTAATGGCTTTGTATCTATGGGGCTGCTAACACAGTCGATGCAGACAGGCACAATCACAGTCATCCCGAAACCTGGCAAGGACCCTACCTTATGTGCGTAATATCGACCGATTAAGTTGCTGAATGGAGAGGCTAAACGTTTTACTGGCATTCCAGCGAATAGACTGTGCCCCCATAGGCAGGGACTGATAGATCAGGGTCAGACTGGGTTTATTCCAGAGAGAACATGTGCTGACAATACCAGGACCAGGAGGCTTTGTCATCTTTTAGATAAGGCGAAGCGGGCCAATATGCCATCAATACTACTCTCTGTCGACATGGAGAAGGCTTTTGACCGCATCCACTGGACTTTCTATTTTCGGACCTTCCCCATTGTGGTTTGGGACCGAGATTCTGCGAATGGGTGCAGAGTAATTATAACCTTCCCCAGACCAGGGTGAGTGCGAATGGCGGACTATCAGAGACCTTTCCTATTGCCAGGGGGACTAGACTGGGTTGCCCACCGTCGCTGCTGCTGTATGCCTTACACATGGAACCCTTTGCGGAGCACATATGGCAAAACCAGGGTATCCCGATGGGGGGCAGGTCTCATAAAATAGCATTATACGCTGATGATATCCTGCTCTACCTGACACAACCAAAGAGATACCTTGTATCAGTGTCAGATGAACTGTGGGCGCTGTGGTGGGGTGGCAGGTTTCAAAGCTAATCTATCTAAATCTTCTATTCTTAACTTGACAGTACCAGAGACGGAAGAAGAAGCACTGCAACCCCTCTTACCATATATTTCGGCTCAACAAGAACTGCAATTTTAGGATTACAAATCCGCACCACACCAGCCGCTATAGAGGAATGTAACAATGCATCCTTGCTGAGCGAGGCCCGTGGAGCCTTGGCTAGGTGGAAGGAATATGGCCTTCCGTGGATGGGCCGCATCGCGGTGGTGAAGATGACGCTCCTACCCAAAGTGCTGTTTCTCATGCAGACCCTCCCACTATAACCCCCGCCTAGGGTACCAGCTATTATACAGAGGCTGATATGGGAATTCATCTGGGCAAGGAAAAATGTGAGAATGGTGCGAGAGCAGTCCTACTTACCAAAGTTGGAGGGGAGGTTGGGAATCCCTTACCTGATTGGGTACTATCAAGCTGCTCAGTTGCGGTATCTGGTGGAATGGTCACGCGCCAGCACTGAGAAGAAGTGATTCCCTCACATACTGACTGACTACACAAGTTATGGAGTTATGGGACATATATGGGATGGAAAAGCTGACAGCAACGGCCACGGAATCTCTGTCCTCTTTTGATAAGATATGGGGCCCCTGTAATTCTTACCTCTCGGACGAGTTCAGGGAGCTGACATGCCCGCACTACCTGCGCGTCCCGTGCTTGACTAGTTCAGAAAAAAGCCTGAACGCGATGACAGACATGGCATAAGGTGGACAAGCCAAGTGGGGATGGGCAGGTTCTGTAGTAACGATAAGGTACAGGTACGGGAGAGCATTCTATTTGGTTTCTTGCTTTTTCCTTGCAATCCTTTTTTCACATCCACCGGCCAGTGGTTGTAGGTGGAATAGTTGTGTATGTTAAAATGTCAATAAAGAGGTGTAATCCTAAAGTGCTACTTAAGTGAACGGCATAATCAGTGCAGTGGGCCTGCTAGTAGCATTTATTTTGCAAGTTCTGGGCACATGTATTGCCATTTTACTAGGGTCTTATAAAATAAATGAAATGTGCCATTTGGGTATCAGCCAATGTTACCATGTACTAGGGAGAAAGCACAAGCACTTTAGGACTGCAGCAGCGGTAAAGTGCCCAGAGCCCTAAGGCCAATACAAACAATTTCAGCAAAAAGACGGATGGTGAAAACAAAAAGTTTTGGGTGACCCTGCAGAGAGAGTCAGGACCACCAAACATCATCCCTACCAGTAAACACACAGGTTTTTACTGTACGCAAAATTATTTTAGTTGAAAAGTTGGATTTGTTTCCCCTGAATGGTCATATGGCTAAGCCTGATTTCAAAACCGAACATAAGCAATTCTGTTTTTGCAGCATTCGGATGAAGCCACCTTTCATTCATCCATTTCTCCTCTTTGTTGTAGAATACTGATCAATCAGCCAGTTCAGGACAAGAAAGATCTACCTGTCAATGGCATTTGATTGAGGAGCTAAACAATAGCTCTTGATATGGTCAATAAGTGTTTTTATTTAGGCTTTGAATTGTCATGCTGACAAAGATGCCCACTGGGGCATTAATGCCAAACTGAACTGAGACATATTAAATTCGTAGAGGAATGACAGGGAACATGCCAATGTGAACCTCTCAACCTTCCCCACTAAACGAAGCAGATACCTTGTGAGATGCTCCTCGGTATCAAAAGAGCCAGACAAGTCAAGTAGAACTAGCAAGATTTTCAATTAACCCCCAAGTTGTACCACTGTCCCAAAGCCTGATTGACAAGGACCTAACGCTATTCTTGCTGAGATAATGTAAAACCTGTCTGGCTACGTCTTCCCCAATACTTTATTAATTACTTGTGGACATGCAGTTGGTAGGAAGCTTCCTGGGTACCCATAGTGCACCTTACATATTTCTCAGTAATGCAGGTTACAGTATCAAATACCTCAAAATTAACTGATTGGCTCGTTTCTTATTTCCACAAGCCGTAGTAAAGATTTGCTTCATAAAAGGAAATGTTAATTTACAAGCAAAAAACATACGAGGAAATTCGATGAAAGGAGAATGAGCACAGCGAAAAGATGTCTGTAATAAGGACTAAACCGGAGCGCTGGTACTAACGTGCTAAAGAAACAAAAATGTTGGACAGCAAGTATAAAACTGTTGTGCGGAAAACCAATTCCAAACACCAGTAAAACGCCAGATGGCAACAGACTATAGTTATCTGAGAACTCCATGTCACTGGTACATCCTGATTCCAGTCTTGGGACTTAATTGAACAAATGAGTGCATTCTGGGAGTTCTAACCTTTATTCAATTCACTTAATACATTTTGAGTAAGGTACCTGGAAAAGAAAAAACTGTAAAAAGAAAAACAGGGTGGTAAAAGTCGTGCTGATGCAGAGCCGTTTCCTAATCCTGGATCAAGAAAGCCTGTGAGATTGAGCTTGCGTAGGTCATCCACATGTACAGCTCTTCAACCGTTATTGAGGAATTCTAGGATGATCCTTCCGTAGCAACTGGCCACGTTGACAACTGTGAGAGCCCGAGGGGCGTTGGGTCACTACCACTGGTGCAGCAGGTGAAGTGCACCGGAGCCCAGTGCCCTTAGTTTCTCAATGAACCATGATAATTCCCGTATTTTACTACGCCAAAAGCAGTCAACGGGCCTGTTTCCTTGCTTGCATCAGAGCCCCTGACATCGTTGCTAAGCATGGTTTAAGGATACACAAAATCCCAGACATCGCACATCGTTATAAGGTTAACCAATATGAATAAAGGAGGAAGTCGTTGTTCATATGGATAATACTTTTGTGTCCCAGTAAGTCGATCTAATTCTTGGGTATGCTAGCTATAAAAAACCTAAAATGTGGCGTTTTGATAACAAATGTATTCCTTGTTAGTTTATTTTCTCGGCGCCGATTAGTGAAACATTTGCCAGTAAAAACAACGCCCGTCTCGATGGCCTGCTTCCGGTGAGAGTGTGAATCAATCTCTGATTTGAGCAATCTTCTGTTTTACACCTCACCCTTTACCACAATGGAATGTGACGCTGACATCGCTCTTTGATGAATCATGACTGCACAGAAGACGCTGCAAGTGGAAATATTTCCACGATGTATGTACAAACCCTTGTTGGAGTGTAGCTTGTATAATTTAAATTAAAATGAAATGCTTGCAAAATAACGTGTAATGAAGATGCATAGAAAATGTGACAGACTAATTTTAGCATATGCGTTTGAAATGTGCCCACGGGGAGTGGCCACCAATGTATACGATGATTAATGAAATTGACTAATAATTAATTATTAATGTACTAATGTATGATTCTGTTTTACCATTAAGAGTCATATGTTAAGGTTTTGTTGAAATGAATCATTAGGCCTTAGTTAGCAAGGGTCTGGGCCTAGCTGCCTGGTCTCATATTAAATGTGTTTTTCTAACGTGCAATGTGCTGTCTTGCTGAAGGACATCAAACTGTACTTTTCCAGAAGCTAGAGATGAGTGTATAACCGTAGTAAATTCTTTTTCATGAGACCCGACTTGCTTAAGGAGATATTCTTGCTGAATGCAACAGTGTAACTCGCAACCGGTACAAGGTCGCCCAAACTGGTATAGACAATGGAGCTACTGACTGAAACGAGGAGTGTAACTTTTCCTACCTGACGTTCTACCCATTGAAGACGTAAAACACAGGAGCCAATGAACTGCATGAGAACTGTTTTAAGTGAAAATTCTAGTAAGGTGATCAACGGACTATTGGATAGAGATAATGATGCACCAAATACTGACCAATTGGAAATTAGAGACTTGTCTGGCAAATTCAATTTAACGACGTGTCACAAGGAGAAATCAGCCATTGCGTGCCTTTATCCTGCCACTCTTACTCAGCCATTTTCGTGTCTCTTACTGAGACATTAGAGTTGCTCTGATATTCTGACTTAGTCCTTGCTATTGATATCATAGACCATCCTCACTCTTCTTACCTTACCCGATACTTGCTTCTCCTCCTTATGAAGGAAGTATTCCTACTTACCCTATTCTGCCGAGACGTTGCTGTTCTATCCTGGTTGATGGCGGATTGACTGCTGTCCTGAGGACGAAGACTGATTCTGTATGCTGACCCATTACGGAGGGTAACTATATGATGATGAAATTGTAATTGTCTGTTTGCATTTTCTTTTTAGGTACCAACTGCTCTTTTGATAGAGGCCATAGTTAGATGTTTTCTAAATTTGTGTTAGAAAATTGTTTTGCATGAAGCCCAAAATGCCGATGCTAATCAGAGGTTAGATAAGGAGTCCACTAAAACCAGTGCAAATGGACAAATGACTGAATCTTTGCTTTGTTGAATAACATGCTAATGATACTCTGCTAAAGTTGATTCATGTTGAAGTCGTGCTTTGTTCTAATGTTCATGATCTTTGCTTTGCTTAAGTCATATTCAAGCTGCCACATTGTGACATTGCTAATGTGTTTTCTGGTATTGAGACTAATAAACCTGCTAGTAGAGTGTAACCAATAGGGAATAAATATCATAAATCTCACTGAATTTGTGTGGTTATTTATGGCTGAAAGGTCATGTTGTGTTTCAAGTCTTATTAATGCAATTAACTAATTTGATTGATTTGTTATTGTGAATATTGATGAGGTCATTGATCTAGTGATTGGAATGCGGAATAGATATCTCATCTTAAGGTGTCTCCAATCAGGGTCAAAAGGTTCATTGGCCTAAGACGAGTCCCCGTGTAAGTAAAGTACCTAGGTCGGGATGCGTTATCAGTTCTGGTAGCAGAGGACGGTTTTGGCCCTTTGGGGACCTAAGACGAGGGACCATTGTTTTAGAATTGTTTTTGAAATAATGCAATTTGGAAAGAGGATGTGCCCCTAAGTCCCAAATGACTTTCCCGGGACCCCGGAGCTTGCCAAAGTGAGTTGGGTATGTTCTCGGTGTTCTACTGATGGTGTGACCGAAGTAGGATTTGCGCTTGCACAGCTTATGCATACCGCAAGTGAATTGTGAGGTTTCTGAGAATTTTAGGCCAGGTGATGTTTTAGTAGGAGTGTGTGTACTCCGCAAAATGAGAGTAGGGAAGTCGGCGAACTTCATGTGAGTGTGGTGCTTTGTGCTCAAAAATTGTCCACGTGGTTGTTGGTGATGTACGGAGCCTGCGTGGTCTAAGACTCCGGAGTATATTGGTAAGTGTATGAGACACTTGGTTTATGTTGTAATTTGCGCGGTTTAATAGGTCAATCAGGCGTGGTTGACGAGTCGAGTTTGAGTCAAAGTGAGTGAATGAAACTTCAATGGAGATTTGGTGAGTTCTAAAGTGCACTAGGACGAACCATTGACAAGTCGAGAGTAGAATTTGCGGGTCAAATTCTGCTTGCGAGTGCGGGATCTGAGAAGGAGAGAGTAGCGGCCGAGGCTTAAAGTGAAATCTCTGTAAAGTTCTGAAGCGATTGTGTTACCCTTCCTGTAGTAAACCGGCAAATTTGAGTTTTGTTAGTGTTCGCAATATATTGCATTAGTTTGTGTGAATCGAGAGTGAGGGAGACAAGCTGCAAGACTTTGTCAGCTGCAGTGTGTGTGGGTGTGACGTCATTGGAGCCGTGCTGGGATAGGTTGGTTAGTGAGAAGGGTCGCGCACGGATAGGCAAAGGGTGTTCTGGGAATTAAAGTCACTTCCTGATTCAGTCATAAACGAAATAAAAGACGCAAAAATGAAGTTCTTCAAGGCTTTAAAGAGCGCTTTGAGGGGAGATGTGTACACTACCGTGAGTGTGGGGGAGCCTACACCGCCAGAGGATACTCCAGCTCATGCCGTAATGGAGGAGAAGGGAGTCGCGCCATGTCTTTGGCTGAAGCAATGGTGCAAATTAACAGAAAAGGTGGGTGTTTGGCGTTTCCAAAGAATAGGTCATTCAACATAGGGATTCTAGAGAATTTGCGGAAGGCGTTAAATGAGCAAAAGCCGCCTCCGAGGTCAGCACAGTTTGAGGCGTTAGCAATTTGGGAATTGATGGCCATACGACAACAGAAGTTTGGGAGGAGGGTGAGAAAGGCAGAAAAGACACTAGCGGAGGCAAGATGGGATAGTGAACACAGAATGTGGAGAAGAGAAATAATAGACAGTGTTAGGATGTTTCCAGCGATAACTCAAGAAGTCGAGACGCAGGGAAGAAAGGCCATTTGCAAAACAGACAAGGGCTCTAATAAAGGAAAAGAGAATAACAAGTCTTGGCAGATGCAGATGACTCAGATGATGATGAGTTCCTTAACCAGTTGTTACATGATCGTCCACCGCCATATGCCATGGATGACAATAGACCAAGTACTAGTGCGGGTCCTGTAAATTCAACACAGAACCAGGGAACAGCGAATACAGCACAGGTAAATGCAGTCGCAACACCAGCTCCAGTATATAATAGTGTCAGTGTGTCCACTGCTCCAGAGACGCAGACGCAGTTGCAGCCACCACTGGTTCAGAGGCTCTACCCTGATGTCCCAACATTAGAAACCACTAAGAGCTTGATGGTGCCGCCTGACCAGGCATATGCGAGATCAAAATTAGTGCAGATTGAGCCAACTCCACTTCTGCTGCCCCAGCCGCAGCAACAGATGGTTCCGAGTTACACTTCGGTCACAGGACCGCAGTTAACTACGCCACGGATAATGAATCACAATATGGGGGCCAGTGTTCCACAGGTTGTGGGGAACAAGCCAACACCAGCCACCATATCCTTACCTATTACGGTTGGTCCACCAGTACCACTGTATGCGCAAGATAAGCCTAGCGTGTGGGATCAGGGGGTAATGACCCAGGACATGACAAGTGGAGGGTTCGTGGGGAACTCTCAAGAGATGAGCCCAGTGGAACAGATGGTAGAAAGATCAACGTCTCTGTTAGACTTCAGTCCGATAGGGGTTCCTCCAGATGCCATGAGACACTCAGGGTTGGGATTACTGACTCCGCAGATCCCAGGTGCGAATGCGTCACAACCACCAACGATACAGGCTGGAAATATCTTGTTGCAAGGGTTAACTGCGCAACAATTGAACGAATGGTTAGACAAGCTGAATTCACCACAGACTACCCCTGCGACAGCAAAGCGGTCGGAAAGGGAAGAGTACCTAAATTTTGTGAGATTGGGCATGGAAGCAGCCGAGTTAGTTGAAGAGAGCATGGGAGTGAACAGGCTAGATTCATATACTGAAGCAGAATTGAGGTATCTGTGCCCCAAGATAACTAAAGAAGTGAGTAAGGTGCACCAAAGGTTGGCAAACCTAGCAGATAAATATGGCATAGACTTAGACATTACCAAGCACCTGAAAAGGAGTTACAGATTAGACTTTGAGCCTAAAAACTTTGATCACATGAGGTCTACTGGAATGAAGGCACACCTTGAGGAGATACTACAGAGTAAGCAGGTTTGGGGAGCTTTAGAGAAGTGGGAAGGCAGGTGGGCAAAGAAGAAAGATAAGAGGAAAAGTGACTACTTGGAGCAGCAGCAGGCAAAACCGGCACCGGATACTGGTACATTAAAATGCTACCCATGAGAGAGACAGCTGGAGGGGTTCTTGTCCATGTACCGTGGTCTAGAGGTGACATTTTGTCCTTCACAAATGACTTCCCCAGGCTGAGGGAAAAGCCAATAGAGTGGTACCAGCAGACAGACAGATTTGTGAAGCTCACAAAGTCTCCTTGGGAAGACTTGAATACATTGTTTGAGATCATAGTTCCGGCTGATTTGTGGCTCGAGTGCAAGAGAAGTGTGGATTGGCCGATGGAAGAACCAGCAAGGGACAGGGTCAGGAGCTCCGTCTCCTGAGGTGATGAGGTACTACTTTAAGGTGATTGAGTTTTTGAATCAGAAAGTGTCACCGCAAAATATTGATTGGTAGAAGATTGACCGAACGGCACTGGAAGGCAAAGAGTCGATACATGCTTACTACGAGAGGTTGTTGAAGGCATTCAAGCACTACAGTGGTGCAGAAGTCATAGAGCCGAAAGATTTGAATCACCTTGTGTTCAGGTTCGTTGAAGGGCTAAGACCAGAGATTAGCCAGATGATTAAGAATCATTTGATCTGCTGGCACGCGAAGCCAATTGATGAGGTGTTACAGTATGCAAAATACTGTAGTGACAAGATTGAGTTGAAGCAGAGAAAGCTGAAAGAGAAGGTGATGCAAATTAAGGCAGCGCAAGCAGGGATGCAGGGAAATGGAGTACAACAGGTGGTGCAACAACCGCAGGGAAATGGAATGTTTCAGACGCAAATGAGAGGCAGAGGTCGAGGAGGTTTTGTGCACTGTGGTCCAGATTTAAATACAGTAGTGGTTCAGTATGATGTACAAGGGATGAAGAAGGTGTTGCCATGCCATGCTTGTGGGGGCGTTGGACACTGGAAGCGGGAATGTCCGATGATGGTTCAGGAGGGTGTTGTTCAGCAAAGCAATGATGTCAATGCATTCCAAAATGTTAAAGGACCAAGAATGAGGGGTCCTAATCCAAATTTCAGAATAACATGGTTCAGATGCAGGGTCTCCAACCCATGCAACAAGTGCAGATGCCACGTATGCAACCAGTGCAGATGCAGCAAGTGCAACAGCAGATTCCAGTGGTACACAGACAGCAAATGCAGTTGCCCTTAGCACCAATGGGACAGCAACAGATGATGCTTGCTCAACAGGTCACAAGTCAAGGAATGGGTCAAAATAACACATTACAACAGTTCCCATTGCGTGGTGAGAATGGAATAAACGATGAATGGGCGGATGACAGTTCGGATAGTGAGCAGTGCAGGCTTGCAGCTTCCCTAGAAGTAGATCAAAGGGGACCCTATGTGCAAGGAAAGGTGATGGGTCACAAGGTCTCATTTTTGGTTGACACGCTCTACAGTCAGAAGTGCAGAGGTTCCGAGGTTGCCCCTTTCAGGACGTATGATAAAGGTAGTGGGAGTGGCAAACCAGCTCCTGACCAACCCGATCACAGATCCGGTTCAAGTCGAGATTGGTGCCTTTCAGGGATTACACACGTTTGTGGTCTGTGATTCAAGTCCCGTGTCCCTACTCGGGAGAGACTTACTGTGTAAGATCAGGTGTTCTATCACCTGTTCGAATGAGGGAATTGAGGTGCAGACAAACAGTGATGATGAGGGGGATGATGGTCAGATCTCAAAGACAGAGACCACAGATGAAGAGTACCCCTTGATAAGCTTCTTCCCGATGTTTACAATGACTGATTTGCTCGCAGACCTGCAGGGGACAGTCACAGAGGAGGTGTGGGTCTTGACAATAAAGGAAGTGGAATTGATAAAAGGGGTAGAACCAATCAAAGTAAACCTGAAGCCAAATGCCATGTTCCCCCAGGTACCGCAGTACCACATGGCACAAGATGTCCTCATACAGGTGAAGCAGATAATTGCATACTTTGTGAAGCAGGGGGTCCTGAAAGGAGTGATGAGCAGCGCATGTAACTCACCTATAATTGGTCTGAGAAAGCCCTGTGGGAAAGTTCGAATTGTTCATGACTTACGAAAGATTAATGACATAGTGGTAAAGTGTTGTCCAATAGTGCCAAATCCAGCTGTAATTATGTTTCAAGTTCCATGCAACGCAGAATGGTTCTCAGTTGTCAATTTGTCCCAAGCATTCTTTTCCGTGCCTCTTCATGAGGACAGCCAATTTCTTTTCAGTTTTAAATTCCTGGACAAGGTTTACAGTTAGTGTCGAATCCCTCAGGGGTTTTCGAAGTCACCATCTATCTTCAATAAAATTTTGAAGAAGGATTAGGAGTAATTGGAACTACCTTTCCAATCGACTCTAGTGCAGTACATTGACCATTTGTTGATTGATTCCAAAACAAGAGATGACTGCAAGTACAATACTATTGCCCTATGGAACCACTTGGGAAAGAATGGGCATAAGGTGTCCCCAAAGAAGCTGCAGTACTGTCAGAAAGAGGTGAAATATCTAGGCCATTTGATTGAGAAGGGGTAGAGGAAAATATCCAAGGAAAGAGTGACTGCCATATCGCAGATGAATCCCCTGACATCTCGGAGAGATGTTAGGATGTTTCTGGGAATGGTGGGCTACTGTCATTAGTGGACCCCGAACTTCTCAGTTATCTCCAAGCTCTTGGTGAGACTGACAGTTAAGGAGGTTAAGGATGGCCCAGATACTCTAACTATGTCCGAGAAAGAGATGAGGGCGTTCATTGAGCTGAGGGAGTTCATGTGCAGAGCTCCAGCTTTAGGTATGCCTGATTACACAAAGCCTTTTGTCCTGTTTTGTCATGAACGTGATGCTTGTTCTTTGTCTGTCCTGACACAGGTCCATGGAGGTGCAAACCGACCAGTAGCATATTTTTCAGCTACTTTGGACCCAGTCGCAGTATCCTTACCAGGTTGTTTGCGTGCAGTTGCGGCAGTTGGTCAAAGCCTCACACAGTGTGAAGGCATAGTGATGGGACACCCGTTAACAGTTATGGTCCCACATTCAGTTGAAATCTTGCTGACCCGAACCAAAACTCAGCACATGTCAAATGCCAGATTGACAAAGTATGAAACAATTATATTGGGGTCACCAAATGTGTCACTGAAACGATGTACTGTATTAAACCCGGCAACTTTGCTTCCAAATGAGAATACAGATGTTGATTATGCTGAGGAGGTAGAACATGATTGTTTTGAGGTAACAGAATTGTGCACCAAACCGAGACCTGACATTAAAGATACCCAATTGGAAGAGAATGATTACATTATCTTTGTCGATGGCTCATGTCTGAGAGACTCAGTAGGAGTACTGAGAGCCGGATACGACGTGCGTACAATCACTGGTATCCTAGAAGCATCTTGACTTGAAAGAGTATATTCGGCTCAAGTGGCTGAATTGGTAGCTCTTACTAGGGCGTGCCATGCAGCTGACAAATTGAAAGTCACAATTTATACTGACAGCAGGTACAGATTTGGAATTGTCCATGATTTTGGCCAGCTATGGTCCCTGAGGGGTTTCATGACCTCTTCTGGTTCAGTGAAATGGTGAAATCACAAGATTTTGTGTCAATCGGAAATGGATATGCATATCAAGTTGCAAGGTTTTGCGCACTGAACTGTATATCGTTCAAGGATCAGTGGGAATTGTTACCTGAAACAGAAAATGAGACATGTACAGGTTACGTGTTAAGGGTGGTTGACACAATGGAAGAATTAAAATTGTTGCAGGGACGTGCCAGCAGGGAAGAGAAACGCTCTTGGCTTAAAATGCAATGTGTGCAGAGACCAGATGACTTGTGGGTTTCAGATGAGGGGAAAATGGTTTTACTGAACAGTCTTCTGTCACAATTTGCAAGGTTCTACCGTGGGCAAGCACACATTGGGAGAGACGCCATGATCAGGTTGTTCAAAATTGATTGGTTCAATCCAAAATTCAGACAAGCCACAGAAGTGATTTGTCACAGGTGCATCATCTGTCAGCAGATGAATGCGGGGAAAGGGACTGTGGTAAATGTGAGCCACATTGTGAGAGCAGGAGGTCCATTTAGCAGAATGCAGTTGGACTTTATTGAAATGCCTGTGTGTGGAGGTTTGAGATACATGTTGGTGATTGTGTGTATCTTTAGTCACTGGATTGAAGCTTACCCCACACGCAGGAATGACAGCCTCACAGTAGCGAAGTTGCTGCTTAGGGAACTGATACCACGTTTCGGGTTTCCGATCTCTTTAGAATCAGACAGAGGAAGTCCCTTCAACAATGAAGTGGTTAAGCTCTTGTGTGCTGCACTGAACATTGAACAGAAGTTGCATTGCAGTTACCGCCCTGAAGCATCAGGATTAGTTGAGCAAATAAATGGTACTCTAAAGTTAAGAATGGCAAATATGTGCACAGCTACGAATTTGAAATGGCCTGATGCATTGCCCTTAGTGCTAATGTCAATGAGAAATACACCCAACAAGAAAACAGGACTGTCGCCTCATGAAATTCTCATGGGCCGAGCTATGAGATTGCCCGCAGTGCCTGCAAATGCCCTTGTGAATATCACGGATGATATGATGTTGGACTACTGCAAGGGTCTGGCTGACGTGGTCCGCTCTTTCTCTCACCAGGTGGAAACAACCACATTGGCACCGATAAATTATCCAGGTCACAACCTGAAAGCTGGTGACTGGGTTGTTGTCAAGAAACACGTGAGGAAGTTGTGTTTGGAGCCACGTTGGAAGGGGCCATATCAAGTGATACTGACAACTACTACTGCTGTGAAGTGTGCAGGAATTCCAAATTGGATCCATGCCAGTCACACAAAGAAGGTGACGTGTCCAACTGATGAGGAAATTGAGTTGTGGAAAATTACAGCTACAGAAAAGGAAGTCTCAGGGTCGGAGAGTGATCAAAGGGGAACTGAGACAGGAGGAGAGCCCGTTGAGGACGGCTTTGTCACTCAAACAGTAAACGAGATCCGGGGGGTGACGGTGAGCCTATCTCAACTGAGGCACCAGGAGGACTGACCCAGAGAGAGGTTCTCCCAGAAGCAGACGGATACGGGTTTGAAGTTGAACCTCTGACAGACCCAGAAGGTGAAGGAGTTGAGGCGGAAGGAAGTCAGAGTGTCCAGACTCCTCCTGAGCCGCTTGCAGGTGCAGCAAGAGAAAACACCATAGCACAAGAGGAGGGCATTGAACAGCAACCAGGAAAGCAAAACAATAAAGGAACACTGAAAGGAGACAAGTGGCCAGAATCACAAGAGATAAAAGGAAAGGTGGTTGTTGATGAAACAATAAAGGAAGAGGTCGATACCACAAGGAAAGAAGACCTGAGCGAGCGAGAATTGCAGGGTGATCGAAAATTTAAAAGAAAGAGAGTAGCAAACAGAAGATACGCAAGTCCTGAATGGGCTTATGCAACGTCAGCTGAGTGGCAACAGGAGTTCTTGGCAATCTGTTTTGATCGAGAAGTCCCAGGTCAATACTATGGTACCTGAGTTTGGCCACGAGGAAAAAGAGACTGTGTTAAGCTGAAATTGAGTTAAGAAATGTGGGAAAAGAGACTGATAATTTACCGGATGTGACGCTGTTAACCTGAATTGACTTTCGAAAACTGATTGTGACAAGCTGCTAACTAAATTGACAAGGATCCTGGGAGTGAATGAGAGAGAGCTGTAAATACTTGCTGAAGAAAGACTTTGCGTAACCTTGCTGAGAAAAAAAAAGAAAAAAAAAAAGGAGCTTTTAGCCATCCTCAGTTGGATGTTTACGTTTGTAGCACTTTACTTTCTGATTCTTTACAGATCATGCCCAGTACGGGAGATGACAGTGAGGGGAATAGGCGTTGTAAATATCTGGGTGTTGCTCTGGGTGTTGTGTGTGTGATATTCATTATAGCTTTGTTTGTGGAGATGCGATTGGTAGATGAGAATGAAGCTAACAATGCTACAGTTTCTGAGACTGCTACACTCACGCCTTGGGAGAGGTTAGAGTAAGATACGAAGTATCTGCATGAGGAAACTAACACAAAAGGGGAACTGTCTACTAATGTTTTCTATCGCTTGCTGAGTGAGTATGTTGACACTGTGGATGCCAAAGCTTGTTATGTGTGTACACAAATTCCTTTTTCAGTTCAAGAGGGAGTTACATATCACAGTTTGCCACTAACTTATGGGATAAGTTGTAGTTTACTACTAACACGTTTTTATAACCAAGAAGAAGTGCAATATTTTTTACACCAACCATGACTTGGTGTTCTCTTATGTGCCTATCATAGAAGATTTGAATAGTGTAGCTAAATATTATGTCATAAAGCTGATTAAAGGGTTCTTTAAACCTAGAGTAACAATTAGTACATCTTATGCACACCGCAATAATTTGACATGCTTGCTTACACGGTAGAGAAAAGATTTTTAGATCACACTGAAGATAGAAGAAGGGTTTTAAAGGGTAAATTAGAAAAAAGTCTTGCAGCAACAATCCTTTATTAATAGTGGTAGTTACAATGGAATTAGGGAACAAGGGAAACTAGCTTTAGATGCGCACCATGTAGGTAAGCTTTGCATAACACGGCCAAAGTCATATTATGATAATGTGTTTGTGGGAATGAGTGAATGTAAGCATGTGTTTTTGTTTCAGAGTAAATGGACATTCATGTTAAATGGAATGGATCAAGCGATCCCAGGGGTCTATTATATTTGTGGACTTAATGCTTATTACCGTCTTCCAAAGGGATGGTATGGGACATGTTATTTGGGAATAGTTTTTCCAAAGATTTACCAGCTAGAGGATTTGAAGAAATTCCCGAAAGTGACTGAATTACTTCGTACTAGACAAAAGAGAGAAAATTCTGCTGCTGGTGTAGTAGGGGACATATCTGGAGCAATAATTCCTTCAGTAGGGGTTGTCTTAAACTCCATAAAGATTCGGAAGTTGTCTACTATTGTGGATAACATGCTGACAAATTTCACAGGAGCTATACTCCTGATGGATACTGAACTTGCTGCAGAGAGGGCTATGACTCTTCAAAACAGGCTTGCTTTCGACATTCATTTAACGAAAAGTGGCGGAGTCTGTAAGATGCTTAATGAGCGTCACTGCTGTGTCTACATACCTGACAATAGTAATGGGATTAGAAGTATGCTTACTAACCTAACAAGAGATAGTACAGATTTGAAGGAATTGAAGGAACCAGGAGTTTGGGAAAAGGTTGGAAAGGGACTTGCGCATGTGGGAAGCTGGTTTAGTAGTATTTGGCATGGGATATTGGGAAAATTAATACAGGGAATAGTGATTATTCTGGCTTGTTTATTTGGGCTATGGCTATCATGCAAAATTACTAAAAGGATTAAAGCAAAATTGGCAAAAAGTAATGCGAGGAGGGAGGAAAAGAAAAGAGAAAACATCTTCAGAGCAAAATATGAAAAAACAAAATCGGGGGAAGAAATTGAAATGAAAGAGCTTAAGAAATGACAAGGTTGTTAAAGAAGGGATTTTTGTGATGACAAGAGTCATCAGAGGTGGGATTGTTGGAGTGTAGCTTTTATAATTGAAATTAAAATGAAATGCTTGTAAAATAACGTGTAATGAAGATGCATAGAAAATGTGACAGACTAATATTAGCATATGCGTTTGAAATGTGCCCACGGGGAGTGGCCACCAATGTATACGATGATTAATGAAATTCACTAATAATGAATTATTAATGTATGATTCTGTTTAACCATTAAGAGTTATATGTTAAGGTTTTGTTGAAATGAATCATTAGGCCTTAGTTAGCAAGGGTCTGGGCCTAGCTGCCTGGTATCATATTAAATGTGTTTTTCTAACATGCAATGTGCTGTCTTGCTGAAGGACATCAAACTGTACTTTTCCAGAAGCTAGAGATGAATGTATAATTGTAGTAAATTATTTCTCATGAGACCCGACTTGCTCAAGGAGACATTCTTGCTGAATGCAACAGTGTAATCCGCAACAGGTACAAGGTCGCCCAAACTGGTAAAGACAATGGAGCTACTGAATGAAACAAGGAGTGTAACGTTTCCTACCTGACATTCTACCCGTTGAAGACGTAAAACACAGGAGCCAATAAACTGCATGAGAACTGTTTTAAGTGAAAATTCTAGTAAGGTGATCAATGGACTATTGGATAGAGATAATGATGCACCAAATACTGACCAATTGGAAATTAGAGACTTGTCTGGCAAATTCAATTTAACGACGTGTCACAAGGAGAAATCAGCCATTGCGTGCCTTTATCCTGCCACTCTTACTCAGCCATTTTCGTGTCTCTTACTGAGACATTAGAGTTGCTCTGATATTCTGACTTAGTCCTTGCTATTGATATCATAGACCATCCTCACTCTTCTTACCTTACCCGATACTTGCTTCTCCTCCTTATGAAGGAAGTATTCCTACTTACCCTATTCTGCCGAGACGTTGCTGTTCTATCCTGGTTGATGGCGGATTGACTGCTGTCCTGAGGATGAAGACTGATTCTGTATGCTGATCCATTAAGGAGGGTAAGTATATGATGATGAAATTGTAATTGTCTGTTTGCCTTTTCTTTCTAGGTACCAACTGCTCTTTTGATAGAGGCCATAGTCAGATGTTTTCTAAATTTGTGTTGCAAAATTGTTTTCCATGAAGCCCAACATGCCGCTGTTAATCAGAGGTTAGATAAGGAGTCCACTAAAACGAGTGCAAATAGACAAATGACTGAATCTTTGCTTTGTTGAATAACGTGCTAATGATACTCTGCTAAAGTTGATTCATGTTGACGCCGTGCTTTGTTCTAATGTTCATGATCTTTGCTTTGCTTAAGTAATATTCAAGCTGCCACATTGTGACATTGCTAATGTGTTTTCTGGTATTGAGACTAATAAACCTGCTAGTATAGTGTAACCAATAGGGAATAAATATCATAAATCTCACTAAAGTCGTGTGGTTATTTATGGCTGAAAGGTCATGTTGTGTTTCAAGTCTTATTAATGCAATTAACTAATTTGATTGATTTGTTATTGTGAATATTGATGAGGTTATTGATCTAGTGATTGGAATACGGAATAGATATCTCGTCTTAAGATGTCTCCAATCAGTGTCAAAAGGTTCATTGGCCTAAAACGAGTCCCCGTGTAAGTAAAGTACCTGGGTCGGGACGCGTTATCACCCTCATATTGGTAAGTAGCCATACTTTGTTATAATCCCCAGTGTGAAATCTCATATAGTACAGGGATATTTACTTGTTTTGTGCCTGAAAGAATATACCGAACAATTACACATGATGCCAGAAGAGACAGCACATCGACTGAATTAATTTCCATTTGTGACGCATTCAATATAAAATAAGTATTTTGTCTTCGTTGGAGTTTATGCTGCTAAAATGGAAGTTTACTATATCTGAGCAGCCCGGCGATGCTAAACTGTGCTGCACGACGCAGGCAGAACAAATGGGAGCGGTGATCAATTTCTATGCAAAAGCTACTTACTGTATGTTGAAAGGTGATGCAAACGCAGCATCACCCGAGCTACTGTTTGAAAATCAGAGGCGTGGGTTGGGGGAGATGTGTGGAGGTGGGGGAGGAGGGGAAAAATGCCCTATAAATTGATGCAAAGCCTCGCAACTAAAATAACGTGTTTTGGGTTTGTCTGAAGTGCCAAAGTTAGATGATTCCAGGATATTTGCACTTTTACTGGTTTCATGGATAACTGCACTTTTGCTGGTTACATAGTTAATTGCATTTTTGCCGATACCATTAATTGCGAGCAAACTTCTGTTTCCTTTTGTGTGCCTGCTTTCTGTTCATGGCGTTCGTCGACTCGCTTATTTGAAACTGTTTTACTTTTTATTTACAGTTTATGTGGCAAGAAAATTCTGTTTAACTCGAGCTTTAACTCGAGTAAACGCGAGACCCTTTGCATTGCAACTGCTTGTTTTTATTTATTTTGAATGATGTTGTTTAAAATAAACAAATTCCATTGTGTTTGAAGGGACCTAGTTAAACAATCGAAAACTCCGAATTATGAGACCTCCTGGCTCAGAGCAGTTTGTTTTGTTTATTGCACATGTTAAGCCCTATAACCCAGCAGGATGGAGCTGTGAGAAGGAAGGGAACAGCTCTCATTAACCCCTTAGCTGCTGGGCCTTCCCCTCTCCCTCCCAGTGCTAAGCCCTTTTTGGCTATTTGAGGTAGTTCATGCTTAGACCCCGCCATACCTTTTTTGCATATATAAGCTTTGCATGCTAAATTTGCATCCTTTTTTCCAACATTCTGAGGATTGTAACAGTACCCAGAGTTTGTGGATTCCCCTGGAGAAGAACAAGAAATCAGCCAAAATACAGCTAATTTGTTTTTTTGAAAAATTGGAGAAAAGTGCTACAGAAGACAGCATCTGTTTTTTCCCTGCAGTGGCATCAACAAAGGGTTTGCTGTGCTAAAATCACCATCTTCCCAGCTTTCAGGAGCAGGCAGACTTGAATCAGGAAACCATATTTTTCAACACAGTTTTGGCATTTTACTGGGACATATCCCAATGTTACTATTTTTTGTGCTTTCAGCCTCCTTCCAGTTAGTGACAGAAATGGGTGTGAAACCAATGCTGGATCCCGGACAGCTAAACATTTCTGAAAAGTAGACAAAAGTTTTAATTTGGCAAGGGGTCGTTTGTGTAGCTCCTTCAAGATTTTCCTACAGAAAGTAACAGTTGAAATTTTAAAAAATGAAATTGATTTGATTTCCGATTATGTTTTCTTCCATAGCTTTTTCCAGCTATGATAGATTTTTTAAAGCAGTATACCGTTATGTTTGCTGGACCCTCCTGGCTGCGGAGATATATAGGTCTTGTAGGTTCATCAAGAACCCAAGCTACTCAGAGACAATAAATGAGCTACACCTTGCAATGGGTTTACTTGTATACCGGGTATACAGCAATTCATTTGGTAAAATATAAAGAGTGAAAAATAGGTTTCTAGGAAACCTATGTATTTCTGAAATGGGCACAAGAAAAGGAGTTTAGAAACAGTGGGTATTTGCACAATTGAATTTGGGGGTCCTCATACTAGTGTGTGAATTACAGGGCATTTCTCAAAATGACTTCTTTCTTACACACTGCCTTAAATTTGGAAGGCAAAAATGCAGAGAACGGCAATTGGCAATAACACTTGCTCTTTTATTCTGTATTCCCCCAAGTCTCCTGATAAAAATGGTACCTTACTTGTATGGATAGGCCTAGTGCCCGCGACAGCTAAGGCCCCGAAACGCAACTGGGACACATCACATTGATTTCCGTTGAAAAATGATGTGTTTTTTTGCAAGGTGCCTAGCTGTGGATTTTGGGCTGTAGCTCAGCCGGCACCTAGGGAAACCTACAAAACCTATACATTTATGGAAAGTAGACATGGGATGACTTGTGGGGCACTCACTGGATTCTGTCACCCAGAATCCTTTGCAAACCTCAAAATTGAGCTAAAAAAACAAGTTTTCCTCATATTTCGGTACTGCAAATTTCTGGTATCTGAGGGGAGCCACAGACTTCCTTCCACCCAGCATTCCCCCAAGTCTCCCGATTTAAATGGTACCTCACTTCTGCGGGTAGGCTTAATGCTCGTAACAGGAAATTCCCCAAAACACAACATGGACACATCACATTTTTCTAATGAAAACGGACGTGTTTTTTGTAAAGTGCCTAGCTGTGGATTTTGTCGCTAGCTCAGCCAGCACATAGGGAAACCTACCAAACCTATACATTTATGGAAGGTAGACACCTAGGAGAATCCAGTATGGGGTGACTTGTGGGGCTCTCACCAGGTTCTGTCATCCAGATTCCTTTGCAAACCTCAAAGTTTTGGTTAAAAAAACACATTTGATGCACATTTTGGCAACGTAAGATTCTGGAATCTGAGGGGAGCCACAAACGTCCTTCCACCCAGCAATACCCCACATCTCCCGATAAAAATGGTACCTCACTTATGTGGGTAGGCATAATGCATGTGACAGGAATGGATTACACAACGGTCAATGTTAGTCCTTACATGGGAGCAACTGTTGCCTCTGGGGTGATCCATTCCTGATGCAGGCACTAGGTACAGGCACTCAAGTGGAGCAGAGTTTTTATCAGGACAGGTGGGGAACATTGGGTGGTAGGAATTTTGTGGATCCCAGCATATTCCTGTAGTTTGTGTGAAAGGCATGCAAGAAAAGTTTTTATTCAACATTTCACTTTTGCAGGGTATTCTGAGTAAGAAAACTTTGGAGAATCCACACAAGCCTCACCTCCTTGGACTCCCAGAGGTGACTAGTTTCCAGAAATGTCAGGGTTTGGTAGGTTTCCCTATATGGCAGCCATGCCCAGGACCAAAAATGCAGATGCCTGCCCTACAAAACCAGGTTGTTTTGTGATAGATAATTTTGAGGTCTCCACAATACGATTTGGGTGGTGGCATTTAGGGCTGAACTAAATCGGGGAGCTCCCAAGAGGGGGGCACTCTCTCTGTTCTTCCCACTGCCTGCACCTGCTCTCTCAGTTGGGCTAACCCGCTATTGTCCAGCTTCACAGACTGTGCTTGTGAAGGGACAGCACAACTGTCTTCATCACCTCCCTCAGAATCACTGGAAGAGGAGTTGTCGGATGGGACTCCTCCAACTGAAAAATCACTCAGGGTCTGCTCCATTGTTCTATCCCTCAGATGCTGTCTCAGCCTCTGATCCTATGTCAGAGCTGTCCTTCATAACCTGAGTTAGGGCTTGAGCAGCAGTCATCCAACGAGATGCCATTTCTGCTACTGGCTAAACTGTCCCTCTAAAACACCAGCCTAAGTAGATAGTCACAAAATTGCTGATGGGTGCATGTGTGATGTGTGCAACAGTAAAGGTCAGCCACTTTACCTTCACTTCTTCCCTCAATCAACACGTTCTCTCAAGACACTAAAAAAACAAAAAAAGACACACTATTACTTCACCTGGTGACATACCCATCATCACAGTCTTTAGCGCCTGTGGCGCCCAGTCCGATAATCATAGTTGGTGCTCCCACTACCATGACCTCCTCCTCGGATTGCCTCACTATCACCCAGCAAAACTGCCCTTCATCTCTCCATAGCCCCCTTTGCACATACATTTCATTTGTAATATAGCGCAGGTAATGGCTGGCTTTACTAATCCAACCAGCTATTCACATAAAATACAGATTTGATCTTTGCAGCAAGCATATAAACCCTCCGAGTTACTTTATGGCATCAAAACTGCCTCTAGACAAAAGTCTGACCCTTCTCTAGCAGGAACATAATCACAAGAGTTGGCTTGACTTTTTTTATTTTTGCACCAGGGAGAGTGTGTGCGTCAGCCAGTGGCCAACGCACGCACTGTAGAGCTTAAGAGCAAATTTTCAGTCATGGGGAGATTCTCGGATGCGTTAGATGTGGAAATGGGAAGGGTGCCTGGGAGAGAACGGGGCTTGCAAATGGACCAAGCACCCTGGGATGAACACACTGGAGTGAGAGAGCCTTCTGGAGGAGATGGACCGGAGACAGAACAAGAGAATTGATGGATGACTAAGTGAGGTGAACAGATGAGTTGCTTGTGTTTGAATAGTTAGATGAATGTGGAGAGTGGCTGGGGAATGGGTACTGGATGGATTTGAGTGGGTTGTTATGGGTCGGTGGATGGATTGAATGGCTGAATGAATGGATGGTGGCTGAATGGATAATGGATGAACGGATGATGGATGAACAGAAAATGGATGAATGGATTATGGATGAATAGATGTGTGAATGGGTAAGTTTATGGAATACTGAATTGACCTTTCAGACCAGACTGTGGACATTCTCCACCCTCTGGTGCTTGGCTGCTATTTCTGTACGCTGTCAGTTTTCTAGAAGGTTTAATTAAGTATTGCGTTCATTGTAAAGCGTCCATTTCAACATTTGTTAGTACAGTACTTCATGTAAAGACAACATCCTAATGTTTTATGTCTCTCACGTGGATCTTCAGAAAAGGGTGTTTTCCAAACTCACTGTAGTTTCCAACCTTGATCAACAATCGCCTGGGACCTGAGCACACTCCTATAGAAAGAGAGAGCTGCATGCACCAGGTTGTACCAGAGGTGGTGGTCGCATGGCTGTGGATGGAGTGTGAAATAAGTCCCTCTGCGTAGGAGCCATGAAGGTCTGAGCGCTGCCTCCTTCAACTGCCCCCGTTCAGAATTCAAAACATATATAGGTACATGGAAGGAAGAGGTGATGGTTGCACTCCATCTAGTTTCATGATAGTAAAATGGCTGAACCACATTCTAGCCCCTTCTGTGCCCAGGACGTAATGGTTACGTCCTGAGGCACAGTGCTGCTGTGCCCAGGACGTAACCATTACGTCCTGTGCACAGAGCCCAGAGGGAGCGCTCTCGCTCCCTCTGTGGGGTTCCCCCCCACCCCCCCAAGTCAGGGATGGAAGGGGAAGCCCTTCCCCTCCCACCCCGACCCCCCCAACCCCCCCTGTGACGTCAGCGCGCGAGCGCGCGCTGATTAGTCACAGGGTCTCCCCCATCGCGCTGGAATCAGAGCTTCCAGCGCGATTGAAAAAGAAATGCTTTTGCATTTCTTTTTCAATCCCATGGGGGAGGCCCCGAGAGGCTTCAAAGGGAAGGAAATGTATTTCCTTCCCTTTGAAGTCTCTCACAGGTTTCAAAAGCCGGATTGCTTGCAATCCGGCTTTTGAAACCCCACTAGACACCAGGGATTTTTTTTCTTTTCTTGAAATTGGCAAAAGGGAACGACCCCTTGGGCAAGGGTCGCTCCCAGGGGGGCATTTTTTTAGGAAGGCCTTTTCTGCCCCCCCTGGGGGCAGATTGGCCTATTATTAGGCCGATCTGCCCCCAGGGGGGACAGAAACCTCTAGGCACCAGGGACCTTTTTTTTTTTTTTTTCTTTTTCTTTTTTTTTTTGTGATGAATTCTTTTTTTTAGGTGGGGAGCGATCCCTTAGGCAAGGGTCGCTCCCCTACGGGGCAATATATATTTAGGCCATTTCTGCCCCCCTTGGGGGCAGATTGGCCTATTTTGATAAGGCCAATCTGCCCCCAAGGGGGGCAGAAACCATTAGACACCAGGGAGTTTGTTTTTGCGCGCGAATGTCACGCAACAAAGCGACCCCTTTGGCAAGGGTCGCTCCCAGGGGGGGCAATTTTTTGGGAAGGCCTTTTCTGCCCCCCCTGGGGGCAGATCGGCCTATTATTAGGCCGATCTGCCCCCATGGGGGGAAGAAACCTCTAGGCGCCAGGGCAAATTTTTTTTTTGTGTTTTTTTTCTTTTTTTCTTTTTTTTTTTTTTACAGATGGGGAGCGACCCATCAGGCAAGGGTCGCTCCCCTGGGGGGCAAATTGTATTTAGACCATTTCTGCCCCCCTGGGGGCAGATTGGCCGATTTTAGGTCAATCTGCCCCCAAGGGGGCAGAAACCACTAGGCACCGGGGATTTGTTTTTTGGCGCCAATGTCACGCAGGGGGAGCGACCCCGTAGGCAAGGGTCGCTCCCGGGGGGGAGGGGTGGGGGTTGGGGGGGCAAATTTATTTTAGGCCATTTCTGCCCCCCCGGGGGACAGATCGGCCTATTATTAGGCCGAACTGCCCCCGGGGGGGGGGCAGAACACTCTAGGCGCCAGGGCAATTTTTTTTTTTTTTTTTTTTTTTTTGTTGTTTCTTTTTTTAGAGATGGGGAGCGACCCATCATGCAAGGGTCGCTCCCCTGGGGGGGCAAATTGTATTTAGACCATTTCTGCCCCCCTGGGGGCAGATTGGCCAATTTTAGGTCAATCTGCCACCAAGGGGACAGAAACCACTAGGCACCGGGGATTTGTTTTTTGGCGCCAATGTCACGCAGGGGGAGCGACCCCGTAGGCAAGGGTCGCTCCCGGAGGGGGGGGGGTGGGGGTTGGGGGGGCAAATTTATTTTAGGCCATTTCTGCCCCCCCGGGGGACAGATCGGCCTATTATTAGGCCGAACTGCCCCCGGGGGGGGGGGCAGAACACTCTAGTGCCAGGGCAATTTTTTTTTTTTTTTTTTTGTTTCTTTTTTTAGAGATGGGGAGCGACCCATCAGGCAAGGGTCGCTCCCCTGGGGGGGGCAAATTGTATTTAGACCATTTCTGCCCCCCTGGGGGCAGATTGGCCAATTTTAGGTCAATCTGCCCCCAAGGGGGCAGAAATCACTAGGCACCGGGGATTTGTTTTTTGGCGCCAATGTCACGCAGGGGGAGCGACCCCGTAGGCAAGGGTCGCTCCCGGGGGGGTGTGGGTGTTGGGGGGGCAAATTTATTTTAGGCCATTTCTGCCCCCCCCGGGGGACAGATCGGCCTATTATTAGGCCGAACTGCCCCCGGGGGGGGGCAGAACACTCTAGGCGCCAGGGCAATTTTTTTTTTGTGTTTTTTTTTTTTGTTGTTTCTTTTTTTAGAGATGGGGAGCGACCCATCAGGCAAGGGTCGCTCCCCTGGGGGGGCAAATTGTATTTAGACCATTTCTGCCCCCCTGGGGGCAGATTGGCCAATTTTAGGTCAATCTGCCCCCAAGGGGGCAGAAACCACTAGGCACCGGGGATTTGTTTTTTGGCGCCAATGTCACGCAGGGGGAGCGACCCCGTAGGCAAGGGTCGCTCCCGGGGGGGGGTGGGGGTTGGGGGGGCAAATTTATTTTAGGCCATTTCTGCCCCCCCGGGGGACAGATCGGCCTATTATTAGGCCGAACTGCCCCCGGGGGGGGGGGGAAGAACACTCTAGGCGCCAGGGCAATTTTTTTTTTGTGTTTTTTTTTTTTTTTTTGTTTCTTTTTTTAGAGATGGGGAGCGACCCATCAGGCAAGGGTCGCTCCCCTGGGGGGGCAAATTGTATTTAGACCATTTCTGCCCCCCTGGGGGCAGATTGGCCAATTTTAGGTCAATCTGCCCCCAAGGGGGCAGAAACCACTAGGCACCGGGGATTTGTTTTTTGGCACCAATGTCACGCAGGGGGAGCGACCCCGTAGGCAAGGGTCGCTCCCGGGGGGGGGTGGGGGTTGGGGGGGCAAATTTATTTTAGGCCATTTCTGCCCCCCCGGGGGACAGATCGGCCTATTATTAGGCCGAACTGCCCCCCGGGGGGGGGCAGAACACTCTAGGCGCCAGGGCAATTTTTTTTTGTGTGTTTTTTTTTTGTTGTTTCTTTTTTTAGAGATGGGGAGCGACCCATCAGGCAAGGGTCGCTCCCCTGGGGGGGCAAATTGTATTTAGACCATTTCTGCCCCCCTGGGGGCAGATTGGCCAATTTTAGGTCAATCTGCCCCCAAGGGGGCAGAAACCACTAGGCACCGGGGATTTGTTTTTTGGCGCCAATGTCACGCAGGGGGAGCGACCCCGTAGGCAAGGGTCGCTCCCGGGGGGGGGGATGGGGGTTGGGGGGGCAAATTTATTTTAGGCCATTTCTGCCCCCCCGGGGGACAGATCGGCCTATTATTAGGCCGAACTGCCCCCGGGGGGGGGGGGGCAGAACACTCTAGGCACCAGGGCAATTTTTTTTTTGTGTTTTTTTTTTGTTGTTGTTTCTTTTTTTAGAGATGGGGAGCGACCCATCAGGCAAGGGTCGCTCCCCTGGGGGGGCAAATTGTATTTAGACCATTTCTGCCCCCCTGGGGGCAGATTGGCCAATTTTAGGTCAATCTGCCCCCAAGGGGGCAGAAACCACTAGGCACCGGGGATTTGTTTTATGGCGCCAATGTCACGCAGGGGGAGCGACCCCGTAGGCAAGGGTCGCTCCCGGGGGGGGGGGGGTTGGGGGGGCAAATTTATTTTAGGCCATTTCTGCCCCCCCGGGGGACAGATCGGCCTATTATTAGGCCGAACTGCCCCCGGGGGGGGGGCAGAACACTCTAGGCACCAGGGCAATTTTTTTTTTGTGTTTTTTTTTTTTTGTTGTTTCTTTTTTTAGAGATGGTGAGCGACCTATCAGGCAAGGGTCGCTCCCCTGGGGGGGCAAATTGTATTTAGACCATTTCAGTCCCCCCTGGGGGCAGATTGGCCAATTTTAGGTCAATCTGCCCCCAAGGGGGCAGAAACCACTAGGCACCGGGGATTTGTTTTTTGGCGCCAATGTCACGCAGGGGGAGCGACCCCGTAGGCAAGGGTCGCTCCCGGGGGGGTGGGTGTTGGGGGGGCACATTTATTTTAGGCCATTTCTGCCCCCCCCCCGGGGCCGGCTGAGCTACAGGCCAAACACCACAGGTAGGCACCTTGCAAAAAACACCTCTGTTTTCTGTGAAAAAATATGTTGTGTCCACGTTGTGTTTTGGGCCATTTCCTTTTGTGGGCGCTAGGCCTACCCACAGAAGTGATGTACCATTTTTATCGAGAGACTTAGGGGAACGCTGGGTGGAAGGAAATTTGTGGCTCCTCTCAGATTCCAGAACTTTCTGTCACCGAAATGAGAGGAAAAAGTGTTTTTTGGGCCAAATTTTGATGTTTGCAAAGGATTCTGGGTAACATAACCTGGTCAGAGCCCCGCAAGTCACCCCATCTTGGATTCCCCTGGGTTTCTAGTTTTCAAAAATGCACTGGTTTGCTAGGTTTCCTCAGGTGTCGGCTGAGCTACAGGCCAAAATCCACAGGTAGGCACTGCTTTTTATAAAAAAAATTGATGTGTCCACGTTGTGTTTTGGGCCCTTTCCTTTCGTGGGCGCTAGTCCTACCCACACAAGTGAGGTATCATTTTTATCGGGAGACTTGGGGGAACGCTGGGTAGAAGGAAATCTGTGGCTCCTCTCAGATTCCAGAACTTTCTGCCACAGAAATGTGAGTAACATGTGTATTTTTAGCCAAATTTTGAGGTTTGCAAAGGATTCTGGGTAACAGAACCTGGTCCGAGCCCCGCAAGTCACCCCTCCTTGGATTCCCCTAGGTCTCTAGTTTTCAGAAATGCACAGGTTTGGTAGGTTTCCCTAGGTGCCGGCTGAGCTAGAGGCCAAAATCTACAGGTAGGCACTTCGCAAAAAACACCTCTGTTTTTTTCCAAAATTTAGGATGTGTCCACGTTGCGCTTTGGGGTGTTTCCTGTCGCCGGCGCTAGGCCTACCCACGCAAGTGAGGTATCATTTTTATCGGGAGACTTGGGGGAACGCTGGGTGGGGGGAAATTTGTAGCTCCTCTCAGATTCCAGAACTTTCTGCCACAGAAATGTGAGGGACATGTGTTTTTTTAGCCAAATTTTGAGGTTTGCAAAGGATTCTGGGTAACAGAACCTGGTCCGAGCCCCGCAAGTCACCCCTCCTTGGATTCCCCTAGGTCTCTAGTTTTCAGAAATGCACAGGTTTGGTAGGTTTCCCTAGGTGCCGGCTGAGCTAGAGGCCAAAATCTACAGGTAGGCACTTCGCAAAAAACACCTCTGTTTTTTTCCAAAATTTAGGATGTGTCCACGTTGCGCTTTGGGGTGTTTCCTGTCGCCGGCGCTAGGCCTACCCACGCAAGTGAGGTATCATTTTTATCGGGAGACTTGGGGGAACGCTGGGTGGAAGGAAATTTGTAGCTCCTCTCAGATTCCAGAACTTTCTGCCACAGAAATGTGAGGGACATGTGTTTTTTTAGCCAAATTTTGAGGTTTGCAAAGGATTCTGGGTAACAGAACCTGGTCCGTGCCCCGCAAGTCACCCCTCCTTGGATTCCCCTAGGTCTCTAGTTTTCAGAAATGCACAGGTTTGGTAGGTTTCCCTAGGTGCCGGCTGAGCTAGAGGCCAAAATCTACAGGTAGGCACTTCGCAAAAAACACCTCTGTTTTTTTCCAAAATTTAGGATGTGTCCACGTTGCGCTTTGGGGTGTTTCCTGTCGCCGGCGCTAGGCCTACCCACGCAAGTGAGGTATCATTTTTATCGGGAGACTTGGGGGAACGCTGGGTAGAAGGAAATTTGTTGCTCCTCTCAGATTCCAGAACTTTCTGCCACAGAAATGTGAGTAACATGTGTATTTTTAGCCAAATTTTGAGGTTTGCAAAGGATTCTGGGTAACAGAACCTGGTCCGAGCCCCGCAAGTCACCCCTCCTTGGATTCCCCTAGGTCTCTAGTTTTCAGAAATGCACAGGTTTGGTAGGTTTCCCTAGGTGCCGGCTGAGCTAGAGGCCAAAATCTACAGGTAGGCACTTCGCAAAAAACACCTCTGTTTTTTTCCAAAATTTAGGATGTGTCCACGTTGCGCTTTGGGGTGTTTCCTGTCGCCGGCGCTAGGCCTACCCACGCAAGTGAGGTATCATTTTTATCGGGAGACTTGGGGGAACGCTGGGTGGGAGGAAATTTGTAGCTCCTCTCAGATTCCAGAACTTTCTGCCACAGAAATGTGAGGGACATGTGTTTTTTTAGCCAAATTTTGAGGTTTGCAAAGGATTCTGGGTAACAGAACCTGGTCCGAGCCACACAAGTCACCCCTCCTTGGATTCCCCTAGGTCTCTAGTTTTCAGAAATGTACAGGTTTGGTAGGTTTCCCTAGGTGGCGGCTGAGCTAGAGGCCAAAATCTCCAGGTAGTCACTTTGCTAAAAACAGCTCTGTTTTCTGTGATGTGTCCACGTTGTGTTTTGGGGCATATCCTGTCGCGGGCGCTAGGCCTACCCACACAAGTGAGGTATCATTTTTATCGGGAGACGTGGGGGAACGCTGGGTGGAAGGAAATTTGTAGCTCCTCTCAGATTCCAGAACTTTCTGCCACAGAAATGTGAGGAACATGTGTTTTTTTAGCCAAATTTTGAGGTTTGCAAAGGATTCTGGGTAACAGAACCTGGTCCGAGCCACACAAGTCACCCCTCCTTGGATTCCCCTAGGTCTCTAGTTTTCAGAAATGCACAGGTTTGGTAGGTTTCCCTAGGTGCCGACTGAGCTAGAGGCCAAAATCTACAGGTAGTCACTTTGCTAAAAACAGCTCTGTTTTCTGTGATATGTCCACGTTGTGTTTTGGGGCATATCCTGTCGCGGGCGCTAGGCCTACACACACAAGTGAGGTATCATTTTTATCGGGAGACGTGGGGGAACGCTGGGTGGAAGGAAATTTGTGGCTCCTCTCAGATTCCAGAACTTTCTGCCACAGAAATGTGAGGAATATGTGTTTTTTTAGCCAAATTTTGAGATTTGCAAAGGATTCTGGGTAACAGAACCTGGTCCGAGCCCCGCAAGTCACCCCTCCTTGGATTCCCCTAGGTCTCTAGTTTTCAGAAATGCACAGGTTTGGTATGTTTCCCTAGGTGGCGGCTGAGCTAGAGGCCAAAATCTACAGGTAGTCACTTTGCTAAAAACAGCTCTGTTTTCTGTGATATGTCCACGTTGTGTTTTGGGGCATATCCTGTTGCGGGCGCTAGGCCTACCCACACAAGTGAGGTATCATTTTTATCGGGAGACGTGGGGGAACGCTGGGTGGAAGGAAATTTGTGGCTCCTCTCAGATTCCAGAACTTTCTGCCACAGAAATGTGAGGAACATGTGTTTTTTTAGCCAAATTTTGAGGTTTGCAAAGGATTCTGGGTAACAGAACCTGGTCCGAGCCCCGCAAGTCACCCCTCCTTGGATTCCCCTAGGTCTCTAGTTTTCAGAAATGCACAGGTTTGGTAGGTTTCCCTAGGTGGCGGCTGAGCTAGAGGCCAAAATCTACAGGTAGTCACTTTGCTAAAAACAGCTCTGTTTTCTGTGATATGTCCACGTTGTGTTTTGGGGCATATCCTGTCGCGGGCGCTAGGCCTACCCACACAAGTGAGGTATCATTTTTATCGGGAGACGTGGGGGAACGCTGGGTGGAAGGAAATTTGTGGCTCCTCTCAGATTCCAGAACTTTCTGCCACAGAAATGTGAGGAACATGTGTTTTTTTAGCCAAATTTTGAGATTTGCAAAGGATTCTGGGTAACAGAACCTGGTCCGAGCCCCGCAAGTCACCCCTCCTTGGATTCCCCTAGGTCTCTAGTTTTCAGAAATGCACAGGTTTGGTAGGTTTCCCTAGGTGGCAGCTGAGCTAGAGGCCAAAATCTACAGGTAGTCACTTTGCTAAAAACAGCTCTGTTTTCTGTGATATGTCCACGTTGTGTTTTGGGGCATATCCTGTCGCGGGCGCTAGGCCTACCCACACAAGTGAGGTATCATTTTTATCGGGAGACGTGGGGGAACGCTGGGTGGAAGGAAATTTGTGGCTCCTCTCAGATTCCAGAACTTTCTGCCACAGAAATGTGAGGAACATGTGTTTTTTTAGCCAAATTTTGAGGTTTGCAAAGGATTCTGGGTAACAGAACCTGGTCCGAGCCCCGCAAGTCACCCCTCCTTGGATTCCCCTAGGTCTCTAGTTTTCAGAAATGCACAGGTTTGGTAGGTTTCCCTAGGTGGCGGCTGAGCTAGAGGCCAAAATCTACAGGTAGTCACTTTGCTAAAAACAGCTCTGTTTTCTGTGATATGTCCACGTTGTGTTTTGGGGCATATCCTGTCGCGGGCGCTAGGCCTACCCACACAAGTGAGGTATAATTTTTATCGGGAGACGTGGGGGAACGCTGGGTGGAAGGAAATTTGTGGCTCCTCTCAGATTCCAGAACTTTCTGCCACAGAAATGTGAGGAACATGTGTTTTTTTAGCCAAATTTTGAGGTTTGCAAAGGATTCTGGGTAACAGAACCTGGTCCGAGCCACACAAGTCACCCCTCCTTGGATTCCCCTAGGTCTCTAGTTTTCAGAAATGCACAGGTTTGGTAGGTTTCCCTAGGTGGCGGCTGAGCTAGAGGCCAAAATCTACAGGTAGTCACTTTGCTAAAAACAGCTCTGTTTTCTGTGATGTGTCCACGTTGTGTTTTGGGGCATATCCTGTCGCGGGTGCTAGGCCTACCCACACAAGTGAGGTATCATTTTTATCGGGAGATGTGGGGGAACGCTGGGTGGAAGGAAATTTGTGGCTCCTCTCAGATTCCAGAACTTTCTGCCACAGAAATGTGAGGAACATGTGTTTTTTTAGCCAAATTTTGAGGTTTGCAAAGGATTCTGGGTAACAGAACCTGGTCCGAGCCACACAAGTCACCCCTCCTTGGATTCCCCTAGGTCTCTAGTTTTCAGAAATGCACAGGTTTGGTAGGTTTCCCTAGGTGGCGGCTGAGCTAGAGGCCAAAAGCTACAGGTAGTCACTTTGCTAAAAACAGCTCTGTTTTATGTGATGTGTCCACGTTGTGTTTTGGGGCATATCCTGTCGCGGGTGCTAGGCCTACCCACACAAGTGAGGTACCATTTTTATCGGGAGACTTGGGGGAACATAGATTAGCAAAACAAGTACTATTGCCCCTTGTCTTTCTCTACATTTTTTCCTTCCAAATATAGGAGTTTGTGTAAAAAAGACATGTATTTGAGAAATTCCCTGTAATTCACGTGCTACTATGGTCACCCCGGAATTCAGAGATGTGCAAATAACCACTGCTCCTCAACACCTTATCTTGTGCCCTTTTTGGAAATGCAAAGGTTTTCTTGATAGCAATTTTTTACTCCTTATATTTCAGCAAATGAATTGCTGTATACCCGGTATAGAATGAAAACGCACTGCAGGGTGCAGCTCATTTATTGGCTCTGGGTTCCTCGGGTTCTTGATGAACCTACAAACCCTATATATCCCCGCAACCAGAGGAGTCCAGCAGACGTAACGGTATATTGCTTTCGATAATCTGACATTGCAGGGAAAAGTTACAGAGTAAAACGTAGAGAAAAATTGAAGGTTTTTTCACCTCAATTTCAATATTTTTCTTTTTCAGCTGTTATTTTCTGTAGGAAACCCTTGTAGGATCTACACAAATGACCCCTTGCTGAATTCAGAATTTTGTCTACTTTTCAGAAATGTTTAGGTGTCTGGGATCCAGCATTGGTTTCATGACCATTCCTGTCACTGACTGGAAGGAGGCTGAAAGCACAAAAAATTGCACAAATGGGGTATGCCCCAGTAAAATGCCAAAATTGTGTTGAAAAATTGGGTTTTCTGATTCAAGTCTGCCTGTTCCTGAAAGCTGGGAAGCTGCTGAGCTTAGCACCGCAAACCCTTTGTTGATGCCATTTTCAGGGGAAAAACCACAAGCCTTCTTCTGCAGCCACTTTTTCCAATTTTTTTGAAAAAAACGAAATTTTCACTGTATTTTGGCCAATTTCTTGGCCTCCTTCAGGGGAACCCACAAAGTCTGGGTACCTCTAGAATCCCTAGGATGTTGGAAAAAAAGGACGCAAATTTGGCTTGGTTAGCTTATGTGGAAAAAAAGTTATGAGGGCCTAAGCGCGAACTGCCCCAAATAGGCAAAAAAAGGCCTGGCACAGGAGGGGGAAAAGGCCTGGCAGCGAAGGGGTTAAAGGTAATGTAGGTATATAAAACAGACAGCCCATTGTAACAGATATATTACATGCAAAATGACCACTCATGCATACATTACATGTCCCTTCCCTTGCTCTCAACAGGCTTCATTGGTCAGAGGCACCAGTTGTTTTTGTAATTAACTGAATGTCACCTTATGTGGATGCCCTGCAGTTTATTGTATACATAGCTGTGAATGCGAATGAGAAGAAGATGAGGCGCTATGGTCAGAGTTGCCAATTTTGGAAGTGGGGAAACAGGCTCAAGTCTTGGCGGTGGTTCAACATCCTGTGATTCTGGGCAAGTTACCTAATCTCCCTGTGCCCAATAGTGAATGTCTCCCTGTGCAATGCAGCTGGTGCTACTGTAAAATGTGATAGATTTTGTGCAATAAAAGACAGAGAAAATGCTGCAGTTATTTGCTATTACTTTGATGTTGGCAAATCGTAACAAGCCCCTCGGAAGAAAGCGCCTGACTTTGGATCTCGGTCTTTGAATGCACAGCAAATGTGACAAGATAAGAACTAGATTTACAGGCCTGTTTACAGAAAGGGAGCACTCAGAAGGAAAGGACAGCGCCTGACATTGACCTCAGTCTTTGAATGTCCAGCAAACGGGATGCGATATGAACAAGATTTAAAGGCCTGTTGACAGAAAACAAGTTTGTGGAAGAATACAGTGAACACAGATTTAGTATCGGGCAGGGTGAACTGAACCTGGACAGCCTAAAAAGCAAATACAGCCAGCAAACGGGAAGCAAGAAAACCTGAGTTACAAACCACAAAACCAATGGCAAGCAGGGGGAAGGGTGCATTCTGAAACTCCCCAAGATGTCTTTCACATAACAGACAGCTGCTCTGTTTGGTAGGCTGCAACCTAAAATGGGCAAGTGGAATACTGTCTGATAATCCTAAACAAAATTACACATTGTACATGTTTTACCCTTTTTACAGACGCAGTCTCGCAGGAGTTTGTATGCAGGTGGTATACCTTCAGTACAGGTTCAACATAAGATTCTTTTGCTTTACCATTGTAGCACTTACTATGGCACTAATTTTGCATTTTTGAGGGGACACCTTAAATTACTTTATTGGTGCAGGACTTTGTAGCTTTGACACTGCTGAGTGTTTCTAACTTGAGAAGCACAGCACTGTAATTTTTGAAGCAGTGTAGGAAGTCTAGGCCAATGTGTTCAACGGTTGCAAGCTACCGTCTTACATCAGGAGAAGTGGGAAGAATGCATGGATTTCGAAGCTCTTTCAGGAATGCACCAGAAATATATTTTTCACATAGGAGCTGACACCTGGTGGGTAGCTAGAGCTCGTTGACAATGACAAGCACATGCACCTGGCCAGTCAGTGATCAGTGAATTTTGTGAGAACACCATGTCTCGTCCCACTCACTCTGGTCATATAGAGAGACCTTTGTGAGGCCTAAAGATTACAGCTCTGAGCCCAGGGAAATCCATTTTAGCCTTTCCGTATCCCCAAGTCAATCCTATTCATACCTAATTAAGAAGGACAAGGAGACAATTTAGATAGTGGTATGGTCCTCACTAATAATAAATGTTAGCACTCTGTAGGTGGCATAATTGTGATCCATGCTGAAAGGATGACCTAAATCATATTACTATAATTGAGAGTCACTCCTTCCTCTTGTTGGCACTTTTAGACATGTAAGCCTAAACGAGGACCAACTTGCATTGGTCAGGCTTTTTGTGTTGTGCTCAAAAGGCTAAGTGTTAGACCTGGCATCCTTGGCATGGTCTCCCCTATCTTTCTACCTCTGCTTCCTAAGTTGTGACTGTGTGCTGGACTTTGTTTTTGCTGGTTTTGGTACTCTTAGGCACTTTACCACTGCCGACCAGTGGTAAAGTGCAAGTGCCACTCTGTGTAAACTGTATGTGTAATTGGCTTTTCCATAATTGGCATATCTAATTTACTAATAAGGCCCTAGTAAAGTGCACTAGCGGTGCCCAGGGCCTGTCAACCAAATGCTACTAGTGGCCCTGCAGCACTAATTGTGCCACCCACAAGAGTAGTCCTGTAAATATGTCTCAGACCTGCCACTGGAGTGCCTGTAGGTTAAACTGCGAATTCGACCTGGCAAGTGCACCAACTTACCAGGCCCAAACATCTCCTTTTGGTATATGTAAGGAACTCCTAAGGAAGGCCCTCCGTAGCACCATGGGCAGGGTGGAGTGTATGTTAAATGTAGGACATGTACTGATGTGTTTTACATGCCTTGACAGTGAAATACTGCCAAGTTTGTTTTTCACTGTTGCAAGGCCTGTCTCTCTCATAGGTTAACAATTGGGGACTGCTTTTAAATTTCTTTTAAGTTCAATTTTCCATTGGGTAGCAGATAAGATATGGCGTTTGGGGTCTCTGAACTCATAATTTAAAAATACATCTTTTGGTAAAGTTGGTTTTTAGATTGTCACTTTGAAAATGCCACTTTTAGAAAGTGAGGATTTTCTTGCTTAACCATTCTGTGCCTCTGCCTGCCTGTGTATTTCACGTCTGGGTCAGACTGACAGTTGGGTTGTTGAGATTTTCCCTCTAGACAGTGACACAAAGGGAGCTGGGGTGTAGCCTGCATATTCTGATGAGTATCCTGGCCTAGAGTGGGGAGGGAGGAGCTGAATGGGCTGTGATTGTCCTCACACAATGCAGTCCCCAACACCCTGGTGTGTGTCTGGGGCCAGGCCTGAGCAAGGGAGGATCTTGTCAACAACAGAGCCTTTCGTTTGGAGTTTGCCTACTTCAAAGGCAGAAAGGGGTATAAGTAGTGGACCCAAATTAGATTTTTAGAACACCTCTGTATCAAGAGGAACCTCTGCCAAGGAGAAGAGCTGAAGAGCTGGAGGAGGAGTACTGCCCCTTTGCTGTGGTGCTTTGCTGGGCTGTCCTGCAGTTGTTGCTTCTGCCTTAGAGATGTCAAAGACTGGACTTTGCTGCGTACCCTGCTTATAAAGTTTCTCCAAGGGCTTGGACTGAGCTTGTCCCCCATTCTGAAATCTCAGGGCCATCAAAGACTTCCTCTGCCAGCACCAGGACTCTCTTGCTGAGACTCCTACTCTGCCAAGTGGTGCCTAATCCAGCCCCTGGACCTTTGAAAGGAGAAGCTGGTGAAAAACCAAGAAGAACTAAGTGCACCGACTTCGGGCGATGCTGCCTGCAACTGAAGCCGTGGTCCCTGCTGGAGTAGAACGACCCCGACCGACCCCACAGGCTTGACACCGCCACAGCCTCGCTGAAGACCACAACTCAGTGAGTCCTGAAGTGCTGTGTCACCGACGTCCGTGACACCCGACTCTGCAGTGGCAGCTAAAGTCTTGTGGCGTGACCGCAACCCTGTGAGGTCGTCCTGACTGCCTGAGATCCACCCCGCTGGAAGTGTAAAGAACTGGTGCTTTGCACCAACGCCACCTCACCTCCACAGCTCTGCAGCAAGGACCTGATGCCTCGCACTGACGCCTCCGCTCCTCTGCTCTGCAGCCCCGGAACCGATGCTGCACCGGATCCAGTGATGCCTCGATCCCTGACTCCATGCACTGGCTCGTTTCCTCATTTTCACAAGGTGCTGTATGTGGGGGACCATGCAACTCCGTGACCGAAGCCATTGGTGTTGGATTGTTGGGAATGACTCCGTCACAACACTGTGATATCACCAAATTGAAACATTTGTGTTCCTATATTGAAGTTGAATCTTTGAAAACTCATAACTTTGTTTGTGTATGTTGGATTTTTGTTTTATTGGTCTTGGTTTACTCAGATAAATATTGGCTATTTTTCTAACCTGTTGTTGAGTCCTGTTATGGTGTTTTCACTTCGTTACTGTGTGTGATTGTACAAATACTTTACACATTGCCTCTGAGATAAGCCAGACTGCTTGTGCAAAGCTACCAAGGGGGTGAGCAAGGGTTGTCCTAAGTGTGTATCTCCCTTACCCAGACTAGAGAGAGGGTCCCTGCTTGGACAGAGTTCAAATTGACTTTCAACCAGAGACCCCATTTCTAACACTAAGGTTTGATGATTCTATTGCGCAGAAATGTGAATTCTGGATTTCATATTGGTGTCAGATTCTATGCACCCCAAGTGCAAATAACAAATAACATAATATAACATAAAGTAATATCTGAAAAGGTTCCCTGTCTGTTCTAGGCTTTGTCAACATTGACCACAACTGTGGCTTTCCAGATTTTTGTTTGTATATGATTATCAACAAAGTTCTGGCACTCGCATAGCAGGGGAGGACCAAATTATGTGGTAGTGTTGTCTATATTATGCAGCAAGAAAAGACAAATTGTGCGGCATAGTGCAGCACTTTTTGTTATCATCTCATTATTTGGGCATTTTCACACATTAACACTATCTGGGCAAATGTTTCACCTCCTTAGTACATGTTTGACTCCCAGATACAGTAATAAGCAACAGAAAGTTGACCAATCAACATTTGCAACAAGACTTCCACTCCGTGGCAACGTGTTGCTTCATTTTTAGTAACTTTTGATCTATTTGAGCTAGAATTTCTTTTGTTAAAATCTGCATCCTATGCTGCAGAGATTTGAATATGTGTCAAATACAGCAAATTCATAAATATGTGAAAATGCAATAGCCACAAAATTGAATAATTACAATGGCTCATCTCCCTAAAGAATATTA